>NW_012133857.1:23895051-23896573 GCF_000956105.1 Propithecus coquereli
TGACACCACGGCACTCTGGCCCAGGCAACAGAGTGAGACTCTGTCTCAAAAAAAAAAGATCTGGGCCCAGCTTTCCATTTGTACTTCTGGAAGGAGATCACTTTTCAGACTGCCTCTGACAACTGTATAACAGTAAAGGAAAAGGAAATGTGGCATGTTTGTGGCAAAGTGATGGCCTGGAGAAGTCCAGATGTTTCTGTATGCCTCCAGTGAGGAATACAAAAAGGGGTAACTATTAAGTTGAGGGTCAGCAGTCCAATGAGAGGTGACTTCATAGTTGAGGATGGGTGGTCAACCAGACCGTGGGTTCAGAGGCAGGATATGGCTGAGATTCAGGGGATCTGCAGGAGGAGGGCCCACAATCAACATGGGAAAACACACCCAAGAATGCTAATTAAGAAAGTAAGATCAAAGTTTTACCATCTCTGCAATTCAGCAGCAATTGTCAAGTGGGAGCAAACACATCTTCATGAGGTCAGCAAAGACCTGGAGGGACCAGCCTGGTGGCCCAGCAAGCCAGGCCCCATCCATGACAACACACAGGATATGTATACATGGGCACCAGCTTAGGAGGAACAGAAGGCGGAGTAGCCCTCTGAGAGCAGAACCGAATTCTACTCAAATGTGTGAGCAAAGGGAATAGACCCTCATGAAGTTTAGATAAGTCATGGGAAATAAAGAAGCTCTAATTTTTTTGCACATATAAATTGTAGTATTTAAAACGTTGGTGGAAATTCCTGCCTACAGAGTGTTATCATGGGCAACTGAAGCCCAAAAAGGTAACTTAACTCACCTGAGGTCACAGAGTCAGTAAGTGGAGGAACCCCGGCTCCAAAGACCATGACCACTGACTCCCCACTTATCGTGACATGCCAGCACACCCTTGACAGTCTGGCCCCACCCTAAGTGATTGTCCCCATTTGCCATTACCTCGTACTCTCTTTATTTCAGTCACAGGATTAAAAACCAAACATGCCAAGCTTTTTCTTCCTTTATAGTTTTAAACAAATTTTTCCTGCTGTTACAATGCACTTCCAAGCTACCCTTTTCCCTCTCAAAGTTGATTTTTTCTTCCATCCAACTTAACACTTTTGGGTAGCCTAGAACCCTCTTGTTGGTAACAAAAGGCAGGAAATACTGAGAACCAAGCTAACAAAACCTAGTTACCCAAGCCAATTCCCAGAGAAAGAGTGCTGTTGTCTCTGCCAGCCTGGTTTTCCTCTGGGCAGAGAGGCTGCCAGGTTCAACAGGCAAGACAGCACGGGTTTACAGCCACCTACTTCATTTTACTGGCTGCAACCAGTGGAGTCACCCCCATGAGCTCACGAGCTCAGAGGCTCGCTGCAACCATTCTGTTGACAGCCCCACCAACCCCTTGACCATTCCTTCTTCCTCTGGCACACAACCTTCCTTAATTTATCCCCAACTTTCCTCCACAATGAAACTAGCCAGGCCACCCACAATGCCTATTTTATTTACAAGTGGCTTTTCTCATTGTCATGTCATTAACATGAGATGAAAA
>NW_012133857.1:23896623-23898839 GCF_000956105.1 Propithecus coquereli
CCCCTTATCCTTATATTTTAGAATTAGATAAATCCATCTTAAACAATTCAAAATAGATACAAAACTTATAAACTAAGAGGAACGTATTTGTATACAAAACAAATTGTTCTTTTTTAAAACTTGTGGTACCTTTAGAAACAAAGATCCAATCCCAACTCAATAAAAATTAATAAATGGGACTAAAGACTTTCCATTCTATGTTAAATACATTGAAAATATTTTATTATTCTGGCAGGTAATTTTAATTTTTAAAAATAGATTAAATAGGCCTGTCACAGTACCTCATGCCTCTAATATTAGCACTTTGGGGGGCCAAGGTGGTAGGATTGCTTAAGGCCAGGAGTTCAAGACCATCCTGAGCAAGAGTGGGACCTTGTCTCCACAAAAAATAGAAAAATTAGCCGGATGTGGTGGTGCATGCCTGTAGTCCCAGCTACTCGGGAGGCTGAGGCAGAAGGATCACTTGAGCCCAGGAGTTGGAGGTCACAGTGAGCTATGATGACACCACTGCACTCCAGCCTGGGAGACAGAGCAAGGCTCTGTCTCAAAACAAAAGATAACAAACAAAAATAGATTAAATAATAATGAGAGCTAAATTTCTTCCCCACTTGGTTCAGTATCTGCAAGGGACTTGTGTTTTTTAGACTTTCCAGTAACCAAACTTCCAAACTGGCAAAGTTTCATATAGGCATCAGCAGAGATACCCTGTTTATTGCAGGTTTTCTGTGAATGTCTAAAATAATCATCACTTTGGGCACACTGAAGATTACATTGGAGAGTGTTATAGCTTAGCACTCAACTTAGGGCCTGGTATATAGGTTACAATAAAAATTTATTAATAAATGAATGAATGAATCAATGCCACCAGGTATTGCCTTTACTATTAACACCCACGACAACTTTTACTTCTTCCCTTTATAATCACTATTGATTCATAACTTCTCCTGGTTTCCTCATCTGTAAAATGAGAATAGTAATAGTGCCTCATAGAACTGTTGTGAGGATTCGGTAATGTGGTATACATAAAGCACCTAACACCAAGCATGGCATTTGGTAAGTCCTCAACAAATATTAGCTATTTCCATTAACAACAGCATTATCATCACCATCATCATCATAATCACTATCAGCATTACCATCATCATCATCATCATCCCTGAATGCAAATGCCATCTTCCCTGCTCTTTAAGCAGGCATCAACCTTATGTTCTCCTTGAGAAGAAGATTATTTGATTATAGTTGTGTTTCCAATACATTGCCCACCTGGGGATACCATGTGGAAAGGAGTCAGGGAGTGAGAGTTGAGGAAGAAAGGGAACCTGTTAATTTGAGAAAAGCAAGATGTTCCAGAAAACCTTGGCCTAGTGTGTGAGAAAAATGGACTTAGCAATTACAGTTGTTATGAAACTTGTGTTTTATGAAGCCAGAGGCTGCAACTGTACAATAAAACAACTTTGAAATATCAAAAGATCACGTTGGGTGGCCTGCCAGTGGATTATAGACATGACTTTTATATTGAGAAGGACTGTCTGGCATTGAATCAGAAGACTTATACGGTTTGAGCAGCAGGATATCAGTAGCTAGTTTGGGCTTAAATAAAAAATCAAAGTGGCAAATCAGTACAGCATAAGCAAAACCTAAGAGATTTGTTTTGTACAGTGTAAAGGAAGAGTGGGTTCTGTAAACATCAAACTCCAGGGGAAAATGCTGGTGATTTTTCTGTATAACGTTTCTCTCAGTGCACTGAAACTTTTCATGGATTTAATTGATTTTTAGGAAGACATTTAACATTGCAATCTGGATGGGAACATTCTTGGAGATAATTTAAGAGCAAATTCATCATTAAGTGCTCATTTTTCTAATTACTGAGGGGAGAGTAAAAAAAAAATTGCAAGTTGGAGAGAGACATGGCAGAGCCCGAAAAAAAAAAAATCCCTCCGATTTCCTAACACAAAAGGAGAAAGGGAATGCAGAAATTGTCCTTTGTTGAACACCACACCTACAAATCTAATGAGAGCATGGCCTCACTGTGTCTGTCAACCACTGATGGTTGACAAGCAGCTAGTCTTATAAATGTTACCAGTTCAAAATGGAAACAAAAGTATGCACAAGTTATAGTCTATACTTGGTCAGAAAGACCACTTACTGCTTCCAGAACTCAGCTCCTTGCTGCTGCTCTCTCTTCAAAACAGATTACTAATCCATGTGCAGTTCAA
>NW_012133857.1:23908874-23911040 GCF_000956105.1 Propithecus coquereli
GATCATTAAGACAAATCAAGGGAAATGGAATGCTTCATTTTTCACATGTTGTGTCTGGTTTTGGATATACTATGTACTTTATAAACATACAATAAAACATGTTGACTACAAATGCATAGTCACTCATTTATTCATTCAACAACTATTTTGTGCCCATAGCGGTGGACAAACATAGACACAATATCTGGCCTTAGGGAGCCTACACTCCAGTGGACGCTAACAGCTGATATTTACCTAGTGGCTACCCTTGCGCCAGACTGTACTAAGAGTGTGACATGCATTACCTCACTTTAACGCTCGCAAAGATCATCCAGGTTAGTACATGGGCATTTTTTATTTGGGGACTACCCGGGATCCACGATTCTTAACAGGCACTGTCTCCCCTGATAGATTGTTCTTCTCACATGATACTCTCTAGAGCAGGACTGTTAGACAAAGGCTCCACTCTCCCCAGCCAAGTGTCAAGATGTAACCAGTGGGGCCAAGCAAGTGCTCCTTGCCTCAAATCTGGATCTTGGACTGGGGGAAGTGAGACTGAAAACAGGTGGTGTTCCATTCCATTTTTGGGGCTGCATTCAGACCAGACTCCCTGGCCAGGAGACCACATGGGGCTTCCTTCTTCCTAACATCCCATTCTGCCTTCCGGTCTATGTGTACCCAATATCCTTGCAGTAAACCATTTTTGCTTAAATTAGAGGTAGTTTCTATTGCTTACGACTCAAGAAAATTAATTGTCATTGAAAAGGTGACAAAACAGGTTGAAAAAGGTCATATGGCTAGAAAATGGTAGAGTTAGGATTAGAACCGATGCAGTCTGACTCTAGAGCTCTCCTCATGCCTGAAAAGAAAAGTGATATGCCTACAAGTGCCATGGCTCGTAGGGTGAATTCCAGCAGGTTCCATGCTGTCCCACTTCTATCAAGGCTTTACTAATGTGCCACGACCAGCCCCAAACATGTCTATGCTTCCCACACTTTATTTGAGGATTTTCCGTTTCTCCTGGAACAGAAAGTTGAGGGTTGGCTACAAGCAATGGGTTGGTAGAGGTTTGTCAGTAGAACAGCCAGAGTCTCTAGGGCACCCACAGCTATCAGTTCAAGCTGGACACAGTCGCAGATAGGTTGGCCACTGGCAATAGATGGTTTTCCCTGGATAGGGCCCCTAAATGACCTTGGTACTGAGTCAGGTTCCAGGTGGAATAGTGCCCTCATCTCCTCTTCCCTCTTCCCTAGCCAGAGGTTTATCTAGTTCTGAAGAGTGGAAACACTCATCCTTCAAGCGTGCACCTAAAATCTTGGGCCAGAAGCCTCTTTCACTGAGTCTTAAAGTCTCCGCTGCTGCTTCCAAAGTGAATGACTCAATCCTGGAGGAAGAAAAAGGCCCCCAGAGAACAAGTGAGAAAGCACCGTGGGAGGGACACCACCCAGTCGAAGTTATTATTGAGTCCCATGACCTTGCCCCAAGGGCACACAGCGATAAATGTTCCTTGTAAACTCACGAGAGAATGAAATGTGTGTAAACACCTTGTTGGAGTCCAGTGAAGAATCCAAGTGTGTTTCTTTGACTGTGTTGGTTATGGATTTCTCACACATACAATAACAAGTTTCTGGCTTTCCTGGCGCATATGTTTGAGCAATGTGTTGCTGCATCTCTGACAGTTGGTGACATTTCCTTTGCAGTCAGCAAGATTCGTACAGAGGCAGTATGTCCAATGAAGAAATTAACATCCTGAGTCCCTATATGTGCTATTAGTCATCATTCGTGCCTTTATCCAAAAAATATTCACCAAACACCTACTGTGTGTTCAACCCCGGGAGACACAGAGACGAATCCAAAGCGATCGTTGCTGCCTCGAGGAGACAATACATGTATCTAAATAACTATATTATCCAGTGATTTTATTAAATAGAACAATTAACATTTATTTGAGGGTTTACATTGTGCCAGAGACTGTTCTAAACACTTTGCATGGAATATCTCCTCTATCTAAACCTTTCAGGAACTCTGTTATCATACCCATTTTACAGACAAGGAGCATAGAATAGCTTATACTCGCAAGATCACACTGGTACAATAAGAATTGGGGCAATGTGTTTTTCTGAATTCCAGGAGAGAGATGTGAGTCCCACAGAGGGGTTCCAGGAAGGTTTTGGAGTGGAGAGAGTG
>NW_012133857.1:23911090-23912381 GCF_000956105.1 Propithecus coquereli
GTGGAGGCCAGGGAGGCTGCTAAACATCCCACAATGGCACAGGACAGCCCCTCACAACACAGAAGTACCTGGCCCTAAAATATGAATAGCGCTGAGGTTGAGAAATCCTGCAATAAAACAATAAAAAATATTGCTCAGCTATAACCATGAAATTTGGGTTTAGAGTTTTATACTACAGGAGTGGACCTCAGAGGCTGATGGATGAGTGGTTCTGGAAATTGACCTTCACTTCACTTAAGGTTACAGTGAACATTAAAAAAGGTGATGGGACTATATTGCGCCAATACATATATGGCACGCCTGGTAGGCCAGAGTCTTCGGATGATATCATTCATTGCTGTCAGTCCCTGTGAAGAACTTGGGGGACCTGAGAAGCCATCTTTCTGAGAGCACTTGATGACAAATTCGTCTCTAGTTAACAGTATGTTTCTATGTCCTTTACCACTTAAGATTCTTACATCCTCCAACTTCATCTGTTGGTGTTTCCATCAATCATCATCCCTTTGGGATAAAGATACACCAGTGAAACAATGATCTTGGGAATCAGACTGAGTTGAGCAAGAAAAAGGACTTCTAAAATCTCCCTGTAACATAACAAAAGTAAAGCTTTAAGATCTGAATGAGGCTTCTGATGTGGCTCATGCCTATAATCCTAGCACTTTGGGAGGCCGAGGTGGGAAGATCGCTTGAGGCCAGGAGTTCGAGACCAGCCTGGGCAACATAGCAAGACCCCATATCTACAACAAATAGAAAAATTATCCAGGCAAGATGGTGCATACCTATAGTCCCAGATACTCAGGAGGCTGAGGCAAGAGGATTGCTTAAGCACAGAAATTTGAGGTTACTGTGAGCTATTAATATGATCATGCCACCACACTCCAGCATGGGCAACAAAATGATGTATCTTTTTTTTTCTTACCATAAACCAGAGGAACCTGGAAATCAGAATATGACATTAGGAAATTTTCTAACCTCCCAGACAGGAAGGGGAGGGTGTTTAGAACTCTGGAGGGATGTGGAAGATGAGGAAAGGAGGTCCAGCACAAGGGCACTGACTTCTACAGGGTCAGGAGCCTGGGTGGGCTGCATGAGAGGCAGGCAAAATGCCAGAGAGCATGAGGGAGGAGCTGGAAGCCTCAAAGATCTGGGCCCAGGCCGGGCGCGGTGGCTCACGCCTGTAATCCTAGCTCTCTGGGAGGCCGAGGCGGGTGGATTGTTTGAGCTCAGGAGTTCGAAACTAGCCTGAGCAAGAGTGAGACCCCGTCTCTACTAAAAATAGAAAGAAATTAAT
>NW_012133857.1:23928595-23940212 GCF_000956105.1 Propithecus coquereli
ACAAGCTCATCCGGTTACTGTACAGTCCCTTAAGCAGACGTTAAGGAAATGTGAACATCCTTCTTTTGTGAGTCTCACCCTCAAGAGTCATTGTTAACCTCCATCCCTCCTCTGAGAGTTGCTTATGAATCTGCAGGTACTGATAACAGACTTAACATGAAAACCTTAGGCTTATATTGATCTCACTTCAAGCTTGAAAAAGTTCATTCTATTGGTCTGTTGTATTTGAGATCTGAAAATTGAGTAAAATCGATTAAACCCAGGGAAAAAATTGCCACAGAGTTAAAAGATCAATTGAAGAAACTGATTCCTTGATGAATTCACCTATTGGCCCAAAGGCCACTACATAATCAGAATTTTACAACAAGGTGAGACCTTAAACATAAATTCGTCTATCACTTTCAATTTAAAAATGAAAGAATGAAAGCACATAGAGGTAAAAAGACTTGTCCAAGGGCACACACTGACTTTGAGTAGGAGCCAGGACATGCACTCTTATCTTCTGATTCCTAATCTGATGGTCTTATTATTATTAAAGAAAACAACTTTACTGAGGTATAATTAAAGTACACTGAATCGCATCTGCTTGGAATGTACTATTTGATCCATTTTGACATATGTCTTCATTCACATGTGAAACTCTCACCACAATAAATATTTTGATTGCCCCCAAAAGTTTCCTCATGCCTTTTTATTTCTCCCTATATCTCCATTCCTAGGCAACCACTAATCTGCTTTCTATCACTCTAAATTTACATTTTTGATGATTTTACATAAATGGAATATTACAGTATATACTCTTTTTGGCTGGCTTATTTCACTCACATAATTATTTTGAGATCCATTCGTGTCGTGCGTATCCGTAGTTCATTGTTTTTAATTGCTGAATTGTAGTCCATCGTATGGATATAACACAGTTTGTACAGCCCTTCATCTGTTAACGGACACCTTGGTTGTTTCCAGTTTTGAGCTATTATAAGTAAGTCCATGATAAACATTCCTGTACAAGTGTTTGTGTGGGTATATGCTTTCATGTCTCTTGGGTAAATAATTAGGAGTAGACTGGCTGGATCATATGGTAGGTGTATGTTTATCTTTAAAGGAAACTGCCAACGTTGTTTTACCATATTGTATCCCCACCAGCAGTGTATACGAGTTCCAGTTGCTCCACAGCCTCTCCAACATTTAGTACCAACTTTTGTTTCACTATTATTTTTATTTGCTAGTAACAATTCCCATCACAACTGACTAGTGAATTCTTTAACACTGCACTGATAGAGGAATGTTTCTCTAGTGTCTGAGGTCTGACATGATTTTCTTACCCCCTCACCCTTTTCTTTGCTCCACTTGTCAGCTTTAGGGGGATACAGTTTTTGGGAAAATAGAGTAAAAAGAGTAGATATTTTTAGAGGAGATGTCAATGTGAGTGAAAGGGCTGACTTTTTTGGAGGTGCTGCCCTTTGGTGAATACAAATGAACAGAAAGCTCCCTCATTCAAAGCATGGGAAGGATGTGCTATTACCACCAAGCTGGAGTTGGAGACAGCACTCAGCAGCTCAAGGACCCAATGCCAGGACCCTGGAGGGTCCAATGAGGGAAAGAAAAAGGAGGAAGACCAATGAGAAGGCTCTCTAGTTTTCCATTCCAGAGCTCCTCAAAAACCACCAGGAGACTTTCTATTTCCTTTCCTAGACCCTGAGAGCGAACATGTCTTGGTCTTAGACTGCCTGTAGGCAATCCACAAATATCTGGTATTAGTTAATTATAACAATTACTACTTAATTAGCACAGACCACATGTAAGGAATTGTGCTAAGAATTTCACATCTATTATTTCATTTTAATTCTCAGAACAACCATGTGAGGTTGGAATTTCTAGGCCCATTTTAGACGTGAGAAAAGTGAGACATAGATGTTAAGTAACTTGGTCAGAATCACCAAACAAACTAGCAGAGCCCAATTTGAACCCAGTTCTGTTTGATTTCAAAACCCAAGCTCTTAGCCATTGAACTCTACTACCTTTAAAATTACTGAATATGAATGTTGTGAACGTAAGTGAATAGTAAATGGGTATGAAACCTCTTCCAAATCTAACCTTCAATGAATCTATTAGATAATATTATGGATTGATTGTAAGCATTGCATGCCAATTATTCAAGGAATCCCTGTAATCTTTAAATGTTTGCCAAAAGTAGGTCCTTAATGCTCCCTAGCAAATTCTAGAGGGAAGAGGGAATACGTATTTACAACACATTGGTTACCAACTGCACCAACCTTTTTTTTTTTTTTTTTTTGAGATGGAGTCTCACTCTGTCACCTTGGCTACAGTGCAGTGGCATAATCATGGCTCACTACAACCTTAAACTCCTGGTCTCAAGCAATTCTCCTGCCTCAGCCTCCTCAGTAGCTGGGATTGCAGGCATGCTCCACTGCACTGGGCTGATTTTTCTATTTTTAGTAGAGAAGGATCTCTCTTGCTCAGGCTGGTCTCAAATCAAACTCCTGAGCTCAAGCTTTCCTTCCACCAGGCCTCCCAGAGTGCTAGGATTGCAGGCATGAGCCACCACGTCCCAGCCTGCACCAATCTTTTCCTTTCTTTTCTGTCAACCCATTCAAGCTCATGTTTTAGCAATTACAAGTTCCAAGACCTCCCCTGGACACCAAAATCCACAGATGCTCAAGTCCCCTGTATAAAATGATGTAATATTTTTCATGTAACCTACACACATCCTCCTGTATACTTTCTCTAGGGTACTTATAACATTTAATATAATGTAAATGCTATGTAAATAGTTGTCATACTGTATTGTTTTGGGAATAATGGCAAGGAAAAGAGTTTGTACATGTTCAATACAGATGCAACCATCCATTTTTTTCTGAATATTTTCAATTGACGGTTGATTGAATCCCCAGATGCAGAATCCACGAATACAAAGGGCAGACTTTGTACTACAATTTTTCAGATGTATGTATTAATACATGCCCGCACCCCTTCCCACAATGTCCAATTCACCACTTTTGGTGTCCATAAGTCTCACCTGGAGAGCTTATTAAAAGCAGAAACACCAGGGCCCCACACTCTGAGATTTTGATTCAATAACATTGGTTTGAGCCTGGCATCTGTATTTTCAACAAGCTTCGTGGGTAGAGCAGACCTAATTGTTACTTTATAGCTGCCCGTCATTCATTCCCTGACCTAAAATCAACCCAATTTTATTTGGAGGAAATAAATTATGAGCTTGGCCCTGGTGGGAGGGCAATTCCAGACACTCGCCTCCATGGAAGCTATATCCCCTTTACCATCCATTGGGTTAGCCAAGGACTTGGCATGTGACCTATGCTTAGCCAACCACATGCCCTCTCTCAAGACTTTGAATTTTGATTGAGGGAACAAATGGAAATGCTGCAGCCCCTCGGCAATGGTGTTCCCTTCCAAACATGAGATGATGGTGTGCTTTCTGCTTCTTGGCTGCAGAGTTTTCTTGGTAACTACCTGGTCCCTCAGATTCCTCTCAATTTGTGAACCCCCATCCTACTTACCCAAATATCTTCTCAACTAATAACTTTTAGCTCAAGTTAGCTGGTCAGTTTTTGATGCTTGCAACCAAAGTGATACTCCAGAATATCTCAGGCAGTTCCGATGCAAGCTATCTAAAGGCCAGCCTTTGAGAAATATTGCCTTGAATTTTCAGTGCTTTCCTACTCGATTATTTTGAGAAAGGGCAGGTTGTCTCTACTGGCTATCTCCAGCCATCATATCTATGTAAGTAACTTGTCAAATATTTTCAACAGCATAGGGAGATCCTGTTTTTACAATATTGTATTCTTCCTCTTTTGCATACCGTGCTTGTAATCTCTGCATACAATATGGACCTTTTTTTTCTACCTTGTTCACTATTGAGTTAGAGTTCCAAAACGCTGTTTTTGGGCTGGCAAACCCAGAATTACCCTCACTAGCTTTTCTTTATTCGTGCACCTCAGGAGCCTCTGTGAGTCTAAATGGAGAGGAAAAGTTGGTAAAACCAAGTGGACATCTGACAAGACACTAATTAGCTGCCTGGTAGTGTGTTGCTGTGGCCCATGACCTCGGGGAACTGATTACAATGATCTCTAGGAAAGAATAAAAAGCCAAAAGAGCACCATTATTAGCAACTCCTGATGAAATGATGACATTCCAATGATAACAATAGATGCTAATTGTCCCCTCAAAGGAAGTTTCTATGGTAATAAGCCCTTGGTCACAGATTTCTGGCTAAAGAGTTAGTCATTGCAGAACAAATTATAGCAGAACAGAATAAGGGCTATGACCCTCTTTTCCCAGCTAAGGCAATGTTATGTACGTTGGTGTTACGCAGTATTGTTAACAAACTAGTTCTAGATGCAGCAGTTATGTTGCTTCTAAGAAGACTGGACTTTGGTGAGCAGTGGACTTCTGAGACGTTTGACCGCGCCAGTATCCATTATTATTTCCCTCTCTGAGGATGGCATCTCAGTATGCCTCTGAGAGGCCTCCATTCCCCCATGGAAGTCTATGTAGTTTCAGTGGGGTTGACATCACATCCTTAGTTCCAGGGGTGGGCACAGAACCTAGGCCTAGTTAGGGCATTCAATTTCCCTTACCACACTGATGGAGTCAAGATAGACACATGGCAGAAGCCAGACTGTAACCAGCCCTATGCAAATTTGAATGACCCCTATATATTTTTTATAATCCTCTCCCTTAACTAACTACTTGAACTTTTGAGTAGTTTCCCAGAAAGGGTAGATTTTTTGCAAGACAAAGGAGCTGAGATTCTGAAGGCCCCGGGGCAGACTTCCTGACTCCAAGACTCACCATCCTCGGCAACCTGCCCCCAATGCGCACAGCCGCTTGTTAGTTAGTTACACTACGACCTTCCCCAAGGCATGTGGCCCCTCCTTTAAAAGCTCATGATATCTATTAGTTGCGGACATGGATTTGAGGCAGCTTCTCCCATCTTTCATATTTAAAAATTCCTTTTTTCCTTGGCAATCTTCATTGTCTCAACAATTGGATTTTGTGTTACGAGTCAACTGAACCTAGCCCAAATCCCTTTGCAGTTTCAACAAGACCGCTGAGACTCAGAGCTGGTCTTTGCTGGAGCCATTGAGAAGAAGGTGGTTTTTGCCGAGTTTGTTACTCTAGCTAGATCCAGGCCATTTTTACCACCATTCCGGAGCCCGTTCAAGAATCAAGCCCCGGGAAGCTGCGCGCGTCGCCCCTGAAGCCTCGCGAGAGCCAGCGGCAGCTGCCCTTGGGCGTGTGGTACAGGTGTGGTGCCCGTGGGGTGAGCTACCACGGCTCAGAGGCTGCTTCGTCAGTGCTGGGACATCCCCGAAGGCACCGACTGCCACCACAAAGCCTACGCCAGCGCCCGTATAAGCGGCGCCACCGGTGAGCGCCGGCAGGGCCCCAAGGGTGGAGGGCAGAGGGCGCAGGGAGGTCATAGGGTCACTGGGAGTTGTCCGAGTGGGTCATGGGGGGCTGGGAATCTTACCGGGTGACATGTGGTCGTCATCGGGGTGTCTGGGCCAGCCATGGGGGGCTCCGTTGTGAGTTAGACGTGTTGTGGGGGAGTCCAGCAGGGTTGGGGGGGCACCGGGACGTCGTGTTGCATGTGACGAGCTGGTCACTGGGTTTGTCAGGAGCGGCCCCTGGGTGCTGGAATCTGGGGGGCGGCGTGAAGGGATTATTGGTGAAGCGATCCCCAGGCTCCGGGGAAGTGGTGGAGCAGATGGGGCCATTTAGCGGAGTCGAAGGAACTAGAAGGTCATGAGACTTGCCGACGGGGTAACTTTGAGATTGAGGGGGTCATTGGTCATTATTGGGATGCCTGAGGGGGTACAAAAGCTTGAGAAAGTTTTGGGATAGAATGAGCTCTTTCTAGCATCAAAGTGAGAATGGTTAGGGACATCTGACACTTTTACTGCAGCCACCAGAGGGGTCCTGTAAGGGTAGCCTTGTGGGGTCATGAGGAGACCCACAACCTTGTCTCTCACCCCAGACTCTCACCCCTTCCAGTCTGAGCATTTCACAGACATGGCCTCCTTTAATTCTTAGGCTCCCTGAGAAGTAGATGTGATGGGTTGGGTCACCTCCATCTCCCCAGCTTCCAAAAAAGGGTCTGGCAAAAGTTGAGTCTCCACTGGGAGGCATTCGGATTAGGGTAGACAGACCACTCTTATATCTCCATTTCTCAGAGATGGGAACTGAAGATGGGAGAAGTGTATTAACTGCACCAGAATCATTTGGAGCTGGGCTGCAAATCCAAGTCTGATCTGTCCCCAGAGGTCTCTGGGGCAAGGACTGTGCCCACGGGGTCCCTTATGAATGGGCTCCCGGAGAAAGGGCTGAAGGAGGAGTCCCATGGTATGGGATTAGGTGGAGTTGGCTTGAATGGGGAGTTGTTGGGAAGGTCTCAGGTGTGTGTTGGGGTCCAACAGGTCTGTGGGGAGCACTTTTAGAGCCTCGGGGGGCTGGGCAGTGTTGGGAGGTCACTCTAGAGGGAAATTATTCTGGCTGATTCTTAAAGGGAGACATTGACATTAGGAAAGAACTGAGAAAACTTTACGGGGTCGTGGTCATATTTCAGGGGAAATTAAAGCAGGAGGAAATCACCTGTGGTGCACACAGGGCTTCCAGGGCAATTTTGAGAGGTGGATGGTTTAGGACTGTGGTCCCCAACCCCTGGGCCAATTGTCTTCATGAAACTGGTCCATGGTGCCAAAAAGGTTGGGGACTGGTGGTTTAGCGGGTTTTGAAACTGAGAAAGATGTGACTGTTGGTGTTTGTGAGAGAGTGTGTGTGTGTGTGTGCTCGTGCTTGAACACAGCATAGGTGTGGGTTGAGGTCTCGGGAGGCCACTGGGGGAGACTGAGCTTGTCTCAGCATGGGGTCTCTGGGGAGCTTGCTGGAGGCTCTCAGAGGGGCTGGTGTGGGAACCTTTGACAGAGGTGCCATGTTGGAGAGTCTTGGAGGGCTCCAGATTTGTGGGTGGTTAGGGGCTTCTGTGAGTTCTCCAGTATTCCCAGGGGACAAAAAAAAATTGTTTTTAATTTAAAAAAAAAGAATCAAGCCAACTCAGAGGAGAGATGCAAGCCAAAAGATTGAGGAAGACAGAATCCGGATGGCACTATGCAAGCCCTTGAATGCAGCCATGACTGAAGTAGCGCTACCCATTGGGCTTTTTAATTACATCAGCCAACAACATCCTCTTTGGTTTTGCTTCAGTTGGTTTTGATTTCAGTTTCTGTCACTTACAACCACAAAAATCCTGACTAATATACACGGGAAGCAATGGATTGACCTCCACAAAGGTTATTTGATGAGATTGTTATTCCATTCATCTGGAACTTTCTGAGCTACTCTTTCTGGTCTAGAAAGAAAAGTGATACAGGCATAAGAAAAGGACAGGAAGCTTTTATAATTGAATCCTCCTGCTACAAACACTTTCCCACACATTTCCTAAGCTATGTGGTAAAAAATCTTGTTTTCTTGCCTTCCTTCTGCACAATGTTTTCAAATTCAGAACATATGCTGAAACACTCCAAATGAACTTGACTTCTGCTGTTTCTCTTTCCTCAGGAAATCATTTCAATTTTTGTGGACTGGCTGGCCTCCCTGATCACCTCGATGCCTTTCTTCCAGTTGTGATTTCTTTACAAAGTCCTACCAGCCAAGGTCATTAGCTTTAGCGCCACCATCTAATACCTCGTGCAAGTTCTCCATCAGAATGAATCGAAGAGAAGGCAGGTCAGGGCTGCCTCCTTGAGCCCATCCTGGTGTGCACACTGTGCCCCTTAGTGTATTCACACCCCAGTGAGGGACACTAGTCTATTAATATTTAATAGTCTTTCCCATGTGATGAGATAGAACTATTGAGTATCCCAACATGCCTCACTAGTGTAAAGTTATAAAGTCAATTTACAGCTTCTCACCATCCTTGACTCCTTACAAGCAGTTTGTTGCCAAACCCTGTGATCTCTGTCCTCAAGGAGCTTAAAAATGAAACTCAGATTGGTTAACAGAAAACACACAGGGGTTTTCAATACCACCAGATCAGGGTGTAGATAATTCCAAGATCATCTGCTTTAGATACACGACAGAAATAAAGTCTAAACTCTTGTGGAGAATGGCTGGAGACAAAAGAAGTTTTAAAAAAATGTGGAGGAAAAAATAGTAAAATCACTGGTTGTGTGAATACAAAGGAAAACCCAAGTTGGAAATCCTGCTGGAGTTTCTGGCTTAGGAAGTTAGGCATAAAGTAGAAAATACAGTAACCATGGATAAGAGCTGGTAAATTAAAAAGTATTACTTTTTTTTTTTTACAAAAATAATACTGGTTCATTGTAGAAATAGCAATAATCTGAAATCACACTTCCCAAGGATGAACACAATTAGAAGTTTAAGATATTTCTTTTATGCCTAAATATAATACTCTGATTTAGATAGTTGGGATCATACTGTTCATACTATTTATCAAACCTGTTTGTTTTAATATATTTTATGATCATCCTTCTATATCACTAAGAATTCTAAACATGATTTTTTCACTTAATCATTCAATATTTCAGAATACCAATAGGTATAAAGAATAGTATAATGAGCACTTATCTCAAAAAAGAAATAATTACAGAGTTGAAGCTTTACATATATACCTCTGGAGTGATATTCCCCTATTCTCCAGTGGTAACTGTTTGCCCACTGAAAATGATTTTTCCTGCTTGCGTAATGTTCCATCATAGAAATGTAACATGGTCTATTTAACCAATTCCTTATTCGGCATTTGGACTGTTTCAAATTTTTCATTATTGTAACACTGTGATTAACATATATATACACTTCTGCACACACATCCTGAAGACAAATTCCTAGAAGTGCCGATATGGTGGCACTGCTACTTAGGAGGCTGAGGCAAGAGGATCACTTGAGGCCAGGAATTCAAGACCAGCCTGGGCAGCATAGTGAGACCCCATCTCCACAGAAAATTTTTAAAAATAGCCAGGAGTGGTGGCGTGTGCCTGTAGTCTCAACTACTTGGGAGGCTGAGGTGGGAAGATGCCTTGAGCCCAGGAGTTTGAGACTGCAGTGAGCTATGATCGTGCCACTGCACTCCAGCCTGGCGACAGAGTGAGACCCTGTCTCGAAAAGAAAAACAAATTTTTAATTTAAAAAAAATTTTTTTTAATTCCTAGAAGTAAAATTGCTGTTGTCCAATAGAAGGACATGTTGCTAAATATTGCCAAATTGCTCTCCAGGAAAGTTCTAACCCAGTACATCCTATCTCACCCCCAGCCATTGTATGAAAGAGCTTATAAAATTACTGTACGTGAAACACTGGGGAAGCATCATAAAATGTTTCTAATCCACCTTTTCAACAGGCAGAGTGTCTGCTCCTCCCGGGTACAGGCTCTCTGCTAGGTACTGAGGTTACAGAAGCAACTAAAAGCCCTGTTGATCTAGCAGAATATAGCACTGGAGTAGGAGGCAGAAGACATACATGCTGGAGAAACAGCCTAGCAAAGTGCTTTAAGGCATTGCTTCCAGAGCCCGACCTCCACTTTGGGCAAATAATTCAGCTTCCCCATGCCACAATTTCCTTATCTGTAAAATAGGAGTCATGAAACTTGCCCAGCATAATCCATAAATCTGAGAAATCAGAGGTAGAAGTTCAAAAGACACGCTGCATAGACCCACTCACTTGGTGCACTGTGTTACTAACTCACTTCTATGCACAGCATTTTAGGAAAAAGCAAGAGATAGGTAAGGGAGGGCAGAATAGCAAGTCTAAAACTAGAAACAAGAAGGGAGGATAGGCAGGGAGGAGAGAGAAGGCTTGTACTCATGGCACAAAAATACAATTGCCCTTTTAAGTAAGGAGGTCTAGGAAATGCTCCAGGTCAGTTTTCCTGAATCCCTGCCCAAGTGTTGCCTCCAAAAAGGATTAGCAAAATGCTTCCTGACTGTGATCCCCTCTGCTTGCCTGAGGTCACATCTGAGCCCTACAGAAGGCAAGCTACTAAAAGGGCCTTGGCTACTACGCAGAGGGGTATGTTTTCTGTTGCCAAAAAGGAAGGAAAACACTCTTTCTCATCACATGTCCAATATAATCTATGTGTATTAATGTGCTCTATATATCATGTAGAAAAAAGCACATTGCAGAACAGTATGCTGCAAAAGGTACCATTTATATATATATAACTATAGTTCATGCACTCATACAATTATTGATTAAAAAGTATTTTGTGAGGGCTTACCATGTTCCAGATCCTGTGCTAAGTACCGGGGGATATAATGAGAATAGAGTCCATGCCCTCAGCAAGTTTTCATCCTAGTGACAGAAACCGACGTAAGATATCTTCTATACTGCCGTTTTGTTGGATTTTTTTTCAATAATTAGTTGTTACCAGTCTAAAAAAAATTAATTTTGGTTTTTAGACTAATGAATTATCTGCAACAGCTATAAGACAGGCAGATGAACAAGTGAAAACACAAAACTAATCCAAAAAAATAAATAAATCAGGTCAAAGAAGGCTGAGAACGAGCCATGATGAAAAGGAAAGCGCAGACACTTAAGGAAGGGAAGGGGATTAAAATGAATCCCGCTCTTAAGAATCTCATTTGATGTTCTACTCTAGAACAGGGGTCAGCAAACCTTTTCTGTAAAGGGCCCGCCCAGTGGTAAATATTGCAGGCTTTACAGACCGATGGATCTCTACCCCAACTAGTCAACTCTGCCATTGCAGTGTGAAAGCAGCCAGAGATTATACACCAGTGAAGAGGCAGGCTGTGTTACAAAAAACTTTATTTATGGAGGCAGGAATTTAAATCTCATATAGTTTTCATGTGTTGTTAAATATTCTTTTTAAAATGTTTTTAACCATGTAAAACTATAAAAATCATTCTTAACTCTTGGGACAGATTTGGCCCATGGATCATAGATTGCCAAGCCCTGATTGAAACAGCTGCATAATAGTCCATTCTATGCATATTCCAAAATACTTTTAACTGATGCCCCATTGGTGATATTTAGATCACTTCCAGCTTTTTCCTCTTACACACAATGCTGTTGTGAACATCGCCATACATGCATCCTTCAGTATGTAAATGACTATCTTCCACCTGTCTCTGAAGTCACACGGATGTCACCGGCATCAGCTCACTCAAAAAAATTATATGAGAGAAGTTCTTGAGACTGTCCCACTGAACTCCAAATGCAGAGGCTCATAATGGCTCTTTTACTCACCAACCTAATAATTCTATTTTTAAAAGGCTGTCAAATTGCCTGACATGAGTTATTCCTTATGAACCCTGCTGCTTGTTGTCAGTGATTCATCGTACTCAATGTTTACCAAAAGGTTCTCAAGATGGCCTTCGCGGGTTTCACCAGGAGGCTGTTAAAAACACTCAACAGCCGTTTACCAGGCCAGCCTGCCTCTCTGAGAGACCCTTCCTCCCAGTGTCTCTCACCAGGCTCCCCGCCCTATCTTTGTTTTAGATATTCGGTCAGTTTGATATAAGATTTCCTTCCTACCGCCGCTGTCACTCAAATACTTGGATGGGTGTTTAGTACATTTGTAAATTTTTTTCCCATGGATCT
>NW_012133857.1:23941567-23947438 GCF_000956105.1 Propithecus coquereli
GTGATCAGAAAAAAAGGTGTTGATGCCTCAGCTACTTACCAAATCTTTACGAATTTCACACCCCTTCTTATTTATTAGCAAATCCCATTTTCTCAAATATATCCCACAATGCTAATATGCAACTAAAAGCCCTTTTCATGCTCTTTAATTGCTTTTTCTCCCCTTCAACATTACTTAATTCCCTTTTTGCTGGGCTCATCTTATGTTCAATAGGCTTAACAAGTGTACTGTAATACCATCCATGTCTCTCCACACCACCTTGATTTCTACAAAAAATTTTCCCATCAGGGAAATGAACAGTCACCATATTTTGTATGTGACTATATTGAATGGTCGTCTTGAAAAACTCACATTAACACCTCCACGTCTCTTACCTTTATTTATAACAATAAGGGGAAACAAGTGTAGGTGTGTAGATGTTTGTACACACCCTAGCCACTCGTTAAGGACTAGCTTATATGTCCCCTACTTCATGAAGCTGTTCTTCATCATCCTCAGCTTAAGGTAATGGCTCCCTCCTCTAAATTCCCATATGATTCTCTATATCTTTTTCTCACACATATTTTGTTGAATTGCAGTTAGAGAGGTCTACTTTGTGAACTTACCCTTCCTGTGTTCCTTTTGCAAATCAACATTGTTCATTTGCATGGAACCTATTTTGCAATCACTGCATTACAAAGTTTTATCATTGGGTAGGAGCCCTCACTGGGAGCTTGGGAAGGCCTGTGAGCGGAGCACCAGTGTGAAAGCAAGACCTTCCCATGGAGAATCTGGGAAAAGCCTAGAAGCCTTAAAATATAAATGCTCAAACTCTCAAACCCCAAGTGCATTCTTGTATTTTTTTTTCCTACAAGTTAAATGATTCTTCTACTGATAAAATCCAGAAAGAAGGGGAACAGAGGATATGTCTTATAATAACCATTGGTGTCTAAACAGACTCTCCACTGGAATGTATCTTGTCTCCAGCTTGGAAGGATATAGCAAGACAGTGCGAACTAACTGCTCAGGCCAGTTTGGTTAAGTACGAATACCAGGGTTTTGGGTTTTTTAAATAAAATATTAGTTCCAAGAGAGGGCACATGGAAGTTGTTCAGCCATTGTTTACTATATAGTTAGAGGTAGGTCACTGTAAACTACCTTCCCCAAACCTTGTTGCAATAAAAGTGAGTCTCGTACCAAATTCTATCATGCAAACACTTATTAGATAAGCATTTATTATTAATAGCAAGCAAGCACAAATATAGTCACATAATCTCCAGGCTCCATGAAGTCTCAGCTCTCTGTCCTTCTAGGTATTCCAACCATCTTTTCCGTGAAACATTCTCTTGAGACAGACACAACAACATTCCTGAGGCAGAATTCAGTTAACCTCATAGCCAACATTAGGCAGCCGCTAAGTTAATAGATGGAGGTAGGACCACATTAGAACCAAGCCTTAGGCACCATTCTGAAAGTTGAAGGGTAAAAAGCTCACTGTTTTTTGTTTGTTTGTTTGTTTGTTTTATTTTTTTTAAAAAGCTCACTGTTTTTATGTCTTCTACTTGCAATATTGGGGAGCGACTCTAAAATATCTCAGCCAATCTACATATCTTGCATACCAGTCATTTTACCGATGAAAACTCACTTCTAGTATTTATTATGCTAATTAACAAGACCTTTGGTAGTGGTCAAGGATAAATATACAGTAGTTGAAACACTGGTGGTTAAATTCATCTGGAGTGTGGTCTTATTTGAATAAATGCAAACTGCCCATCTTTGGAGCCTATTCCCAGAGAGATGGTCTGTCCTGAGGGTACAGCTTAAAACTAACCAACCACATATTTAGATCACACTCTCTCTGCTGGCATAATTTTAAATCAATTACAGACAGCAAAACACAAGGGGTCACTCATGTAAGATTCCAAAACACAAAAATTAGGGTATTTAACCCAGCTCTGGAAACGTGGGGTGGCAGTGAACAATAGGCTCCAGAGGCGCCTCTCTGTAACTCCGGTCACGTTAACTTTTGTGACAGTATAATACAAAGGAGAATCTGATTCACCAAGAAGACATGTCTTCTGGTATATTGCCTGTGTGCAGTGGGAGCAGCCGCCAGGTGAGCCTCAGCTCTCCAGATCTGTCAGGGAGACTGCCCCATACACCTCACCGGCCACCCCACCCAGCACCTCATCACAAGCATGGAAAGGCTTCTAACGTGCAACTCTAAGATTGGAGATAAAAAGCAGCAGATGCTTTATTACTTCTTGTTTTTAAGACTTTATTTTTTTAGAGCTGTTTTAGGTTCACAGCAAAATTGAGCAGAAGGTACAGAGATTTCCCATATATCCCCTGCACCCCCGCACAAGCACAGCCTCCCCCATTGTCAACATCCCCAGCAGAGTGGTACATCTGTCATAATCCATGGACCTGCATGGACACATCGTTATCCCCCAAGGTCCATAGTTTACATTAGGATTCACGCTTGATGTTGTGATTCAGTGGGTTTGGACAAATGTGTAATGACATGTATCCATCATTGTAGTATACAGAATAGTTTTGCTGCCCTGGAAATCCCCTGTGCTCTGCCTATTCCTCTCTCCCTTCCGCCAGTCCCTGGCAACCACTGATCTTATCACTGTCTCCACAGTCTTAGCCTTTCAAGAAGATTGTGTACTTAGAATCACACACTATGTAGCCTTTTCATACTGGCCTACTGTATTCCTTCTTTACTGTCTTTAAGATGGATATAAAGGAAGAAAGAACTTCTCTTGGACCCTCCTTAAATTGCTCCTTCTTACCCCCAATCTGCATCTCAGCTACTCTATATATAGGGGAGTTGATACAGATGCAGAGTTGAAAGAGATAGCTCTGGACAATCCTTACACTCTTCCCACCTCCTTCTCCTCATCACTCGTCTCATACTTCTTGTGGCCATGATATTATATACTGTGCAACTTAGCGTTTCCCTGTAATTCCTCTGCCAGGTCAAGGGTCAACATTTGAAGGTACAAATGATTGCACGTGGCCTTTTATTATTTCTTCAGTATTTATATAATGCCTTTTAAGTGTTTTTTAAGTGTATTTTGAGTCAGTGTTAATGGATCAAAAAGTATTGCATGGTGTGGCTCTGAGTATGTATCTAGATTTTTCTAAAATCATTCTTATAGAAAGAACTTCCCATTATCAGTCTTTGCACTGTGAGTTGCATTTTTCCTGGGATATGGTGTTAACATGTGATCCAGACCCCCTATGTTTGCAGGCATATCTTATCTCTCCAATAGAGACTCCAAGCACAGGGCCTATCCCTCTTTAATTCATAATGCTGTAGGTCCAGCATCTAGCTCAGTGCAATGCGATATAATAGGCCTTCAATTTGTATTTTTTGAATAGGTGGATGGGTACTTGGGTGATCAGAAGCAGCCGGGGTATATTTGTGCTTGGTTTAACTCTGATTCTGGTCATACTTAGACTTAACTTTATTTGAAATTTGGTTAACATTTCAGTGTACAGGCAAACCTTGGAGATATTGCAGACTTGGTTCCAGACCACTGCAATAAAGTGCATATTGCAATAAAGCAATTCACACAAATTTTTCTTTTAAGAGACAGTGGCCTCACCTTGTTGCCCAGGCTGGACTTGAACTCCCAGGCTCAAGTGATCCTCCTGCCTCAGACTCCCAGGTAGTTGGGACAACAGGCTATGCCACTGTGACTGGCTCACACAAATCATTTGGTTCTCCAGTGCCTATAAAAGTTATGTTTATGCTATGCTGCAGTCCATTAAGTGTACAGTAGCATTATGCCTAAAATAATAATGTACACACCTTAATTTAAAAAATCTTTATTGCAAAAAATGCTAACAATAATCTGAACCTTCAGCAAGTTATACTCTTTCTTTTTTTTTTTTGAGACGGAGTCTCGCTGTTTTGCCCGGGCTAGAGTGCCGTGGCGTCAGCCTAGCTCACAGCAACCTCCAACTCCTGGGCTCAAGCAATCCTTCTGCCTCAGCCTCCCGAGTAGCTGGGACTACAGGCATGCGCCACCATGCCCGGCTAATTTTTTCTATATATTTTTAGTTGTCCGATTAATTTCTTTCTATTTTTTTTTTAGTAGAGACGGGGGTCTCGCTCTTGCTCAGGCTGGTTTCAAACTCCTGAGCTCAAACAATCCGCCCGCCTCGGCCTCCCAGAGTGCTAAGATTACAGGCGTGAGCCACCGCTCCCGGCCTAAGTTATACTCTTTTTACTGGTGGAGGGTGTTGCCTCAATGTTGACGGCTGCTGACTGATCAGGGTGGTGATTGCTGAAGGCTGGGTGGCTGTGGCAATTTCTTAAGATAGCAAGGAAGCTTGCTGCACCAGCGGACTCTTCCTTTCACAAAAGATCTCTCTGTAGCATGTGATGCTGTTTGGCAGCATTTTACCCACAGTAGAACTTCTTCCACAATTGGAATCAGTTCTCTCTGACCCTGCTGTTACTTTATCACCTAAGTTTATGCAATCTTTTAAGTCCTTTGTTGTCATTTCAACAATGTTCAGAGCAGCTTCACCAGGAATAAATTCTATCTCAAGAAACCACTTTATTTACTCACTCATAAAAAAAGCAACTCCTCATGTGTTCAAGTTTTATCATGAGATGACAGCAATTCAGTCACAACTTCAGGATCCACTTCTAACTCTTGTTCTTTCCATCTTTCTCTTGTTATTTCCATCACACACAGTTCCTTCCTCCACTGCAGTCTTAAACCCCTCCAAGTCATCCATGAGGGTTGGAACCAACTTCTTCCAAACTCGTGTTCATGTTAATATTTTGACCTCCTCCCATGAATCATGAATGTTCTTAATGGCATCTAGAATGGTGAATCTTTTCCAGAAGGTTTTTAAGTTACTTTGCCCAGATCCACCAAAGAAATCACTATCTATGGCAGCAGTAGCCTTACAAAATGTATTTCTTAAGTAATAATGCTCACAAGTAAAATCACTTCTTGATCCATGGGCTGCAGAATGGATGTTGTATTAACAAGCAGGAAAACAACATTCATCTTCTTGTCCATCTCCAGCAGAGCTCTCAGGTGACCAGGTGCATTGTCAGCAGTAATTTTTTGAAAGGCATCTTATTTTCTGAGCAGTAGGTCTCAACAATGGGCTTAAAATATTCAGTAAAGCATGCTATAAACACATGTGCTGTCATCCAGGCTTTGCTGTTCCCTTTCTAAAGCACAGGCAGAGTCAATTTAGCATAATTCTTAAGGGCTCTAGGATTTTCAGGATGATCAATGAGCATTGGCTTCAACTTGAAGTCACCAGCTGCATTAACCCCTAACAGGTGAGGCAGCCTGCCCTTTGAAGCTTTCAAGCCAGACATTGACTTCTTTCTAGTTAGGAAAGTCCTAGATGGCATCTTCTTCTAATAGAAGGTTGTTTTGTCTACAATAACAAATCTATTGTTTAGTGTAGCCACCTTCATCAATGATATTAGCTAGATGCTCTAGATAACTTGCTGCAGCTTCTGCATCAGCCCTTACTACTTCACCTTGCACTTTTCTATTACGGAGATCGTTTCTTTCCTTAAACCTCATGAACCAACCTCTGCTAGCTTGAAATTTTGTTTTGTAGCTTCCTCACCTCTCTCAACTTTCACAGAATTGAAGAGAGTTAGGGCCTTGCTCTGGATTAGGCTCTGGATTAGGGAATGTTGTGGCTGGTTTGATCTTCTATCCAGACCATTCAAACTCTCTCCATATCAGCAATAAGGCGTTTCACTTTCTTATCATTTTTGTGTTCACTGGAGTAGTACTTCTAATTTCCTTCAAGAACTTTTCCTTTGCATTCACAATTTGGCTAACTATTTGGCAGAAGAGGCCTAAATTTCAGCCTACCTTGGCTTTCCACGTG
>NW_012133857.1:23947488-23949689 GCF_000956105.1 Propithecus coquereli
GTCTATAAAATGGGAATGGTAGTTCTTATTACTTCAGGTGGAAATCATGCTTGTGAAGCATTTAACACTTGCTACAGTGCCTGACCATACTAAATGCTCAATAAACAATAGCTATATTAGGGATATTATTATTATTATTAAGTGCTTTGTATTATCCTTCCTCTGTGCAAAGTAGTAATAATATAATGTATGATTTTTAACATAAATGGTATCACTTTATGCATAATCTTTGGTAATTTTTTTAATCAATTTATCTGGAGCAACTATCTTATTCTCTTTAATGACTTTATAGAATTCCAGTGCATTTGGTATCCCATTATTTTTTTAATCGTTCCTCTATTGGTGGTTATTTAGGCTTTCAATTCAGATTTCCAACGCCGAAGGGAACATCCTTGAACATACAAAGTTTTAAGTATTTATGGAGTATTTTCTTAGGATGAATTCCCCGAAATGGAATTGCTGTGTCAATGGGTATAAGCATTTTAATAGTTTTAATGATTTTAATAGTTACAGCCCAAGGCAGGAGTTCTGTTGAGCTCCCAAAATATTTCCAGCTTTCTGCCTTCCAGAGCCTCAGAAGGCTGCACCTGTGTCATAGAAGCTGTGTGACTTGGCCAATAAGTTGTGAGTGCAAGAGACATATGTCATCACCATATATTGCCAATTTGAAATCTTCCAGAGCCTTCTTTATCTTCTGCCATGGTGATAGCAATATTATGGATAGTGACAGCTCCACCCAACTTGAGTTCTGTAGTGAGTCCAGTGTGAAACAGAGCCTCCGCTGAGCTGCTGCAAACCCACAGCAGGAATGATAAATAAACATTTGTTGTTTTAAGCCACAGTCATTTAGGTGTTGCTAGTTACTGTGGCATAAACTGATTGATACTCTGTCAAATTGCTCTCCAAATTACCAATTCACACTCCTACCAAAAGTAAGTGAAAGAGCCTACTTTTCTACATCCCTTTTGCAATTTTTCCAATTTTTCAGATTTCTCCTTTCCATTAGTTTTATTAGACGTGATCAGAAAAAAAGGTGTTGATGCCTCAGCTACTTACCAAATCTTTACGAATTTCACACCCCTTCTTATTTATTAGCAAATCCCATTTTCTCAAATATATCCCACAATGCTAATATGCAACTAAAAGCCCTTTTCATGCTCTTTAATTGCTTTTTCTCCCCTTCAACATTACTTAATTCCCTTTTTGCTGGGCTCATCTTATGTTCAATAGGCTTAACAAGTGTACTGTAATACCATCCATGTCTCTCCACACCACCTTGATTTCTACAAAAAATTTTCCCATCAGGGAAATGAACAGTCACCATATTTTGTATGTGACTATATTGAATGGTCGTCTTGAAAAACTCACATTAACACCTCCACGTCTCTTACCTTTATTTATAACAATAAGGGGAAACAAGTGTAGGTGTGTAGATGTTTGTACACACCCTAGCCACTCGTTAAGGACTAGCTTATATGTCCCCTACTTCATGAAGCTGTTCTTCATCATCCTCAGCTTAAGGTAATGGCTCCCTCCTCTAAATTCCCATATGATTCTCTATATCTTTTTCTCACACATATTTTGTTGAATTGCAGTTAGAGAGGTCTACTTTGTGAACTTACCCTTCCTGTGTTCCTTTTGCAAATCAACATTGTTCATTTGCATGGAACCTATTTTGCAATCACTGCATTACAAAGTTTTATCATTGGGTAGGAGCCCTCACTGGGAGCTTGGGAAGGCCTGTGAGCGGAGCACCAGTGTGAAAGCAAGACCTTCCCATGGAGAATCTGGGAAAAGCCTAGAAGCCTTAAAATATAAATGCTCAAACTCTCAAACCCCAAGTGCATTCTTGTATTTTTTTTTCCTACAAGTTAAATGATTCTTCTACTGATAAAATCCAGAAAGAAGGGGAACAGAGGATATGTCTTATAATAACCATTGGTGTCTAAACAGACTCTCCACTGGAATGTATCTTGTCTCCAGCTTGGAAGGATATAGCAAGACAGTGCGAACTAACTGCTCAGGCCAGTTTGGTTAAGTACAAATACCAGGGTTTTGGGTTTTTTAAATAAAATATTAGTTCCAAGAGAGGGCACATGGAAGTTGTTCAGCCATTGTTTACTATATAGTTAGAGGTAGGTCACTGTAAACTACCTTCCCCAAACCTTGTTGCAATAAAAGTGAGTCTCGTACCAAATTCT
>NW_012133857.1:23950630-23953883 GCF_000956105.1 Propithecus coquereli
AGCAAATTATTCTACCTCTATTGGCAGAAAGAGGAAAGTTACAGTCAGCCCAGATAGGTGAGTCTTTTGCTATTTCCATCGGTTTTCTCTCATGCTTATGCATAGATGATGGGGGAAATGCATAGCTTGCTGAGTGAATGGAAATTCAGGCTCCAATTATGGCCAAAACTGGTGAACAGTAACATGGAAATAATCAAGAATATACAAAACACAGTGGAGAGACAGAAACACTTGTAAGGCAACCAGTTATTTCATTCAACCATTTCTTGAGCATGCTGATGCAAAGCCCAGCTACGATGCTGGTGATGCTGGTGGCAAGAGACACAGAAATAATTAAGGCAGTCCCTAGCCTCAAGAAACTAAATGCCTGTGAGTAAAGACCAAGACCTATACAGACCAGCTATATAGAAACTAGAGTATTCTAATGGATGTTTGTATAAGAACACTATATGTGCATGAATATAAGATAAGTTTTTATTTTATCAAAAATGTATATACCAGAAAAAGGGATTTGCCTTATATTTTAGTCCTTACCAAGTCTCTCATTATGAGACATGCACTCAAATTCTTTAATTTGAAGAATGGATTACTTAACAAAAACTAACTCCAACAATGCTGGTTTGGGATGATTATGGGGTTACCTGACATATATTTTTAAAAATAAAAAGACAAACGGTCAGGCGCAGCGGCTTATGCCTGTAATCCCAGCACTTTGGGAGGCTGACATGGGAAGATGGCTTGAGGACAGAAGTTCAAAACAAACCCGGACAACATAGCGAGACCCTGACTCTACAAAAACATTTTAAAAATTAGCCAGGTGTGGTGGCATTTGCCTGTAGTCCAAGTACTCAGGAGGGTGAGGCAGAAGGATCATTTGAGCCCAGGAATTGAAGGCTGCAGTGAGCTATGATCACACCACTGCAGTCCAACCAAAAAAAAAAGACAAAGATTTAATACAGATTCCGAAACTATTGCTGGATGTGTAACCTCACAAATCCAAGAGTCAGATTGTTTGTAAACAACCCTTTGAAAGACCATTTTAGAAAGTAATTCAAAACTTTCATGTCAGCAGGGCAGACACTAGATAAACAACACTGCTGAATGAAACCAGTAAAAAGCTGGACTAAAAACATAAAAATGTCTGTTTAAGTGCTTCACAGGGCTGCGATGGAAAGAAGGATTCTCCAGAGGCCAAAAACAGAAAAGCAGGGTCCCTGGGAAACATTTTTCTGAGACTGGAGACCTTGAACCTTGGCACATACAGCTGCTCAGAGTGGGTGTCTGAGGGGTAGGGGTTCAGAGGAGTGCTAATTTGATATTCCCACATAAAGTTGAGACCCGAACAGGCTATATGCTCTGTACAAGGAGCAATGAGAAATAAAACTAGTGTACCGATACGAACCAGAAGAAAACAGCTCTGCGTCATGGCAGAGAAAAAAACTCCCCTGAGAATTTATAACTGCAAGCCAGCCTTCACCTACCTGGGTTTGCAGTCTGAATTCTACTTGTTTGATCCCAAAATACTTCCCGAATAAAATTTAATATAAAGTAGGTCAGGATAATTTAAGGTTGCGTCTTTTCATACCTGGAACTACAATAATTTTAAAAAAACTTTCATTTCTTTATTACACAGGTAGGTACACCTAACTATCATATGAAAAAAAAAACGTGAAAATATAGAAAAGAAAAAATAAAAAGCATATGAACAATTTTCAACAAATTCTATGTATCTATCTCAATTAATAAGAAATCATACTGAGTTTTAAGGACAACAACCAAGGATACCTAAGATAGCAAAATGTTTAAAGCAGCATAATGTAAACAATGACTTGTTTTAATTATTTGCTTAACTCTTTTTTTTCTTTTTTACTTTTCTGTTTTTAGCTTTCACATGAGAAAAAAAATGTGATAAATTTTGGGGGCTATGTTGGAACAAAGTGATATCATGCTCCTTGTTAATTTACTAAATGAATGACAACCAATAGTTTCTTTAATTATATTATATTCAAGCTGACCAGGAATGATATAAGCCTTTTCCTGGATGCCATGAGACTTAGTCAAGCGTTTATCACTGGGAAGAACTCAAAAGCCTTTACAAAATAAGTAGGCAAAATGAAAAGAAGCTAGATCCTGGTAAATATTTAGGTCACTAGGGAAAAGGAGTATAAAGGGAACAATTGTATTGACATATCAATGTTTTCCTCTGGCAATCAACCTCAGTCTTCCAGATGTTCGAATTATGCTTTATTTGTTCAAAGGCCATAAAGCTCATCATTTAAATAGTCAGGCTCTAAATTTCCTCTAAATTGATTTTTTTTTCCTCTATCCCACAATTTGTGTGCTCTTCAACATTCCTTTTTTGCAGACACTCCTTCTATATACAATGTCAAGTCATTAAGGCACCACCATAAATTTAGCTGTTGACAGACAATGAGGTAAGGGTAATGCCCACCAATGCCTAAATAATTAGTGGCTCTATTATAGGAATGGGGCTCGGTAGTCAGGCGGGAACTATTTTAAATCCAAAATCAAGATGTCTCAGCACGATTCCCTTCGAACTATGATAATAGGTCTGCATAGTATTTCATTAAATATAAAGGCACTTATTTGATAAATCAAAACTAATCTGATTTTTCTGATGGATGTCTACAATAGGAAAAGCTAGAGCTACCCTCTTAATTTATTTCTAAGGCAGTCTATAAAAAGTGAGAGGATGATTGTTCTCCAGCTAAAGTCAGACATTTAGCCACGCTCACCAAAAATTGGCAAAAAGATTATACTGCATTTAAATTCAGAGAAGAACATAAAAGGAGTGTTTCTTGAAATAAAAAGAAGGACTTTGGAGAGAACATTTGTTGTTAACCTCCTCTCCATACCTTCTAGCCTTCTCCCTTTTTTAACAGGACCTTGAACTTCTCTGTCATGAGGTTTGGCTGGAATTAAACTGTCCCAAGAATCTGAGGGTAGGCCCTAACTGGCTTATGTCAACCAGTATATCCTTCTCCCAGTGAGAGTGAGTAGCTTTTTTTTTTTTTTTTTTTTTTGAGACATAGTCTCAGTTTGTTGCCCTGGCTAGAGTGAGTGCCGTGGCGTCAGCCTAGCTCACAGCAACCTCAAACTCTTGGGCTCAAGCAATCCTACTGCCTCAGCCTCCCAAGCAGCTGAGACTACAGGCATGCGCCACCATGCCCAGCTAATTTTTTCTATATATTTTTTAGCTGTCCAATTAATTTCTTTCTATTTTTGGTCGAGA
>NW_012133857.1:23953933-23957912 GCF_000956105.1 Propithecus coquereli
ATGAGTTTTCTGGCACCTCCCTCAGTTTTGTATCCTATTCCCAATAACAGTCTTAGAAAGTTAGGACTGTTATTTTTCACCCTTTAGAGAGGAAAAAACTGAGGGTCAGAGTGATGGCACTTGCCCAAGGATTACAGGTGCCAGTAATGGTGGAATAAGATCAGATTCCAGATGCCCTGACATATCGGCCCTCAGGTTAGGCACACAATTTTACAGGTGAAGAAACTGAGAAGCAGAGGGTCCTAAGGCTACTCGGAGTCACTCAGCAGCTCTGGAGCAGAACCAGACTAGAGCTAGGATTCCTCACCTGTCTCTAAAACATAATGTCACCAACCATTCGTTGTATAATAGATGCATCATACTTATTCTCCAGGCTACACCAGGAGGCAGAATTTATTCTGTCAGTAACTATTTATTAAGCATCTCCTAGGAGCCTCACACTATGTACTTGGCATAATGATGGCTAACTTCCTTTGCAAAGAAGCTGGGAAAAGATCATCTTAGAGGGTGTTCATTTCTTCATTCGTTCTGCTAGGCTCTGGGATACCCAACAGAATAAGATTCCAAGAGGTTCAGTGACAAGAGGAGGATGCAAATATGCAACTTAAAAATTGAAATAAAGTAGGATAAGCTCAACTATAGAAGGGCTCAAAAGTTACAGAGTCTCTGTTCCAGATTCTGAACACTGAGTAGCTTTCATTTAATAAGCGCCTTCAGTATTTCAAATATGCTATTATGTGCTGGCAGAAGAAGATTCCAAAAAATATAAAATAAACTTCCTCCCTTTCAAGAGTTTCTATTCAACTTGAAGAAAAAGGTCATTTACATATCCCGTGTCCAGCATTTACCTGATCCCTCATTAGGTAGATGGCTCCTTTATGGATTCTCATAGCTTACAGCACTTCCCTGTCATGTAATCATTCCTTCTTTCGTTCACTAAAAATGTATTGCATGCCCACCATGTGCCAGGCATTTTTCTAGGTGTCAGAGATGCAACAGAGCCTCTGTTCTTGTGTAGCTAATATAAACAAAGAGACCAAGTTTGTACAGCAAAGAAGACCTCACTGTTCCTTATTGGAGTAGTCTGCTCTCTACCATCTTTGATAGTGTAAAAAAAAAAAAAAAAGGAGGGAAGACCTAAAAGAGAGTGACAGGACAGTGTGGTTAAGGAAGGCTCCTCCAAGGCATTGACATTTGAGCTGAGGCCAAAATAAGAAGAAGGAGCTATCAAGTGATGACCTGGAGCAGGAGCAGAGGAAGTAGCAAACGCAAAGGCCCCGACTGAGAATGGCTGAGGCTGTGCTGGGAAGAGCAAGGAGGATGGTTCAAGGTAAGGTCAGAGGTAGGGGATGCCCAGATCATGGTAAAGAGTTGAGATTTTAATCTAAATGTTTCCCTCTTGTAATTATTTAATAACTGCCTTCCAAACTGGAAGATAAGATCCACGAGGGCAGGGCTTTGTTCCTTCTGTTCTCCACAGTACTGGCAACACCCAGAATAGCAAATGCATGGAACTGGCACTCAATAAGGGTTTGTGGAATGATGAAGAACAAACAGAAATAAGTCTTTTAGGAATTGTGTTATTCTGGTTGGAATTCTGGACACATAGTCCCTCTCTTAAAAGTTCATTTTAACATATTTCTTTTTAACATCATTTTCTCACCCTCAACCTCTGACTTTAATCATCCATCTTGTGCCTCCATGGGCAAAGGCTATAAAAGACAGATGCTGTTAGGAGAGGAAAGAGTCCTCACTGAGAATTTTGTCTTATCATTTGACTTCAGTAAGGAGGTGTATAGTGCCCTCCCAATATGAGGTTTTAAAAGTCTGATAAATATTCAGTCTTTTGGGTTAATCTATAGTAGTATAACAATGCCCCAAATCTGGGGAGTCAGACAGACCTGGACATATATATCCTGGCTCCATTACTTGGACAACTTGCTTAATCATTCTAGGCCACAATTTCTTTATCAGAAAAATGGAGAGATTAACAATATTCAGATCATAGAGATGTTGTGCTAATTAAATCTAATAATGTATGCCATGGTGAAAATATGGCAATGAGCTACCCACATCCCCTTCAAGGAAGAACTTGCCGTCCAACTGCAGGGAGTACAGGCAGCAGATTCTCTGGCTGTTAATTCTCTCTGAGTCAGCCTCAACTGTAGAGAGCCCTGCACTTAAGGTCAGGCCCTTCCTGGGGCAGCCTGTACTCCATGACTAAGCAAGGTATCAGTATAAAGGTGTGGCTAGGCTGGGTGCAGTGGCTCACACCTGTAATCCTAGCACTTTGGGAGGCTGAGGTGGGAGGATTACTTGAGGCCGGGAATTTGAGACCAGCCTGGAGAATATAGTGAGACCCCTTCTCTACATAAAAATTTAAAAATAGCCAGGTGTGGTGGCACACACCTGTAGTCCCAGCTACTTGGGAAGATCACTTGAGCCCAGGAGTTTGAGGTTTCAGTGATCTACATTCACACCACTGCACTCCACCTGAACAACAGAGCAAGACCCTGTCTCTTAAAAAAAAAAAAAAAAAAAAAGCTATGGTTATTTCAGCCTAATGCAGGACCTCCTAATAGTCAATACTCTACTCAGAATCCCTCACAAGGTTGGATGAGCATTTTGGGGGCCTAGATCACAGCTCATCTTCTTCTGCCGAATCCTGCTTCCTCCTCCTCCCTTTCACTGTGTTGATCCCTAATAAACATCTTGCACCCCGAACTCCATCTCAGCATCTGCTTCTGAAGAACCCTGCTTGGGACATATGCCAAGTGCTCAGCACAGTACCTAGCACATGGATCATAAGCATTCAAAACAACTAGTCAATATTGTGATTATTACTATTAATGGTCCTAATGATGACAAGAATAAAACTGCTTACTTGTTCTCATTGTGATTTTCTGCAATGGTACTGAGATTTTCATTTTTCAGTGAAGTTGCCAGGACGTTTGAACATAATTTTCTCTCTTTCTTTCTCTAGGGATGCATGTGAATTCATTCATTCATTTTAAATTGTGAGTGACTGCTAATGGGCCAGGCTGGGAATGAGGATGCAACCAGCCTAGCAAGAGCATTTTAATTAGCATCAATTGAATGCAAAGGTAAGGGTGAGATTTACTGCCTTGCCCTCCAGGGGATCTTGTAAACACATACCTGTTTATCCCTGAAACTGGGGTCCTGGTAAGGAATAAGAAGGATGAGACAGAGTGTGACAACAGCAAATTATTCTACCTCTATTGGCAGAAAGAGGAAAGTTACAGTCAGCCCAGATAGGTGAGTCTTTTGCTATTTCCATCGGTTTTCTCTCATGCTTATGCATAGATGATGGGGGAAATGCATAGCTTGCTGAGTGAATGGAAATTCAGGCTCCAATTATGGCCAAAACTGGTGAACAGTAACATGGAAATAATCAAGAATATACAAAACACAATGGAGAGACAGAAACACTTATAAGGCAACCAGTTATTTCATTCAACCATTTCTTGAGCATGCTGATGCAAAGCCAGCTACGATGCTGGTGATGCTGGTGGCAAGAGACACAGAAATAATTAAGGCAGTCCCTAGCCTCAAGAAACTAAATGCCTGTGAGTAAAGACCAAGACCTATACAGACCAGCTATATAGAAACTAGAGTATTCTAATGGATGTTTGTATAAGAACACTATATGTGCATGAATATAAGATAAGTTTTTATTTTATCAAAAATGTATATACCAGAAAAAGGGATTTGCCTTATATTTTAGTCCTTACCAAGTCTCTCATTATGAGACATGCACTCAAATTCTTTAATTTGAAGAATGGATTACTTAACAAAAACTAACTCCAACAATGCTGGTTTGGGATGATTATGGGGTTACCTGACATATATTTTTAAAAATAAAAAGACAAACGGTCAGGCGCAGCGGCTTATGCCTGTAATCCCAGCACTTTGGGAGGCTGACATGGGAAGATGGCTTGAGGACAGAAGTTCAAAACAA
>NW_012133857.1:23970657-24003747 GCF_000956105.1 Propithecus coquereli
ATTTAATTTTATTTGATTTTAAAAAAATAAACAGAAGAGACACTGAGAGCATTATCTCTGAAAATTTTAACTTCCAATTCCTTTTGTTTAAGTTCTAGCTGATGCTTATGCAAATATTTTCATACTCTCCCAATATCTGTGTCTCCTAAATTTCAGAAGAAAGGAGACCTTTAGATTATCCTATGTTTTGTTGTTGTGATTGTGGTAAAATACGCATAACATAAAATTCACCATTCTAACCATTTTAAAGTGTCCAATTCAGTGGGATTTAGTATATCCACAGTGTTATTGTGCAACCACCACCTATATCTAGGACCAAAACATTTCATCACCTCAAAGAGAAATCCTATACCCATTAAAAATACATTCTTTCCTCCTCCCTCCAGTCCCTGGCAACCACTAATCTGCTTTCTATCTCTATGGATTTGCCTCCTAGGGGCATTTCATATAAATGGAATCATACAATATGTGACCTTTTTCTCTGGCATGTTTTCAAGATTCATCCATGTTGTACTATGTATAAGTACTTCATCCCTTTTATGGCTAAATAATATTCCACTACACAGATATATCACATTTTGTTTCTCCGTTCAGCAATTGATGAACATTTGGGTTGTTTCTATTTTTTGGCTACTATACGTAATGGTGCTATAAATGTTCATGAGCAAATTTTTGTTGGAAAATCTATTTTCATTTCTCTTGGGTACAGACATACCTCAGAGATATTGTGGGTTCAATTCCAAACCACTGCAATAAAGTGAATATTGCAATAGAGTCACATGCGATTTTTGGTTTCCCGGTGCATATAAAAGTTATATTTACACTATACTGCAGTGTATTAAATGTGCAACAGCATAATGTCTAAAATAATAATGTACATACCTTAATTAAAAAACAGTTTAATGCAAAAAATGCTAACAATCATCTGAACCTTCAGCAAGTTGTACTCTTTTGGCTGGTGAAGAGTCTTGCCTCAGTGTTGGTGGCTGCTGACTGATTCGCATGGTGGTTGCTGAAGGTTGGGGTGGCTGGGCAATTTATTAAAATTAGGCAACAAGGAAGTTTGCCACATCATTGGACTCTTCCTTTCACAAAAGATCTCTGTAGCATGTGATGCTGTTTGACAGCTTTTACTCACAGTAGAACTTCTTCCAGAATTGGAGTCAGTCCTCTCCAACCCTGACACTGCTTTATCAACTAAGTTTGTGCAGTGTTGTAAGTCCTTTGTTGTCATTTCAACAACGTTCAGAGCATCTTCATCAGGAGAAGATTGCGTCTCAAGAAACCACTTTCTTTGCTCACCCATAAATGGTACTTCCTCCTACATTCAAGTTTTATCATGAGATGGCAGCAATTCAGTCACAATTTCAGGATCCACTTCTAACTCTTGTTCTCTTGTTATTTCCATCACACACAGTCCCTTCCTCCACTGAAGTCTTGAACCCCTCCTAGTCATCCATAAGGACTGGAATCAACTTCTTCCAAACTTCTGTTCATATGAGTATTTTGACCTCCTCCCATGAATCATGAATGTTCTTAATGGCATCCAGAATGGTGAATTCTTCCTACAAGATTTTAATTTACTTTGCCTAGATCTATCACAGAAATCACTATTTATGGCAGTGATAGTATTATAAAATATATTTCTTAAATAATAAGACTCGTAAGTCAAAATTACTTCTTATTGATCCACAGGCTGCAGAATGTATGTTGTGTTAGCAGTCAGGAAAACAACATTCATCTTCTTGTCCATCTCCAGCAGAGCTCTTGGGTGACCAGGTGCATTGTCAATGAGCAGTGATATTTTGAAAGGCATCTTTTCTCCTGAGCAGTAGGTCTCAATAGTGGGCTTAAAATATTCAGTAAACATGCTATAAACAGAACTACTGCCTCACCTCCCAGGGCTGCCTCCATTTCCTCTTCTATGAAGTAGGGGGAAAATGCCGACATTGCCGATTATGATCATTACAGATAAAGCTCACAGGAGGTGACCAGTAAGTTGTGAAGATACAGAGCAACAGTCTGCATTTCCACATGTATCTGGGATGTCTCGGGTATCACTGACAAGCACTGCACATAGTAGGAGCTCAGACATTATCAGCAGATTGTTGTATTCATTCCACACTTAGCCAACAGCCTTCGGTGAAGGGTGAGAACCAGGCAGAGATTCTTTTTTGAGTATTTGTATTTTGTGCATATGTCAGATTCATTTTCTTATCTATTTACACCCACGTCTTTCCAAAAAATGGATGAGACATAGGTAGTCTCTTCTCTGGATAGGCTCTTCTCGGAAAATCTCCTCAAAATAGTCATGGAGTCAGGAAGATGCTAGAAGGCCTAGGTTACAACCCACTGGGTTGATAGGTAAACCGAGGGAAAGGGCTGGCCCTGTGGCTTCTCGGCCAGCAGCAGAGGTGGAATTTGAACACAGTGTCGGGTTGCTGAGTCCACATCCTTAACTCTTACACTATACTATCTTCAGCCCCAACTGAACTTCCAAAAAGAGCCGTTCTGAAGCACACAGGATTTTGCTTCATCAAGCAAAACACAAAAGTAACTAAAGAGAAGAGGCCCCAGATACCCCAATTTGATTAATTCATATTGTATGCCTGTATCAAAACATCACATATACCCTATAAATATATACAATTATTATGTACCCATAATAATTAAAAATAAAAAAAATTTCTTAAGAGTAAAGAGAAGAGGCCTAAGAGAAAACAGCTTCTACATAAGGTTAATAAGGAAAAAGTGAAATGAAATGCCATAAATGCAACATACCCAACTCATGAGCTTTGCCAGAAGTTAGGTGGTGCCAGTCAAATCACATTATCTGTAAGTATATAACAAATCAATTTTTGACAGCTTTTGAGTCCATCTCCTGCCAACATATTTCAACATTAATAAAACCTGGTGTGGACTGAGCATGGTGGCTCATGTCTGTAATCCCAGCACTTTGGGAGAACATAGAGGGAGGATTGCTTGAGCCCAGAAGATTGAGACCAACCTGAACAGCATAGCTAGACCCCATCTGTACAAAAATGTTTTAAGGAAATTAGCCAGGTGTGGTGGCACATGCCTGTAGTCCCAGCTACTCAGGAGGCTGAGGAGGGAGGATCACTTGAGCCTAGCAGTTCAAGGTTGCGGTGAGCTGTGATTGTGTCACTGCACTCCAGCCTGGGCAACAGAGCAAGACCCTGTCTCTTAAAACAAAAAACACCTGATGAATTGTGCAGTCTTTTAATCAGTATACCAATACTCATAGAACACTACTCTGTGCCAAGTACTGTGCTAGGCATGGAGTCCTTTTGGATCTGTTGGAAGAGGATTCATTCCTTAGGTATAACTATTAGATATGTTCTATGTTTCAGGAAAACCATCAAACTTGCTATAGACATTGCTCTAGTCATCTTTTTTTTTTTTTTTTTGAGACAGAGTCTCACTGTGTTGCCCCGGCTAGAGTGCCGTGGCGTCAGCCTAGCTCACAGCAACCTCAAACTCCTGGGCTCAAGCAATCCTCCTGCCTCAGCCTACCGAGTAGCTGGGACTACAGGCATGCGCCACCATGCCCGGCTAATTTTTTCTATATGTTTTTAGTTGTCCAATTAATTTCTTTCTATTTTTAGTACAGATGGGGTCTTGCTCTTGCTCAGGCTGGTTTCGAACTCCTGAGCTCAAACAATCCGCCCGCCTCGGCCTCCCAGAGAGCTAGGATTACAGGCATGAGCCACCACGCCCAGCCGCTCTAGTCATCTTGATGAACCTAGTAATCAGCTACTAGGAATGAGGTTAAAGAAGAACTTGAGTTTTTATTAAAAACTCCATCAGTACTCCATCAATACTATTATTTGAATAATTCTGATCACTTTTTTAATGTGAAAATTAATCTCACTTAGGCCTAAAGATTGCATGTTTAAAAAAAATCAAGCCAATGGAACAATTCAGGCATATTATCATAAGGAGAACTCACATACTGCACATTCTTACACCCATGCTGTGGCAGTCAGAATAATAGCCCCCAAAGATGTCCACACCCTGTCTCCAGAACCTGTGATATGTTCCCTTACATGGTAAAAGGACTTTGCAGGTGTGATTAAGGATCTTGAGATAGATGATCCTGATTTATTCAGGTAGGCTCAATGTAATCACAGGTGTCCTTATTAAGAGAGAGGCAGGCAGGTCAAAGAGAGAAAGAGATGTGATGAGAGAAACAAAGGTTGAAGTGAGGCAGGGCCATGAGCAAAGGATTGTGGGGCCTCTAAAAGCTCAAAAAGGCAAGGAAATACAATCTCTTCTAGAGCCTCCAGAAGGAATGCAGCCCCACCAACACCTTGATTTTAGCCCACTAAGACTGATACTGGATCTCCAGAACTGTGGATAACAAGTTTGTGATATTTTAAGCCACTAAATTTGTGACAATGTGTTACAGCAGCAATAGGAAACCTGCAGACAGACCCTTCTGAATCACCTGAAGGTCAGATGTATTAATAAAATTACCTCTGAATGTAAGACACAGCGTCATTAAAAGAGTGGGGGAGGGAGTGTCTTTTCTTATTGGTCTTTTTACAAGCTCAAGAAAGCGAAACATGGTCCATTTGTGAAGGTAAAGGGAAGAGGGGTGGCAGAATGGTACAATGTGCATGCAATTCGACCTTTCTGAGAGGTCAGGGCATCATCTGTAAAAATGGGAATAACGCTAACTCCAAAGACTGTTATAAGTATAACCCACATAAAACCTATATACACTCCTACCACATGGTCCAGTTTCAACACAGAGTCACATTCAAAGAAACAGCAATCAGATAGAAAAGCAAAATTCAGAGCCATTCAAACCTGATTCAAACATTCAAGAAAATTATAAAGGGGAAGATACACTCTTAAGAGGTAACTTCTTAAAAACCGTTTTGGGGCTTCTCACATTCTCCATCTGAAATGTAGCAGTGCCCCCACCCCAAATTCCCCTTCTCTTTCCCCCTGAGATTGTCCTCAACATCCAGCTCTATGACCGCTCTAGTCTCGCTCCCATGGTCCCTTCTGGCCTCAAGTCTTCAACATGTTTATCTGTGATTGTCAAGTGGGGGCCAGGGATGTGGCTAAACGTCCAACAATACACAAGCCCCCCCAAACAAAGAACTGTTTGCACAAAGTGTCAAGGTATGGTCACGTAGATCAACTGAAGTTCTCCATCTCTTGATTTTCTTTCCACAAAAAAGGTAACTCCCTGACTAATGAGGAAACAAGAATCCTTCTCCTTTAGAAATGAAGTGGGAGGAAACACTTACAATCTCTTATAATTTGATATGTTTTCTTTTATCCTTGTGCCATAAAAATTAAATACAATAACATATACAAAGTGCCCAACATGGTTGCTTGAACTATGGGTGTTAATAGGTGCTCAAAAAAATATTAGTTCTCATCCCTTTTTCTACAAAGGGAATGAAGAATTCTATTTGTTCTTAATACAGTGTCCCTAAGGTAATTAGCATCTCTCCCTACTGTGGCCTCCCACCCATAGTTTCCTCAAATTTTTGAATATTTAAATTATAAAAACTGCTCACCTGCTGTAAGGGAATAGTATATTTCCCAGGAAAATTAGATTTTGGAAATAAGAACATTAGAAAAACAGCAGAGAAGAGGATTATTGAAACGCAGCATTCAGCAGCTGAATACTGAAGACTTCAATTAATATGTTTCAATACTCAAAACAAACAATGTTTATTATGCAGCACCCACAATGTGTAAGGAAGGAAATGGCTTCTGCCTGTTTTTTAAAATGCCTCATTTTTATTGTAATGACTGTGAAGCCCTTTGCATTTTTGTTAAAAATATAGAATTTCAATTTCTCTGCACGTTTTTTAAATTATCATACAATATACATAAAATAAAATTTGCCATTTTAACTCTTTTTAAGTGTACAGTTTGGTGGCATTGAGTACATTCACATTATCAAGCAACTGTCATCACCATCCATCTCCAGAACCTTTTTCATCTTGCAAATCTGAAACTCTGTACCCATTAAACAGTAACACCCCTTTCTCCCCATTTCCCAAGCCCTGATAACCACCATTCTACTTTCTGTCTCTATAAATTTGACTTCTTTAGGTACCTCATATGAGTGGAATCATAAAGTATTTGTCCTTTTGTCACTGACATATTTCACTTAGCATATTCACTTAGAATGTTTTCAACATTCACCCATTTTGTAGCACATGTCAGAATTTCTTTCCTTTTTGGTGCTGAATAATATTCTATTGTATGGCTGTAGCACATTTTGTTTATCCCTTCATGCATCGACGGACACTAGGGCTGCTTCCACCTTTTGGCAATTGTGAATAATGATGCTATCAACGTGGGTGTAGCATACATGTTTTTTAAATGCTCAAGTTGTAGTGTCTGAAGGACTCATCCATGTTTAATTTTGTGTATGTTTAATATGGAACTCAAATTTTATTTTTATTGGCCTGTAAAAATATACAAGTTAAGATTTCTAAAACAAAATTAAGAAAAACAACATCTCATTATTATAAGGGTTTAGCAGCATGGTGCTCTTTAGTAAGCCTAGCCATGTACAACTCTAGGCGAGTAACTTCATCTCCCAATAATAGTTTCTCTCATTTATTGAGTACTTACTATGCACCAGACATTGAGGTAGGCACTTTGCATATATTAACTCATGAAATGCTCATAGCAACTCCGAGAAACATGAATTCATGAATATTGCCCATTAATATTTGCATCTACTTTTCATTCAGTACAATCCTGATAACATTTCTTCCCATCCCTAATGGTCATATCTGAAGAGTAGGCTCAGAATTTGCAAACTAATGTTAATATTAGCTTAAGCCAAAGAAGATTTAGTAAGTCACCTTTACTTTCTAAATTATATGAAAACAGTATAAAGGTGATACAAAAATCGCATTCCAAGTTCAAGTAAAATGATTGATGTTACCCATCTCTTCCCTGCTATGGATAATGACTGAGTTGAAATTTGAGGGACTTCATTTTGATATCAAGGTCTTCATCAACCTTGCAGGGCAAGGACAAGTCACTTTACTACACCAAGGCTCATTTTTGTCTTGAGCAAAGTACAGGCATAGGACTCAACAGTCACTATGATTCCTTCCAACTCTAATATGCTGTGATTCTGAAAGTTCATATTTGTATCAGGCACCAATCATTAAAGCTGTATCCCCATTTTGGGGGAAGCCTCTTGCCTGTGGACCAACCTAACAACTAGACCCTGTGTAGGTCAAAGCAGGATTATGCCCTAACTCCCTCAAACCTGTTTAACAAAGAGAAAACATATGCCCAGTATAATGTGCGAGGCAAAATCTTTATATATGGATTGGATGCTACTGAGTGAGTAAGCTATTTTTTGAAAAAGAATATCTACTCCCTCAAGCAAGCAATCTCTAGATGGCTTCTGTACAGAGTTAACTCTTAATCAAACCTATCAACCGCTTCCTGTCTCTTCACCATTATGAATGGAGCAGCTGGAGTATTGAAGTTTTGCCGACCAGAAGACCATGCCCACAGCCTATGACTTTCTGATTTCTAGGCCCTTACATGTGCTATTTCATCCACATGGTTTATCCTTCCTTCTTTGTTATCCATTCTACAAGGTGCGGTTCAAATACCAGACTTCCCCTTGGAATCTCCTGGGATCTGGCCAATTGGAAGGTTTTTTTCCCCTCTTCGATTTCAATAGCATTAATTCATACTTTTTTATTGATCTTTACCATATATTTCTTTGCCTTAGTCGCATGTCTATGTCTAGAAACCTTACCATTTTCATCTTTGGCATTCTCAGAGCCCTTAATGTGGCATGTTACAGATGCTCAACAAATATTGGTTGGGTGCTACCTGTGGACTACCGCATCTACCTGTAGATGACACTTGTGAGGTTGAATCTGATAATTCAATGCATATGCCTTGTTTGTGTCCCCCACCCCTCAGAATAGACATTGTTGGACAGATCTATCTGAATAGATTATTCTGCATAACCCTGACACTCTCTAAATTTTCTTGATCAGAAAATGTGAGCATGAGAAACCCAGAAAACCAAATAAGAGCATCGTTGTTTTTTCTGGATGGAAGAAGTTTCTTCTTATACTTGATTTGGTGCTGTCCTCAATGACCTAATGGAAGGAAAAACAGGCTTTGGCTGGAATGGCTTCAATAGTGTGCTGTAAAGTTTCCAGGAGATAAACAGTCAAAAGACAGATGATTTCAAAAGCCATTATGGATAATCTCATTGGACACTAAACTGGACCAAATCTCATCCCACATAAACAACTTTGGGTAGGAATAATGGTTGGAAATACACAAACATGGACCGATACCAATTTGCAACTTCGGTTAAGAAAAAGTGGATGGCCTTTTCGAATTATCGAAGCTATTTATAAAAGCCCACAGGGCTGTGGATTAAGAATAAAGTATTAGAGAATTGGCAAGATGTAAAATCCGTGGGCTAATGTTGCCCAGAACTAAGGAGTTCATCTTAAATGTTGAAAGGGGGCCCTCTGTTTCACCTTGGAGAACTGAGTGTTGCATAATGTTACAAGTAGAGAAACCACGTGATTGAAGACCTGAATCATTAGTCAATATAAACAAAGATGTTAATTGGCAAGCAATATTTGCCATGAATAATACTAGGATTGGCTGAAGTCAGATTCCAAGTAATTCCTTGATGTAAAACCAAACTCATTGAATAACCTCAAGGGAAGTTACCCATGTGTTACACGAAAACCACAGTCCCAACGTGCTGGATCTTGCTTTTGGAAAGAAAAAGCTGGCTACATTTTTGATGTTATCACCAGAGAGTCCTACCCACCTGTTCAGTGCTTGAGATGCCTAGTCTCTGTTTTTTGTTCAAATTAAAATTATATACATAAAAAATGGTAATTACTTTTTAACCAATTCAACACATTTTACTGAAAACATTTGTGCTTGTGTTAAGGGACACAGAGATGATTAATACCTGGTCCCTTTCCTCAAGGAGCACACACTATATTAACAGTAATTACAGTTAAACATGATGAATACAATAATATGATAGAAATAGCATGGATGCTCTCTAATCTAATGTACAGTAAGGCCTCCAACCTTGTTCTTCTTTAATTGCTTTGGCAATTTTAGTTTGTTTGCATTTACATTTAATTTTCAAATCTGTTTTGTCAATTTCTATTAAAAAGATAAGTGAAATTTAGATTGAAATTATGTTGAATACATAGCTTAACTTGGATAGAAGTGACATCTTAACAATATTTAGTTTTACAACCTATGAACATGGTATATATCTCCATTTATTTGGATCTTCTTTAAAATCTCAACAGTACTTTCAGTGTAAAAGTCTTAGAAATCTTTGCCAGGTTTTTAAGTATTTTGCGTTTGGGGGCACTACTGTAAATGAAATTTAAGCTTTACTTTCTTAGCATATAAATATGTATTTGATATATATTAAAATATATTTATATTAATACATTATGTATATATTATAAACAAATCTATGATTTTTCTTTTGTAGCCTGTTGATATGGTGGATTACATTGATTTTCAAATGCTGAATAAGCTTCGCATAGCTGCAATACATCTCTCTAGATGTGGTGTATAATTTTTTAAACATTATTGTTTTTAGTTTGTTAGTATTTTGTGGAGGACTTTCGCATCTAAGTTTATGAGAGATACTGATTCATAGTTTTCTTTCTTTTTTTTTGTATTGTCTTTATCTGGGTTTGGTATCAGGGTAATAGTAGCCCCAGAAAATGAGTTCAGAAGTATTTCTTCTTGTGTTTTCTGGGATATATTATATTAAATTGAGATTAATTCTTCTTCAAATGTTTCATAAAATTCTCAAGTGAAGTCATCCAAGTCTTAAGATCTATTTTTCAAGAGCTTTTAAGTTATGTACTCAATTTCTTGGTGTCTCTGGGTGAGTGAGGAGAGTTGTGAAGCACGGGGACAAAGAAGCTTCTTGGACCAGGACACCTGATATGGTTGGGGCTCTCCTGCAAGATCCACATGCCCGCCTTGGTATCTCTTGTCAGAAATGAATAGTCTCAGGTCTGGCAGGGAAAATGAGACATCAATTGAGTTTTGAATGTTACTTCAATCTTGCATTCCTGGAAGTTGCATCCTATTTGCTAATTTTTTGCTAAGATTTCTGCATTAAGGTTCCTGAGGAATACTGATCTGTAACTTTCTCTGTTTGTAATGTCTTTCTCAGGTTTGAGTATTAAGGTTATGCTGGCCTCATAAAATGAGTGAGGAACTATTCTCTCCTCTCTTTCCTATTAAAGACTGTATAAGAGTGATTTTACATCTTCCTTGAATGTTTCATAGAATTCACCAGCAAAATGATATGGGCCTGGAGGGTGTTTTATTTGTGGGAAGGTTTTTGATAATGTATTTAATCTCTCTAATTGCTGCAGGGCTATTGAGATTTTCTGTTTCATCTTGTATTAGGTTAAGTAAGTTGTATTTTTCAGGAAATTTGTTGGTTTCGTCTAGCTTGTTGAATTTGCCAGCCTAAAATTGTAATAGTGTATTATCCTTTTAATGCCTATAGGATCTGTAACAATAAACACCTGTCTAATTCTTGATATTGGTGATTTGTTTTTTATTTTTTCCCTTGACCATTCTAACTAGGGGTTTATCAATTTTGTTGATCATTTCAAAGAACCAACTTTTTGACTAGTAAATTTTCCTTATTATTTATCTGGGGTTTTTTTTTCATTGATTTCATTTATTTTCTTCCTTCTATTTATTTGAGTTTACTCTGTTCCTCTTATTCCAGCTTCTTGTAAATGTACAACTTTTGGTCATTGATATAAGAATTTAAAGTTAGATCTTTCCTTCTAAATGCTGTTTTAGCTTTATCCCACAAATTTTGACAGGTTATATGTTCTTTATCATATAGTTCAAAATATGTTCTAATTTACTCTCTGATTCCTCTTTGACCCACGAATTATTTGAAATATGTTGTTTAATTTCTAAATATTCAAAGTTTTCCTAGGTATTATATTGTTATTAATTTTTAGTTCTTCTGTAGTCTGAAAACATATTTTATATGATTTAATTCCCTTAAATTTATTGAGACTTGTTTTATGGCCTAGCTTAAAGTCTATTCTTATCAATGTATCATAAGCCCTTGAAAAGAAGATATATTCAGCAGTTCTGATGTAGTATTTTATAAATGTCAATCAGATCACGTGGTAGAGAGTATTATTCAAATTGTCCAAGTCTTTACGGTTTCTGTGCCTAGTTTTTCTATCAGTTGTTGTGATAGAGTATTAACATTCAGTACCATTATTGTAGAATTGTCTTTCTCCCTTTAATTCTGTCAATTCTTCTTCATGTATTTTGAGCCTTAGAAGTAGGAAACAGCAGGCTATAGTCAGGAAATCTACATTCAAATTTGGGTAAGGCTGGGCATGAAGTAATGTTGGAGCTACTAATTTTCATCTTTAGTAAATAATAATTGCATGGGTAGTAATAACAGTATTATCTTGCTGTTCCCGGTTCATGGTGTAAGACTTTATTACAGTAAAAACAGTGTTATCAAGAGAATCTGTAGGCACTTCTAAAACAAGATATTATTGTTTTATGGAGTTTAAATGAGATCCTTATAGAAAATTGTCTCGAAATGTATAAGCACAAGTAGGATGTATCATAATCATCATCACTATAAAATCAGAGATTGCGTCCTCTTCTACCCAATTCTGTGCTAGAGAAGGTTGTGGTCTATCAAGACTTTAGTGTTAATAAAGTTCATTAGAGCTGTTTTTAAAAACTCCTTAAAGTCATTATTGTAAAAGGGAGCTCTTTTTCATGAAAAAAAAAGAGTGGGCTGGGAAATAAAAATATTATGAAAATTGTAGAAGGTACATTATATGGAATATAAAATCCTGATAAAAAATGTTTTTTAAATCTATACATAAGCCAATGAAAAGTTGACCAGAATATATTGTTAAATGAAAAAAAGAAAGTTGTAGAATAATATATAATGTGGTTTTTAGAAAGCACACAAATCTATAGGTATACATGTGTATATGTATCTTTGTACAGGCCTGGATCAAGAATGAAATTGTTAACTGTGGACACCTCTGAGAGGGGGACTTCAGAATGGAGAATGGGCTGGCAGGGAGGGTAGGGAGCTGGGGATTGAGGGGGATGTTTGGGTGGGGAAGGGAACTTTCCGTAGTTTTATATTATTTGTATTTTCTTTCTTTTTTTTTTTTTTTTTTTTTTTTTGAGACAGAGTCTCACTGTGTTGCCAGGCTAGAGTGCCGTGGCGTCAGCCTAGCTCACAGCAACCTCAAACTCCTGGGCTCAAGCGATCCTCCTGCCTCAGCCTCCCGAGTAGCTGGGACTACAGGCATGCGCCACCATGCCCGGCTAATTTTTTTTTTTTCTATATATTTTTAGTTGTCCAATTAATTTCTTTCTATTTTTAGTAGAGACGGGGTCTCGCTCTTGCTCAGGCTGGTCTCGAACTCCTGAGCTCAAACAATCCGCCCGCCTCGGCCTCCCAGAGAGCTAGGATTACAGGCGTGAGCCACCGCGCCCGGCCTTGTATTTTCTTTTATAACCAACATCCATTGTTAAACAAGAAGTCTTTTTTTAAATTTTGAGTGTAAAACAACTGATCAAAAAAGTGGAAAATATGCACTAAAAAACAATTAAACTTTCTAATATTTGGACAGACCAGAACCTTAAAGAAAGACAAAGAGGAACTCCACCGTGAATTTATCTCTATAATGCAAGGCTGGATAAGATTACTGGAGCATTTTTTTTTCATAAATTCATGAAAATAATATGCTCTGAGATTAATGATAATTATACATTGTAACCTGTTTGTTCTATTGGATTTTTAATCAAAATTTTAAAAAAAATAAGCAAACATAAAGCTGCCTCCTGAGCATTGCAGCACAATAGCAGCCTTCTCCTGTGCTGTCCTTTATTAGATTAATTAAATTAAATTGGTTCTTAGGGAATCACAAATTCTACAGAAGCCTAAAGGAAGAAGACACACAGGGCTCCCTAGCCACTGCAACACTGAATCAGGACTTGGTTTGATGGGGTGGTCAATGGGAGACAGGATTTGCTTGCAGACAGTAGCATCTCTAAGCAAATCTATTTTGTCTGAACAAGATATGTTAACCTGCTCACATGTGGTCATTTAGAATGTAAAGCAATCAAATACCAGAAAGTGGTATTACCATTGTGTGGTAATGGTACCTAACATTACCTAACAGACACCTAACAACGATTTTCCTACCCTCTTTCTGGTGAGCAGAGCCCTCCTCCTATTCCAAGAAGCTGAAAATCCAAATACCCAAGTTATGATCCTCCTTGAGTCAGCGTGTAGACATGTGACCCACTCCTGTCCAATGGGACTGAAGGGGAATGTTTCCTGGGATAAAGAGAGGACTTCCTACTTTTAGACATAGTTGGTTTTTGCCACTGCAGCCTCCGTCTTGTAACTATGAAGAAACACATGTCACTGACACACTGAAGATGACAAAGCAGCAAGAAAGAAAGAATCTGGGCTCATCAGTCAACTGGGAATTCCACCTTGGAATCACCTTCTTCTGTACTTCTATTTGCTCTGCCCTGGGATCTGAAGGGGTCTGTGATCTGCTCAGCGGTGGAGCAGAAATCATGGGCAAAGAGAAGGGATCAAATGTTGCCCATATCATTGGCATAGCTAAGAGGATAACCACATTGTTATAGCAGAAGTATTATGGTGTGAACAAGGAAAAGTTTTGAGTCACCCTTTGTGTCCGGGAAAATCCTGGAACCATGGCAGCTGGAAATGGAGGATGAAATCTCCCTTGGGAGGCCTGTAGCCCCTCCCCTACACAGAGCCCCATTTCCCAGGGGGAATCTGTATCTTCCAGGCCAATTCACAGTGACACAGAACCTACCTGGTTGTTCAAAGCAGTTGCCCAATCCATTCAATCTACTTCCTTTGCAAGTCATTCTTTATGCAGAATTTCTCATTGTTAGCATCAAGGCCACATATTTTCCATGGTTCCTCCAAGAATTCTTCGTCAGAGACTTTCTCCTGCAAGGCCCTGCAGACTTCTGTACCTAACTGTTACTCCAGCTGAGGGCTCTAACTCCCGGGCAATAATAATAATAATATAATACTAAAATACTAACACTTACTGAGCACTCATTCTATGCCACATACTATTTTAAGCTCTTTCATGTACTAACTCACAATAATTCTATAAAAAGGATACTATCAGTGCCCCCATTTTACAGGTGAGGACACTAAGGCATCAGGTAACTTACCCAGCATCTCACATTCAGTCTGGCTCCAAAGACTATGTGCACAACTCCTACACAAAACTTCCTTTTAGAAATAAGCTTCCTTTGGAATAAGGGGAGGAGCAAAAGAGAGAAATTAACCCAAAAAACAGATGCATAGAGGGACAGTGTGGGAAGACAGAGAGAGAGGCAACAAGTGGAGAAATGATTTATCAATGTAAGTGACTTATCCTGTGTCACCAAGTCAGTCCAACACCCTCTGCATATTTATTTCTTCTTTCTGCAAAAACAGAGAAGGCATCATTGCAGTCAAACTAGCTCCCTCTCTAGTTTGCCAAGGTTACCAGCATCTTCTCCCAAAGCTCCTACTTCTGCTCTATCCATTCCTTCATTACATTTTGTTTGTTTGTTTAATAATGCATTCACCACCTGATAGACCTGACTTTTAGGTTGCTGTTTTTCTAGTCATTGTTTTGGAGACAATGGATCGTGTTATCCTTTTGGTGGCATATGACAAGGATTCAGTGTCAGTTTTCTTAAACAGGGGTGGGAAGATACACAAAAAAAATCCTCTTTTCCTAGTATTCGTTTCCCCTATAGATACTCACAGCCAACATAAGAATGGGCTCCCAAATGACATCTCTTCAGAACACCTAATATAGGCACTTTTCTCAGTGAGGACCCCTCAGCATCAATGTGACTGGATCAGAAGCAGTTTCACTAGAACTTCCCCTAAGATAGTAATTCTCAACCCTAGGTGCAGTTAGAATCACTTGGGGAGCTTTAAAAAACAAAAACAAAAAAAACAGTGCCTATACTACACCCCTGAGCAATGATATCAGAATTTCTGGAGGTATGACCCAAGCGACAGTATTGTTTAAAGCTCCCTTTGTGAGTCCAGCCAGCGTGGTTGAGAACCGCTTTCCTAAAGTAATGTGTGACCTTATTGTTAAAATAATCATTTTCAAAAAGGTAAAATTATGACTCTTATGCAAATATAAAATGAATGTGTCAAATTTATTCAACTCATCAATAAAGGAGCCAGTAATATGTCAAAGTCAGTTCAAAGATCATTTGAGGAGCTAAATATTTATAGGCAATGTTAGCATAATGTTGTTGTGTTAGATACAGAACTCATTGATGTCAGTCCCCTAAACAATTTACAGATTCAATGCAATCCCTATCAAAATCCCAATGGCGTTTTTTGAAGAAATGAAAAGCCAATTCTAAAATTCACATGGAATTTCAAGGAATGCTGAATAGCCAAACAACCTTAAAAAAGCAGAACAAAGTTGAAGGACTCACACTTGCTGATTCCAAATCTTATTACAAAGCTATAGTGATCAAAACAGTGTGGGACTGGCATAAGTATAGACATATATATCAATGGGATTGAATACAGTCCAGAAATTAACCCATATATCTATAGTCAATTGATTTTTGACAAGGGTGCCAAGATCATTCAATGAGGAAAGAACAGGATTTTCAACAATGATGCTAGGACAGTTGATTATCCACATGCAAAAGAATGAAGTTGGACCCTTACTTCATATCCTATACCATAAAAAAAAGAAAAACTTCAAAATGGATCAAAGACATAAATGTAAGAGCTAAAACTATAAAACTTAGAAGAAAACACAGGAGTAAATCTTCATGATTTTGTATTTGGCAATGGTTTCTTAGATATAATACCAATAGCACAAGCAACAAAAGAAAAAATAGAAAAATTGGATTTAATCAACAGAATGAGAAGACAACCCACAGAATGGAAGAAAATATTTGCAGATCACATTTTTTTTTTTTTTTTTTTTTTGAGATGGAGTCTTGCTATATCGCCCACGCTGGTCTCAAACTCCTGGACTCAAGTGATCCTCCCACCTCAGCCCCCCAAGCAGTGGGATTATAAGCATAAGCCAGTGAGTAATCTGACGAGATGATATACCTCATAAGGGTTTAATATCCAGAATATATTAAGAGTTTCTACAACTCAACAACAAAAAGACAATCCAATTTAAAAGTGGCAAAGGTCTTGATAAGACATTTCATCAAAGAAGACATACAAATAGCTGACAAACTCAATGTCATTAGTCATTAGGGAAATGCATACTAAAACCACAATGAGATACCACTCCATGCCCACAAGTTTGACCATAACAAAATAAAAAGAACGTAGGTGTTAACAAAGACGTGGAGAAATTGAAACCCTTGTACATTGCTGGTGGGAATGTAAAAGAGTATGGTTGCTGTGTAAAATAGTTTGGTGCATCCTCAAAAAGTTAAACATAGAATAACTACATGACCCAGCAATTCCACTCCTAGATATATACCCAAAAAAATTGAAAATAGGTATTCAAACAAATACTTGAATGTTCATAATATCACTGTTCACAATAGCCAAAAGGTAGAAACAACCTAAATGTATATCAACAGATGAATATATTAACAAAACATGGTATACGCATACAGAAATATTATTTGGCCATAAAAAAGAAGTACTGATAACATACTACAACCAACACAGATGAACCTTGAAAACACTATGCTAGATGAAAGAAGCCAGACACAAAAGGCCACATATTGTATGATTCCATTTACATATAACATCGAGAATAAGAGACTCCATAGAGATAGAAATCAGATTAGGGATTGCCAAGGACTCAGGGGAATGATAGAAAAGGGAATGACTGATTAATAGGTGCAGCGTTTCCTTCTGGAGTGATGAAAATGTTTTAAAACTAGAGGTGATGGTCAAAAACAACATTCTGAATATACTAAGTGCCACTGAATTGTACACTTTAAAATTGTTAATGATTAATTTTATGTTCTATGAATTTTACTCCAGTTTTTTAAAGCATTGGTTAATGTCCAACAGGACCATAAATTGTAACCTTTAAGGTTATCTGTTCCACCTGATAGAAACTAATTTCATCTTGCTAAACCCTATCAGATAAAAATCTACAAGTTAACCTCTGCCCCTGAGAGTTGTGAAATAGCCCTAAAAACAGAAAGTCAACCCGGCAGAGAAAGAACATCCAGTAATCGCTTCCCTATCTCCAAGTTTCGGGTGTTTTTCCCGATGTCATATAGGGTCCAGGTTACCAGTTCAGACCTCACCCTTAGCAAGGGTTACTTTCCCTACTGGAGAGGGCTGCCATTTTTTTTTTAAGTCAGCCAGCCTTGTTCAGGGCCACCCCAGTCCGTTAAAGATGTACTTAAATTGAAAAGAGAAAGTATTGGGACCTAGATTTCTTTACTCCCTGAAGATTTCTTGGACCATATGTAAATTTACCGACTTCCTCCTAGCAATCTGCAAGCCTTCTGTGTGTGATCTGTCTACTTATCTATAGCATGCATTTATCTATTTGACAATGGGTAAGGAATAAGAGTATCATTCATTGCCTACAGAGCTGGGTTCTCAGCCCTTACCAAGGAAAACAAACAGAAAGCCCTACTAAACCCTTTCACCAAAAAATGGGAGAGAGAAAGAAGAAGAAAGAGAGAGAGAGAGAGAGAGAAAGAACACGCGTTCCCAAGAGCATGCAGACATTGGAGTGATTTGTATAGGACTTCAATTTTTACTAAACATTCTGGGGATGACAGAAAGCTTTTAAATTTCAAGAATTTAAAGAAAGCTGAAGACTTCTGCAGGAAATCACACATGCATACATAAACACAAACTCCGTAGATAATTTCAGATGGTTTTATGCCTCCAGAAAGGTTTCCAGGTAAAGAATTCCTACTCTGGGTCCCCCCAAACTAACAGAAATGCCAGGGCAAACCACTTTAAAGTGTTCTGTGTGATCTGACTAACCCACTTGTACACAAAGCCTCCAGTCTGTAGCCTTCATCCTTTTGAAAAGAACCACAGAATATATGAAATTGCCCCCTTTATTTGTAGGTTCCTGAAATGAGGGAATCAAATTGCGAACAGGGAAGAAAACATCAAAGAGGAAAACTTCCTAGAACCGCTTTTTGTAGTTCCGTCATTTTAACTAATTAGCTCGCTACTGTTAAAAGACATTTCATTTTGAAAAACTTATTTATTTTGCTCTACTGCGTTTATTTGCTTAGTGCCACTCTTATGTACATAGATTACTGGTTGATGAAGTCTAGAACAGCCTTACCAGCATGCACTGCAGTATGAGGCCGAAAAAGCAATGAACTTCTGCATCAACTTCTAACTGAAATTAATCATCTTCAGTTTTTTCTCAGCTTCAATACTTTTCATGGGCCTTTCTGCTCCTCCCACTCACAAACTCATTATTTTCATATGCTAATTTACTTTTTAATTACTTAATTCTGCCATATTATCCCAACAGTATTCAGTAGTTCTTAGTAAAACTTGGACTATTTCAGAAAAAACAAAAAAGGATCAGAATGGTATTTTTTGAGGGGATCTCAAGTTAAAAATAAGATTTACTTCGCATGCACCATTAAAGGTGATAAATCTCCAAGCTTCGATTAAGAACACAGCAGCACCAAATGTCGTGGAAATTCCTTCTTTATGCCACTTATTTCATTATGAAGTTTAAAGTAGAATTTAAGGTCTTTTTTTAAAAAATGTCATACAATTGATGAGCAATGCTTCTGGAAAGATGAAAGAGCTATAAAACCAAGGCTGGTAATAAGTTGCCATGCACCGGTACCCAGTGTGAGTTTTTACATCAAACATCTCTTCCTTTTGGGCCAGTGTCCACTCTCACTTGTTAGGGACCTTGTTCTGTTTGGCTGAATGTCTGGGGTGACCAGTTTATCCCTGTTTGCATGGGACTTCCCCAGTTTTAGCACTGAAAGCCTAGTATCCCCTTTCAGTTCCAGGAAAACTGGGATGGTTGGTCACCCTAATTACCATTTTCAGCTAAACCCAAGAATCCTAATTTAAAAGCACCTCAAGTCTACATTTTGTAAACAATTATTCCTCTTCAGGTTTGTAATGCATTCCAGACATTTTTTAAAAAAATATACTTAACTTAAAACATATTTAAGACCAGAATGGAAATTACATGAGTATTGTATCAGAAAAGACTGGTAACAGAAAGACAAATTTGCATTGGCATTTACAATAGAGAAATTTACATGTTGTGAAATTAAAAATAAAGTTATTTTTTAAAAAGAGGCAGATATGGAAATCTGCCTAAAAGATGTTAATCTGAGAATAGTACAGAATAGAATTTCTTCTACAGCTGAGATTTGTTATTGTTTGTAAATTTGAATTGTATTTATTGGAATAAATTTATGAAGTACAAAAGTTGAAAAGGAACAAAAAGTCTATGTAGAAAATGAAGCATCTCCCACTCCATTCCCCAGCCATTCAACTGTCCAAACAATTGTTATTTATTCCTAGTATACGGTCCAGAGATATTCTATGCAAAAATAAACAAATAAATAGAATTTTTAGAAAGTACAATGATAATTACTGAAGGTGAGGGTGGAGAAGTACAAGGAGACCTAACCTGGTGCAAGGGTTGAAGGAGGCCTCCCCTGCAGGCTGACTTCAGAGTTGAAGGGTAGGTGTTAGCCAAGCTGGAAAGGCAAGAAAGAGCAAAGGCACAGCATGGAGGCAACTTGGAGCATTCAGGGAACTGCAAGCAGTTCAGAAGAGTCAGAGCTAAGGGTACAAAAATGGTAGAAGCAGTGAGAGATTAATCTGGAGAGACAGGCAGGGCCAGCAAATATGCTTTCTTTCAGTATGAAAGCACAATTTTTGTTTTAAATCAGTGTGAGCCAAAGAAAAGCAGATTAAGTCTTTACCAGTGGTGAAAAAAACTATAAAGGTCTTGAGAGGCAGTTCTCTGGATGCCAAGCCCAGTTTGGGCCAACCCCTGGATGATGTGTTAAATGACATAGTGTAGAGAAGATATCTACATCCAAGACAAAACTGGGTTTCCTACAAGAATGATGTCTATCACTATTAAGTGAACCACAAGCAAGGCTTTGACAAAGGTGGGTATTAGGGGAAATTGCTTTAGAAAGGGCCCCTATTTCCACGTCAACTGCCTCGACAAGCTCTGTATGTCTTTAGATCATTGGGAAGTGCTGCTTTTTTAAACACCCTCATCAGTCCTGCCTCCTACAATCATACCTTAGCAGATGTCATAGTTGTGATCTTTTAGAAGGCGTTCTCTGTGGCCGAATGCAATGGGAGAAGCTTGAGAAAAACTGTCCTCACTTGTGCCTTCTCTCTGCATGTCGATAGACTTCTGGCAGCTGTAAACATGTTCCAGTTGCTGAGCCAATAAATAGGGACTCCCTTTCTAGAGAGAATGGCTTGCACCACTGCATAGTAATTTCTAAGAAATAAAAGAGAGAATTTCCAAACAGGAGTTCCCTAACCTGGCTCTGTATCAGAATCATCTTTAGAACTGAAAAAAAAAAAACACAATGATTCAGGACAGCAACCTTGACTTACTGGGTCAGCATGGGGGAGGGGCGATAAAGGAGCCTGTCTGTTTTTAAAAAGTACCTCTAGAGTGATACAATGATCATTCAGATTTGGGAGACTCCATCTACTAATCCAGAATGGGGCAGCATCCTCAAAACAATCTTTTGTAATCATAAAAGTCATTTCAAATGAGCCTCATTGCATTGAGGTTGTTGAAAGCTTTCTAGGGACAGGTTGGAAGACTCTTCAACTCCCTGGCAATTTGTTAGTCTCCATAAGAGAGGAAATGGCCAGTGGAGAAGAAAGTCCTTACAGAAACCCATTGGTGATGGGTCATTTAACCCCATTGGTGTACCGCAGATGTGTTTCAGAAAAAAGAGTGAATAAATCAAATTTTTATAAATGGAATTTTTTAAAGCATATATGGAGACTTAGAAATTTAAAAGAATCTTATGGGGCATTTTTCAAATCAATGTTTTATTTTAAATGTAATACATGCTTAGGGTTAAAAAAAATCCACACAGTAGAGAAAGCGATAATATGAGAGGTAAAAGTTACTTTTTCTCCTTCCAACTCCTCTCAAATAATCAATATTTTTCCAAATAAATCGATTTTAACCCTTTCTTGTTTCCCAGCCATTTTCATTGCATATTCCACCATGGTTTTATAAAATCCATTTACTGGGTTTTTTTCACCCATGAATACATGATGGGCACCACTCCATGTTAAGAGATAAAGAGACCTTCTCATTCTTGCAGTGGCCAACTGGATGTATATAACATCTCTAGTCTATGTAACTATTCTTCTACTTTTGGAAATTTGGGTGATTTCCTCTCTCCCTCTCCCTCTCTCTCTCTCTTTCTCTCTCACATGCACACACACACACACACACAGACATACACACAAACACACCCCAGTGCTCCAATGAATATCCTGGTCAATATATCCTTGTAAATATATCTTTATACATCTATGCAAATATACATGTATCTATAGGATAATAGATAGTATACCTATAGGATAATTTCCCAGAAGCAAAATTGCTGGGTAAAAAAGTATGTGCATATTAAATTTGGTAGACATTCTCAAAGTATATTCCCCTCAGACAAGTACACCAACTTCTACTCCCAACAATGGTGTACAGACAATCCCTGCATTCTCACTACCTCACCTCCTCTCCATAGCATCAAACTGCTTCATCTTGGTGAATCTTAGGGGAAAATGGCATCCTATTCTTATTTTAACTAGTATCGATTTTTATGTGGAGGCTGGGTATATTTCCCCAGCCACTTGGGCTCTGTTGAGAATTCTCTCACAAAGCAGAGAATCATTTTTCAAGGTGATCCTTCAGCTTCCATGATTTATCCCTTTCTAAGTTTGGGTTGTCATAAGTCAGCCAAAACAAGTCATTTCCAAGGGATAACCACGCACAGGTCACTCTTATTTTGAAAAAGCTGTCACTTGATCCTGCTCCAGTCCCATTTCTCTCCTTTGCTTTGCTGCCAAGAGGTTGATTTTTATTTCCTCCCCGCCCACAGCTTCCTCATTTCCCCAAGTTCTGGCGTCTGTCCCCAGCACTCCAAGGAACACACATTCTGGAAAGTCACCAAGGGCCTCCTTATTGCTAAACCCTTGACCTCTGCTGTCATCATTCTCCCTCATCTGTGGGAGGCATTTAAGGGGCCCTACCTCTCTGGGCCTCAGTACCTCAAGAGATATTAATAAGAATACCCTTTCCATCTTAGGTTTATTGGGAGTTTTAAATGAAAAAAACATGAATGTGCTTTGTAAGCTATAAAATACTATGTAAATACAAATTGTCATTATTGTTCATCCGGACCCTGCAGTTCCCAGGACAGGGTTAAGCTTAGAAGAGACACTTCATGCTTATTGGTCAGCTGATGAACTGCCTCTCCTAGTTTTCTGTCTCTCTCTGAAGAGATTTTTACTGAGTATCTAATGTGTGCCAAGCGGCATGGGGGGTGCTGTGGAAACAGCAGTAACCCCTTTTGGAAAACCTCCATTGAGTGTTGACAGAGTGCCCGCACTATGCCTAGTAGCCCACGGGATAATGATACCTAATCCTCATATCAATTCTCAGAGACAAATATTGTTTTTACCTCTGTTTTAATGATAGAAATCTGAGACTCAGAGAGGTTAAGTAATTTACCCAAAGTTACACAGCTAGTAAGTGGGGAAACTGGGATTTGAACCCAGGTCTTGACTATTCTACATAATACTCATTACACTTACACCCACCACCTAACATGCCTGTTGGGAAAGTTAAGTGAGACAATGTACATGCTTAATGAGAGGATACAGAGGTAGATGAGATAAATAAGTACCTATAAAAGTAGACTCTTACTAACTCCAGGACCAAGAAGAATGTCAACGTGGGTAACTCAGGTATAAGCAGGCTCTAGACAGGATTGACATGAGCTAGCTCGCAGGCCTTGGGGGCGCTTTGATTTTCCAGGTGAGCACGAGGCATGATGATTAGTCTATGCCACAACCAATTACCTCTTTCCTCCTTCTGCCACAGGGGTCCATAACCACACCTGCTTTATTCACTCATTTTATGACCTCTTGCTGGAGGGAGTGACAAGGAATCGGGTGTCATGCTGCAGTCCAGAGCCTGTAGAAAGGTCCCTGCAGGCAGAGAGAGCAGTCTGCTTCCTTTGGAGAGGAGCTTAAGCCCTCCATTACGAGAATAGCATTCTCTTGGAAAGGGCACCCAGAATTAAGGATTCTGAGTCATTCTACAGATTTATTGATAAGTCGAAGAGTGACAAAGTTCACTGGTAAACCATCATTCCAAAACATGAAAAACTTACTTGTATAGAGAGCTACACGTCCATGTGAACAAACATGGACCCACAGGACACGAACCCAAGTACTATTGTGATGACTATGGCTGCTGCCATTTCTCACCCAAATTAAGACAACATCACGTGTAAAACAGGCCACTTTTTAATATACTACTAAAATAAATGCTGCCAATTAAATTGTGACATGCCACCATTTGTAAGATGCACCCTTATCTTGAAAGTGGTTAAAAATGTAAAAAAAGATATGTGTCAAAATTGATAAAATCAGTAATAGTAAGAACAACTAAAATCATAGTGTCTTCCAGCTGCTGGATAATCTTCCAGGTGCTCATATGCTTTATCTTCTTCAATCTTCAGAACCTGGGGTGGGACATGATTACTCTTCCTCTTTACAGATGAGGACACAGAGGCCTAGAAACATCGACATCACACACGTAAGCTCACAGAAGCGTCCCTGGCATCCAGATACGTCTGACCACGCTCAAGCGCTCTTTCTGTCACCACCCCTATTAGTTTGGAAAAGGTCAGAGTGTTCTTTGGAAGGCCCAGCAGGCAGCGTGGAGTCACTGAGACCAAGTCGGAGAAGGAGTGTCGGTGGGAATGGTGCCCAGAGCTGCCACCTGCCAAATGAGCTTGGGACGTGCTGCAGAAGACATGTCTGGCTCCCAGAATAGTTTCACCAAGGTCAACTAACATCAAAGAACACGAGACGAGTTCTGGAATGTGGTTTACCTACAGGCCATTATTAATCACAAGCAGCGAGCTGACAGAGTGAAGATGACAGTGAGCACCATGGGTGGACGGGACTCCCTCAGCCCGCCCAACATCATGGAACGTGGCTTCATTCCGGAATGCTTGGAGCATCCACAGATGAGGCTGGCTGGCCAAAGCAGAAGGAGAAGAGCCCTTTTGAACATATTTCTGAGAAACCACCAATGAATGCGCAGACAACACTTGTTAGAATCACGTGCACTCCTGTTAGTAAGTATCTACTCTCAGCCAAGGTTTCTCAACCTCCCCATACCCTCGCATGAAGTCCTCTTACCTCTATTTTCATCAGCTGAGGAATGGACCCTGGCAGGAGATCACACGAGAAGGGGTCAAAGTCAAATAAAAAGGTCGGCCCCCTACCTGCCCGATCCCATTCAAACCAGTTTGTCTCAGAAGAAGAAAACAGCTGGATGTTGATGTTTTTACAGGGAAAATCAGTTTTGCGATTAATAAGGGACAGCAATGTCCCCAGGTAACATTCTCAATGGACAAATCTTAGGGGAAGCTCATTAAAAATACTGATGCCTGCACCCTCTTCCCCCAGACCTGCTAAATCAGATTATCCAAGAATAGATCAGACATTTGTATTTTTTTTTTTTAAAGTGCTCTAGGTGATTTTTCTGATCAGGGAAGTTTGGAAAACCCTGCCCTACAGGCAGTTCTTGTTTCAATAGCTGGAGAGCCTTTGAAATAGGTGTCACCTAGGTGGGCAAATTGCTGGAATACAAATTAACTTCTTGAGACAAATGGATAATGGAAAGGTTCCTGGTTCTTATCTACTATTTTCTCAAAAAAAAAAAAAAATTCCAGCTGATTTCATGTACCTCGATGAGAATGAGTTGCACCTTCAGTGGCTAAAGCCAAGGAAGGAAACTCAAGAACTGCAGAGCAGGGACCATAATTTTGGTGGCTGCTGTTAAGCTTCCTGCAAGCAATAATAGGTGTGCTCTGTGTTATTGTCATTTTACAGGTGAAGATTCCAAAGCCCAAAGAGGTTAGTAACTTGCTGAAGGGTCAAATGCAAATAGAGCTAATGGGAGCTGAAGAAATAGGAGTTTTGAAATTGCCATTTAAGTAATCCAATCTCAATCTGGAAATGTTATTTTAGCCCTTTTAAAAATCATTAAGCTTTGAAGTAAGAGGAATAAGCCCTACTCTAAAGGAAATTGGGTTCCAACTTCTGTCATTTAACACATTAACCACGTGAGTTGGATTTAACTCAACGCTAGTTTTGAGCCCAGAGCCTTGTGAAGCAAAACCTGGGCAAAACCCTGCAGTTGGTTCGTGAAAATCTTGCTTGTTGATGTTCTTATTGTTGCAATTAATATTGACGATTTAATTCTAAAAATGCGGATTAAATGAATAGAAGTCAATAACAAAGTTTTCATTCAATTAGAAAGGATTGTTTTGTGTTTGAAGTTTTTATTCTATTTTTGTAATTAAACACTGTGGCCTCAAGGAAAAAAAATTTTTTTCTAGTGTGACAATGTGTTAAACTCAATCAAAAAGAATTATTAAAACTCAAACAGGCTGGGCGAGGTGGCTTATGGCTGTAAAACCCGTACTTTGGGAGGCCGAGTCAAGAGGATTGCTCGAGATCAGGGGTTCAAGACCAGCCTGGACAACATAGCAAGACCCCAGTCTCTACAAAAAATAAAAATAAAAAATCACAGCTGTTACCTAAAGAATTTTTTTATTGGTCCATTGTCTTATTAATAAGGATGGAAACATATTCATTGCACTTCAGCTGCACCATTTGTGGTTCTGATTGTAAAGGGTCAAATTTACAAGCAAGACCTTTACCCTCTACACAAATCCAAACAAAACTACTCCATCCTTGTATTATTAAAATAATTCCTTAGCTCTGCTGATCAAACTTCAGTGTGCAGAAAAACCCCTTTTGCAGCTTATTAAAATTGCAGATTCCTGGACCTGAGATTTTAGTTCAATAGGTTAGGTCTGGAGTGAGGCTCAGAAATGCGTATTTTAATAAACAGCCCAGTTGAATCTCATAATGGGGACTCATTTAAGAGAGTCTGCACTAGTAAAACTTATTTCTAACTGCTTTCTACTCTTACTATTCTCTTTCATGCCAAGGGAGCCCATTTTTGTATTCAATATAGAATTTTCAGAAAAAGCTGAAAGAGCTCTGAGTTTCAAGAAAAACAGGTGAATTTCCAGCAGAGTGATTTATGAAGTGAAATAACTCACTCATTTAAGCAAATCGGCTCCCCCTTGTGGAATGTCTTCTATGGCAGGTATGGGCCTCTTAAATGAACCACAGGTCTTGGTACTGAGCTGATCGACACAACTCAACCAAGAATATTCTTGTGGTTGTTGTATGTGGAATTCTGGGGAAGTCACTTGGTTTCCCGCATCCCACTTTGCTCTATTTCTTGCATCTGATCTGATGTTCTGAGTTCCTGTCTCACTGATGGCATGAGTAGAAATTAATTGAATTAGCCTGTTTCCAGTTTTCATTTGCACAAACCCACTTAAAATTTAATTCTGAAAAAAAAAATTAATTCTGCAATGTCTGCTTTCCTCAAAACCCTCTCTTTTTAGAGGTAAAATCCCTAGATAAACAAACCACCAACAAAAGGGTTTTTCCCTTGGCACTTTCCAAAGATAGATAAGCTAAATGAATTTTGTATAATAGGTTCCATCATCATTTCTAAAACAAATATTTTTTTTTCAAAATCTCTTAATACTATGATAATCTCTTGTAATATGTGTTTGCTGTACTATTTAAGATACTCAGTTCTGCGATGGACAATAAGAGAATCAAATAAGGAGAAGAGATGAAACTAAGCATAGAAGCAAGTAGCTTATGAGACATATTAGACATAGATAAGGTAAGCAGAACAACACATGTGCTAACCATAGATAGAAAGGGATGGAAAGACCAAGAGGCTCCAAATATTCCTCCTACACAAGTTAGAGACATTTTAAAAAGGGATGTTGGATAGTAAATTACATTAATGCAATGGTTGCCTCCAAGTACATGAGGCATTCAGTATTCAATCCACGAGGTCTTAAATTGTCTCCTATTGGTGACACTCACCCTGGCCCCAAGGTATCTGCCCAAGAAACACGTATGGCTCTTATCAGCTTTTTGGCAAGCTACAGATGTTGGCCATGGGTACTTGCAAGCATGTTTCCAATGGAGCGAGTATGTGTTATGGTCCCAGGTACCTTTTGTCTGTTGGGTGCTTTGCTTACACCTCACCTCTGGTTGTCCTAAACATAACATCACTGAAAAGACTGATATGGCAGAGAAATAGAGAGGAGGGAGATGAGGAGGGGAAAGAAAGGAGGGGGAGGAGAGAGGGAGGGGGAGAGGGAGGGAATGTAAACATTCAAAAATTCAGATAATGTGAGCCTTTCACCCTACTGATAGGATAACCCTATATGCAGTGTGTTAACCTAGCCCATCTTTCCCTTTGCTTCACACTGTGTTTTAAATTGCTTCAATGAACCATATGATTTAAACATCTCAGTTTGGTTTGTGAGTCTTTCAGTTAAGTGACTTCTTAGTTAGCTTGCCTGGTAGTGTATTTGGAAGCTATCATTGCATCAAGGAAATTTCTCACACAACATCCCTTATTTTTATCTTGTCTATAACTTGTTTTAAAATACATCAGTAGCAGCAATGTATAATGTACGTGCAAGTTAACATTCATTACTCTATTACCCTAGGTGTGGCGAATTAACATTCAAAGTGCCCTGATCAGGAATCTACCCTTGGCATCGGAAGGGTCTTAATCGGGAATCAGTGCACCAGAGAAGCCCCCTTCCCCAAGAGCTTCAAATATCCCTATTGAATCAGCACCAGAAGTTTTATTAATTAGCATAAGAGATGTTAAAAATAAGTTTTCATGTGTGAAATGTGAAGTTGGCAGGAAAATTTGTACAGGCATCTTCACTCTGGCATAGATGAGGTATAATTATCTGGCGAGCCCAGAAGCCTAATGCCTCCTGAGTGGCACTGAAAGTTTATAATTCAGTTGAATTCCGCATCATCTTGACTTACTGGAAAATTCTTTCACCCGATCTGACTGGAAGATAGTGGATCCTGTCATCACAACATAGTTGCATTTGTCTCAAAATAAACCTTTCATGCAAAATGCTATCAAAGTGCCTAAAATGACAGAGAATGGCAACTTCAGTGAGTTCACAAGACTGGATGTGTGATTGTTTCGTGTCTGCTTGTTTGCATGCCAGAATTAGATCTAAGACTTGTCTGAGTTATTTAATTCAGTAATATTGTTAGGAAGAAGAATTAGAGCCCTCACCTACCCTAATTATTGGAGGATATTAATATCCATCAAAAAAGAACATACAAGTTATGAAATTTATTTAGGTTAATTTGAGGCATGTATTAGTTATCTATTGCTTTGTAATAAATTACTTAAAAATTTAGTGGCTTAAGATAATGAGCATTTATTATCTCTATGGATCAGATATTTAGGAGTGGCTTAGCTGGGTGGTTCTGCTCAGGGTCTTTTATGAGGTTGCAGTCAAGATGCCAGTAGGGGCCGGGCATGGTGACAGATGACAGGTCAAGGCGGGAGGATTGCTTGAGCCCAGGAATTTGAGGCTGCAATATGCCATGATCATGCCACTCCACTCCTGCTTGGGTGACAGAGCGAGACCCTGTCAGTCAGGACAGCTGTGCCTGCAGTCATCTGAAGGCTTGAGTGGGGCTGGCAGATCAGCTTCAACATGGATCCCTCACTTGCCTTGCAACATAGTGCTGGCTGGTGAGAAGAGGCCTCAGTGGCTTACCATATGAATCTCTTCATAGGACTGTGTACATGTCCTCAGGACACTGAAGCTGGCTTTCTCCCAGAGTAACTGATCCAAGGACAGCTAGGTGAAAGTGTCAATGTCTTTTATAATACAATCTCAAGAATCACACATACTACAGTGAGTGGTTAAGTCTGTCCCACACTTAAGGGAAGGGGAATAGTCTCTACCTTTTATAGGGAGGAGTGCCAAATAATTTGTGGACATATTTTTAAATCTCCATGAGTCCACTGGAATCTCATTTTTGCAAGTCAAATGGACTTTGTTCTATCTTTTCCATATTCTTACAATAAATATTTGTCAAGCACTTACTATGTGCCAGGTCTTGCTATAGGTGTTAGGCATACAACTCTGAACACAGCAGATGGGGTGGGCAGGATGGAGGACACAGTCAGTTAACAACAAACCCAAGTGCTGTTGGAGGGAGTAGCCAGGTGTCAGGATATGGAACAGCAGAGACGGTGGTGAAATGAAAGTTCTTTCCTGTCTGAAGAAGGCATTCACTACCACGTTCTGTCTGGGGATATGGGCTCAGACCTTCTGATTTTTCAAGAGACCTTAGAAATATGTTCATGTATGTAAAATTTCCAGAATTTTAATGTTAGTAACTAATTCAAATGTTTATAAAACACTATGAGGAAAAAAAAAAGCGGGCCTAATTCAACCAAAGTTCACCATTTTACAATGTCTAAGTTTGAAAATAAGTACAAACCCTGATGATTTCAGGATGATGGGAACAAAATCACAGTCTAAATGAAAGAATAAGTCTAAATGATAAGGTAACGCTTTAGTGAGGCACTGAAAGATGATACCATCATATAGAAATACAGAGAGACAAAAGTATTCACATAAAATAATAAAAGCTCAGATGGAAGTTAAGATAAAAGCTCTCCTATTAGTGTTATTGATGACTTGAACTCTGATTAATTCCTCTATTTTAAAATGATGTTAGTAATTATTTTAAGGTTTAAAAACAAAAATCTCTAGGAAATAAAGTAGGAAAAATGGTGTTACGAAAGAAATTGGTACAGTCTGTATTTAAATAAAATGGATTTACAATCAAGTATGCAACATCCTGGATCATTCTGCCCTTTCCCTTTACAGAAAATAAAATAATTACGGTATTTAAAAAATAGATAGAAATAGAAATAAGATAAAGATAGAGATAAATAGATATGTCCTGAACCCAGCTTGTTGCTTTTGACGATTTAAAAATAAGAGCTATCACAGGAGTTTGTGAACAGCCTGGGCAATATGGCAAGACCCTATCTCTAAAAAAAAAAAAAAAAAAAGTGGAGTATGGTGGCACGTGCCTGTAGTCCTAGCTACTCAGGAAGCTGAGGCAGGAGGACTGCTTGAGCCCAGGAGTTCAAGGCTGCAGTGAGCTATGATCGTGCCACTGCACTCTAGCCTGGGCAACAGAGCAAAATCGTGTCTCTTAAAAAAAAAAAAACCAAAAAACAAATAAATAAGAGCTATTGATACTCTTAACTGGTCTTTCATTTTTCCCCAAAAATTATTTATCCTGTTGTAAGTCTGCAGTTTATAACTGAGAAATAAAAATGGTGATGTAGCATGTCTTTCTTTAATAATGTAAACTTTGAAGTCAGTAAGATTTAATCTACCAGGCTTTCAAATTTAAATAAGAAATCATTATGTCTGACATTCTGTAAATGAAGCAGATTGGAGATGGAAATTTGGTTTAGGAAGGTGAATGACTTCTGCAGATATAAACACAGGATTTATATCAAGAGGGTGTTGGTTAGAACATGAATTTTTAGCTTTGGATTCTTGGTTCAATTTTAGCCTCTGACCCTTAGACAAGTTATTACATCTCTCTAAGCTTTTTATTTTTTAATTTGTAAAATGGTGATAATTAGATACACACTTCCAAATATTGGAGAGATAATGAGATTATGCAAGTCCTGTGCACATTGCCAGTGCTCAATAAATGTCCGTTGTTGTTATCACTGGGACACATGCCTTCCATATGGCTGCCTCCTGGGAGAGAAGTCAATCCATATCATAAAGATCTTTCTTACCCTTAAAACCAGAGGGGTTCCTTGTAGGCCACAATTTGGGCCAACAGCTGCTTTCTTCAAAGGTAGTTTAACATCACCAGGTGGGTATTTGTTAAGTCCCTGAAAAACTGCCTTAATGGTCTTTGTATAGGTTCAGATCCTGGAATTCTGTCCGTGACCTCCTCTCTCAGAAAGGGTAAATCACTTAAACTCTCAGCTTGTTTGCCTGGAGAAAAGAATAAAAAGTCACTTTCCCAACTGTGATATTAATTAGTAGAAGTAAAGTGTTTTGGAAATGCAGAATATGGTTAATTTTTAAAGGGTAAAACATAAATGTTAAGTTCATTGGAATTTTATCACACTGTAGAGGGAATACAACTGTTCTAACGCTTTTTTTCGGGAAAGCATTAGATGGTGGTGGTACTGCTTAGCTCTCAGAGACCTGGGTTCATTTTGAGCAGAGCTAAGAAGAGCCTCGGGAGACGAGGCAAGTTTTTAAAACTTGAAGTAAAAAAAAGAATTAGGAATTTTATAGGACTGCTTTCTCTATGAGATCCCTTTAGTAAAATGAATTTGTTTCCGGTTTCCGAAGATTTCACTATTGAATATCTCTAGCTTTAATATGGGGATAATAGCACTCAAATTCTCTCTTTGTCACTCAGGGGCTCTCCGCTGAGTACTAAATTGCTCATTTCACTGGTGAAAGTGAGGGTCCCTGAGTCACCGAATCAATGTAATGGATTTTATGAGCTGGTTTATATCATTGAGGTGTTCTAGAATAACGACTTGCTTAAAGAACTATTTGGCTTTTCAAAATGGAAGTATTATCCATTTGACCAGTAAAGTTCACATAGAAATCCCCAAGGCGGCTGGGGTGGGGGGAACTGTCATGGCCCACATTGAAATAAATGTTACTAATGAACAAGGATACTGGCTTGTTTTTAGTTTTTAAAGAGTGTTACTTTTTATTTATTTATTTATTTTAAATCACAACCTTTAAAAATCCGCTGTGGGGTAGAAGAACAACATAATCCCCATTGACTGGGGGAAACTGGGGCAGTTGGGCTTGGTGACTGACGTTTCCTGAGCTTGTGACAAGCTAATGAAAGAACCAAAATTAGAATCCCTAAGTTCCTGCCCCTTCTCCTTGCTCCGCTGAACCCTCTTCATTCCAGGCAAAAGCACTTCATTTTACCGTTTCCTGTTTGGTCTCCGGGGAGTTCAGCCCCTCCCTATTCCTTTTGTCCGACCTTCCAAAGACAGGAATATTTATCAAAGTCCTCTCTCCCAAAGATCTGCCCGGCACCAGCCATTTTCAGATTTTACATAAAGAACAGGCTAGTGACACCCCAGCATTTAGTGAACTTGTTTCAGGGGGACAATGTGCCTTTGGAAAGGGACAGATGATGATCAGAAGGGCTGGGAAATGGGTCCTATGCAACAAGGATGGGATTAGCTGAGAAAAGGAAGATAAAATCTAAAGACCTGCAAGAGGAAATACTAAGGAGAAGAAAAATAGTAACCGGTGTTGTATAGTGATTGAGAACAGAGCTGGAAATCAAAGGCTTACATTGTAGGAAAGAGGTTAAAAGAGGAGGAAATTTTCTGCTTCCTGACTCTAAGCAGAAAGGTGGATAACTTGATGATGATAATAACGCTGGTGGTGATGGTGATGTACTTAGAGAGTTTGAATGCAACGCTGCCTAGGGCAGGGGAATGAACTAAGTGAGCACGTTGGTCATTGAGTCTCGGGTTTTAGACTGAGAGGCAGGCAGAGGCATAACCTTGGTCAAATGCAGATTCCAATACTGAAGATGGGGCTCCAGTCTGCATTTCTACCAAGCTCCCAGAGGATGTTTTTGCTGCTGGTCAGTGGACCACATTTTGAGTAGCAAGGTTCAGAGCTATGCTATTAAATAGAAATATGATGTGAGCCACATACGTAATTTAAAATTTTCTAGCAATCACCTTACAAAAAAAAGAAATTGAAAAAATTAATTTT
>NW_012133857.1:24005662-24011063 GCF_000956105.1 Propithecus coquereli
AAAAAAAAAAAAAATACCTACTTTTAGCCCATCCCACGCCAGGTATTCAGCACATGGCACCCTATGTGGCTAATGTGAACAGCACAGGGAGCCTAGCTGGATGTGGAGTCTCTCCAAGGTCTTTGCCTGCTGATGCTAAATCATTTCCAGGAAGTTTGTCTCGCCTTCTAGCGGACCCTTTTTTAAAACCGACAGATCAGGGCATTTAAATAAGTATTCTGAGGCCAGCATCCATATTCCTCTGCTCTGAGCTGGACTTTCTGCTTACCAAAGCAGAATTTAAGGCTATCCATGACCTGCATTGTCTCCTCACTTCTCGTCCTCATTACCTCTGATCGGTTTCCCACCCACTTTGCTTCCCCAGTGCTCTGGATTAATCGTCTTTATGTCGTCATAAATCACAGCCAGCACCACATGTTTCTATGACTATGCTGAAATAAAGCCCCTCTTTTCTCACCATCTGCCGGGCTTGCCCCCACACCTGAATCTCAGTGGGTTCTGTATGCCCTGATTTCAGCGCTCAGAACAAATGCCAAGAGAAGTATTTCTGTCTTGAGTTGAGAAAAGAAACTCTCTGTTAACATAACTTACGAGCTACAAGTTCAGATCCTCTATTTTTAACCATATGGAACAATTTGGAAGTCTATAAATCACATGACTGTGTAAACTAAACCCAAACTACCACTTTTTCACATTAAAAAGAAGTTTATATTTATTCTGTTTTCCAGAGTTGACAGACAAAAAAAAAATGTTTGTGGTGGCTTCCTGACTTCACAGATGTGCCTTCCAGGTGCTTTCGGCTTTGTTCTGAGTGTTAGCAGTTCACAGTGGAAACTGATTAACACCATTAATAGTTTTCCAGTTCAACAGCCCTCTCTTATCTGAATTACTTTTAATATTTGTCTATTTCTTTCCATGTGCTCTTCATTCAGGCACCTGACTCCCTCTCAAGTTCAGGTTCCCATTGTGTCTTTTGAGGGATCAAATAAATTAAAAGACTTTTTATTCGTTTCCCTGTAGAGATGTCCTTATGCTAAGTAAACTGACTGTAAATGTGTTATCTTTTCAAATTAGAGGGGAAAAAAGATACAGCCTCTCCATATCAGTATTTTAAAAGCAAACCATTTATTAATATTAACTGATTCAATAAGCAATTATTGGATGTTTGCTGTGTTAAAAACACCATGCTGAGTGCTGGGGAAGGAACCTACAGAGATGAAAATAATGAGAATACAAAGTCTGTGTCCCAAAGGACCCGAAAACCTAGAAACGGAGAGAAATCTACATGTACGAGAACCTTTAATATGAGCACAATGTGAAAGACGTTTCCAAAGCCTTCCTAAGTCCAATTTTCCTTGCACACTCTGCTCACAATGCAAATATTATCCATGGTGTTATAATTAGTTGCCTACTGCCTGTCTGCTTGGGAGGGCTGTAAGGACTCTGAGGTTGGAAACCTTACGGCAATATCTCTACGGTCCAAGCAGGGCATAGTACACAACAGGAGCCTGATGAATGAATGAAAGAGAAGGAGGGAGGAGGAGGAAGAGAGAGAGATTTGGGATCGAGTTGACCAGAAGTCTAAGAAATGGTGCCTGTGCTCCATGGATTTGGAGCTTGTTGAAGGAAGGTAAATTTAAGTCAGTCCTCCAAACCTGATAAGAGTTATACTGAGTGAAAATGAGGTAGTAGACACTCAGGTTCAAGAAATTCTATAAGGAGCGGAGTGGAGGCAGATACAGCAGAGCTTATCTGGGCAATAATTCGTGTGCTTGCAGCTCCATCCACGTCCAAGATAGAGACGCTGAGAAATTTTAAGAGAGATTCAGTAGAAACTCTCACAGTGGAAATGCCAATGACTGAGCTGGTAAAAGTCCTGGTGGCAAAACCATCCCTCTCTTGCTCACTAACCCAACACATTTAACTGTGTGTACTGAGCCCTAGTTCTGTGCAGGCCATGTTCTAGGTTCTGGGGACCAGAACAATGCAAATAGGTGAGCTTCCTGCCTGCATGAGGCTCATACTCCCATGGAGGAGAAAGGCAATGATTAAATACACCCACAAAATCACACACACGCACAGTGTGATAATTCACTGGGAAGGGGACAGTGTGCTGTGATAGAAAGTGACCAGTTAGATAGAGTGGTCAGGGACAGCCTTCTGTGAAGTTGAGCTCAGAATAATGAAAACGGAATAACCAAGAGTTGAGGGAAATAAATCCAGCTAGAACGGTCATCTCAACTGGCAGGCAGGGGGAGGGGAGGACATTAGGCAACGTATGAAGACATTTTAGAGTGGGGGTGCTACTGGCATCTACTGGGCAGAGGCCAGGGATGCTGCTAAACATCTTACAATGCACAGAACAGCCCTCCACAATAACGAATTATCTGGCCCAAAATGTCAATAGTGTCGAGGGTAAGAAACCCTGAGTGAGGGGGATGGGCAGCTGCAGAGACCCAGAAGTGGGAATTAACTGTTAAGTGGAGAAATAGGCAGAGGGCTGTGTGGATGGAAAACTCTGAGGCCGGGGGGAGTGGAAGGTGATGAGGGAGATAGAGGCGGGGGCCAAGTCATATAGGGATTTGTTGGCTGTGGCAATAAGCCCACCTAATTGTGGTACTTTAGAACAATTAACCCAGACCCCATAGCTACTACAATTTATGATTTTAGGCGCATAAGGCATTTCCTTTCATAACTGTAAAATAAACAAGTCATTGCTTATGGTTGCTATTCCCAGCTCTCTGCTATTCCTATAACAGAGCAAGAAATGATTCAGTACAATTTTCTTCTGCGGGCTTAAAGAAAAGAACTTCCAAACAATTGGCCCCTTCATTCTGTGGATCAACAAAATTCCTGCAGCAAAGAGGGACCCAGAAAATGGAATCTTGTTTAACCTTGTTTCATCCAATTCTCCAGCCTTCTGTCATACATCTTTATGGCTCTTTCGCCCACCCAGATTGCTAATGTGGAAAGAAAGACACCTTCATTACTGAGAACTCAGACATGATGGATGATGATGTAATGATTGATTTGCGATTGTTGGGGAACGGAGCTGTACATGTTAAAACCTCAGTAGAGGGAAGCGAGATTAAACGGGAATGTGACTATTAATGTGCTTGTGGAGAAACATGTGCCTTTAGAGGCTTTGATGTACACACAAATGTATAGTTTTATAAACATTCTGATAAACAGTTATCTCTCACTCTATGATGCATGTTACTAATACTATTGAGTACCTACTACGTGGAAGGAAATGTGTATGTTTTTGGAAGTTAAAAAAGAAAAATAAGGCAGATTCCTTGGTTTCAAAGAATTTATAGTTTATAGGTAATTTATCACATGTCAACAGAGTATAATATAATCCATAATTAAAGAAATGTCAAGTAGAAGTCAGAGACATCTATAGTTTCTGCCTGTCTAGCATATATTCCCTTTATTGTAGAAACAGCAACTTGATTTTTTAGGGGGGAACCACTTCTCCCTCATTCTCAAGTCCATGAGGATTGGATCCCTTTGACTCTCACCCTCATACCAGCAGGCACGGGCACATGACCCAGGCCCAGCCAATCAGCTTATTCCATTCCTCTGGCCACAGGCAGGCATGTTCTAACATTCTAGGATGGACATGTGACCCATGTTGGTCCAATGAGAGTCAGCCCCATCAAAGAGAAGACCTGAGAATAAATCCAGCCTAGAGTAAAACAGACAAGAATTGGAGAGAGGCTAACTTTTGCTGACATTATTTAAGCCCCTGTATTTAGCCATTCCTGAAATCAATGTCCTATTTTAAAAAATTATTTTTAAGTTTACATACAGTAAAACTGACATTTTTTTGGTGCATAGTTCTATGAGTTTTAACACATGCGTACATTCATATAACTACCACCACAAGTCTTTTGTCGGATATGTGATTTTCAGATATTTTCTTCAAATCTTTAGCTTGTCTTAATTCTCTTAACAGTATCTTTTGCAGAGTAAACATTTTTTATTTTGATGAAGTCATATTTATCTTTTTGTTTCTCTTAAGGATTGGGCTTTTGGTGTCTTATTGGAGAACTCTGCTAATTCAAGCACACAAAGATTTTCTCCTCTAAATTTTTTTATAGTTTTGTGTTTCACATTTAGATTTATGTTCTGTTTTATGTTAATTTGGGGGTTAGATATGAGATGTAGGCTGAGAATTATTTTTTGCGTATGGATGTCCAATTGTTCTAATATATTTTGTTGAAAAAAAACTATCCTTACTCTATTAAATTGCTTTCACACCTTTGTGAAAATCAGTTGGCTATATTCGTGGGCCTATTTCTGGGTTCTCTATTTTATTTCATTGTTCTATGTGTTTATACCTCCACCAATACCATGTTCACTTGATTAATATAGCTTTATAGCAAGCCTTACAATCAAGTAACATGAGGCTTCTAACTTTCATTTTCATAATTGCTTGGCTACTCTAGTTTCTTTGTTTTCCATATAAATTTAGAATCAGCTTATCAATATCTACAAAAAGTCTTGCTGGAATTTTGATTGGAAACACATAAATCTGTAGATTTATTGAAAATTGACACCTTAACTATAATGTCTTCCAACCCATGAACCTGGTAAATCTCTCATTTATTTAGTTTTATTTCTTTCAACAGTATCTTACAGTTTTCCATATACTGATCCTACATGTATGTTGCTAGATTTATACCAAAATATTTCATTTTCGGGGGGGTATTGCCAATGAGTTTCATGAATTTCAGTTTCCAATTGTTTGCTGTTCATATATGGACACACAAATGATGTTTGTACATTGACCTTGTATCCTAGAACCTTGCTGAACTCACTAGGGATTTTTTTATACATTCTTTGGGATTCTCCATATAGACAATCATGTATGTCATCCACATACAGGGGCAGTTTTATTTCCTGCTTTCTAATATGTATGTCTTTTTTGCTTGCCTTGTCACAATGGTTAGGACTTCCAGAATAATGTTGAACAAGAGTAGTGAGAGTGCATATTATTGCCTTGTTGCCAGTTTTGGAGGAAAAGAATCCAGTAAGTACAAATAAGTATGAGTTTGGCTATGGGTTTTTTGCAGAGGTCCTTTATCACATTAAGGAACTTCCTCTCTGTTCCTAGTTAATTGAGAGTTTTTATCATGAATGGATATTGAATTTTGTCACATGATTATGTAGTTTTCTTTAGTCTATGATGGAATATATTGATTGATTTTCAAATATTGAACCAGCCTTGTATTCCTGCGGCCAACCACACTTGGTTATGGTGTATTGTTCTTATTATATACTGCTGGACTCAATTTGCCAATGTTTTATTGAGGATTTTAAAGTCCCATTTTTTGTTTAAGCCAATTTGAGTTGGGTTTCTATCACTTATAATTTCAAGAGTCCTGACTAGTAT
>NW_012133857.1:24011113-24012383 GCF_000956105.1 Propithecus coquereli
CTGGGGTAGGATCCAAGAAAGCCCAGGGGCACAATGAATTCTCTGCTGTAGAGCAGCAGTCCTCATAGTTTAATTATTCACCAGGATCCTCCAAGGACAGGATTAAATTGCAGATTCCTGGGCTTTACCACACACACCCCCCACCCCTGAGATTTTTTTATAAATCCAAAACTTTCTATTATTAAAAATGGGAATATCTGTACACAAGTATCGCAAAATTAGAATACTGGAACTTTTCCCTTTCTTTAATGTCATTGACGTATTTGTTAGAGAAACTGGGTTATTTGGGTTATTTGTCCCTCCTTCTTGCTTTGGCTGATTGCTTCACCATAGTGTTGTTTCTCTTGTTCTTATATTCCCCATATTTCCTGCAAATGGGCATTTGTTGCTGGAGAATTGACGAGATTTGGAGTCCCAGGGATTCTAATTAGAACAGGGGTTTACAACCTTGGCTCCACATGGGAAACACTTGGGAGCTTTAAAAATTACTGATGCTTGGGTTTCTCCCCCGGCGCTTCTGATTTAATTGGTATGGGGTATGGTCTGCACCGCAGGATTTTTAAAACTTCTGGGTGGTTCTGGTGCGCAACAGAGTGGAGAACCACTGGAGTAGACAAACTCCGGCTTGAAACAAGATACGTGCTCCATGAGGGCCTCAGAACAGGCTTTATCCACTTCCTTATCCTGCAGGTCTCCTTCTCCAACAGGAACGGAAATCACTGAAACACTCCCAGACCAAAGCATAGAACACGCTCGTAAGTCTTACAAATTTTTATTTTTCATTTGAGAATTGGCCTTGTGAAGGGGTCTCAGAGACAGTATTGTGCTAAGAATTAGAGTCAGCTGGGGAGCTTAAAAAAATACCAACATCCATCCATACTATACCCCCACAGAATTGATGCAACTGTTTTGGGGTGTGCCTTGGTGTCTTTGATTTTAAAGTCTCCCCTGGTGATTCTAATGTGTAGCAAAGATTGACATCTAGGACATTCCTTCTCAAATTTTAATGAGCATATGAATCATTCGGGCATCTTGTTAAAATGCAGATTCTAATTCCGCAGGTCTGGGTTAACTCCCAGGTAATACTGCTGATGCTGGGACCATGCTTTGAGTAGCAAGCGTGTGGATGGATGATAGGCACTATGGCACTACAAAGAATTGTCTTTGAATTCTAGCTTTTGCAACTTACTAGCTTGTGTGGGTTTCAGCAAGTCAGTTCACCTCTCTGAGCCTTTTTCCTCACTCACAAAATAGTGATAATAATAATACC
>NW_012133857.1:24012433-24013481 GCF_000956105.1 Propithecus coquereli
TCTGTTTTTAGAGAGTACTAAAGGTTTAATTTCTGGACCAAAGATATGAACATTTTTGAGGCTCTTGATACATACTGACTAGTTTCCAGAATGATTATACCAATTCATATTACACTGGCAGCATTATGAGTACCCATTTCACTGCATGTTTTCCAGCATTTAGTTTTATCAATGAATATTTTACATTTAAATTTTCTTCCTTTTGGGATGGGGTTGTTTGTTTTTTTAATGGGTTAACTTGCAGTGACATTATATATGTGGAAAGTCACCCATTTGGAATAAATTTGGGAGCCTTCTTTTCTTCACTAACAGAAAATCTTAAACAGAAAAACCTAAATGCATTGCTTTCACATATTTCATATTTATTTGAAGTCCCTTTATTTTCTGCAATTGTGGAAAGCATTGTTATGGCTTCATATCAATAAAGTTTTTTTTAACTGTTATAAAAACTGTTTTAGATTTTAATATGTTCAATTTCAAAAGCATCATTGCAAATTTCAGCATAATAATATTCTACTAAATGGCTATATATTAATTTATTTAATTGATCCCCAATAGTTGGACATTTTTTCAGCTGAAAATACTGGGATGAAAATTCTGTTTGTAAATTGTTGTCATCAGCTCTGATTACTCTGGGCCTACAATGTTTGTGAGTCATGTTACTATGATTTTGGCTGTGACTTTAGCATTGAGTTTTGGTAACTAGGCTTCAAGTCTTATTTCCGGGCCTAGGGCATCCAGTCAATGAATTCCTACCTTATTCCCCAGTCCTTGGTATTAATAGTTTCACTTCATATTACCTAACCTCTTGAGGCCTTAGTTTTCACTTCTTTAAAATAGGGATAATATTTGTTCCCACCTCAGAGGACTGTTGTCAAGGATTCAATGCTATTGTAGCTAATTTTTTCCTGCCTACCCTTCTCCTACTCATTGTCCTCCTAAAGTACTGAAAATCAGGAGTGAATTCTGCTTCTGCCACAGGTTGGTTCATTCTGGGCTTTTGTTACTCATAACTGAAAGAGCCTTATCACTAATATTTTCTTTCTTT
>NW_012133857.1:24013531-24016032 GCF_000956105.1 Propithecus coquereli
GCCATTTGTTTAAAAAGTTATGCTTAATTTACTGAATTATTTTTGCACCTTTGTGAAATATTTCTTGAATCAGTGCTATCCAATAGAACTTTCTGCAATGATGAAAATGTTCTACATCTGAACTCTCCAATATGGTTGTCATTAGCCACTGATGGCTGTTGAGCACTTGAAATGTGGCTAGTGCAATAAAAGAACTGAATTTTAAATTTTGTTTAATTTTTGTTAATTGAAATAGCCACATGTAGCTTTTGGCTACCATATTAGATGGAACAGTTTTGGACATCTTCCACATCAGAATTTATGGCTCTGCCTTAATCTTTCTTAAATTAAGCAATATTTGATATGTAATTTATATCTAAATTATTCTGCATGACAATAAACTCTCAATATCAAATATATATAATTTTTAAATGATAAATTCATATATGTTATATAATAGTGGAAAAGGAAATTGAAACCTCAGTTTTGAGAAAGTCAGATTTTGTTACATAGTAATTGTATCAGTTATGGATGTTTTAGACCCAAGAGTTTTTTCATATTTCTGCTCTGCCATTCTCATCTTCATGCTTTTAAGCCTTATGGTAACAAGAAGCTCCAGCACTACATCCATTTCCAAGTTAGGAAAAAGGGAAAGAAAGAAAAGCATCAGCTAAATCTACCCCCCACATACACTTTTAAAACATTTATTCTAAAGCTAGGTGAGGTGGCTCATGCCTATAGTTCCAGCTACTCAGGAGGCTGAGGCAGGAGGATTGCTTGAGCTCTGGGGTTGGAAGCCAGCCTGGGCAACATACATAGCAAGATCCTGTCTCTTAAAAAAAACAAAAGAAAAAGAAATAAGAAAAAAATTATTATGGAAAATTTCAGGCATGTACCAAGTAGACAAATAAATGTAATGAACTCTGTTAACCCATCAAATAGCTTCAACAATGATCAACTTACAGTCAAGCCTGTTTCATCTATATCCCTACCTACTTTTCCAACTTCAGAGATATTTTGAAGCAAGCCCCAGTCATCATCATTTCATTTGTAAACATTTTAGTATGTATCTCTAAAAGAAAAGATTATTTAGGCATAAACACAATCCTTAATATAATCAAATATCTGATATTCTCATAAATGTCATCCTTTTTTGATATGGCTCTTAAATCTTCTTTTAAATCTATAGATTATACCCTTTTTTCTTTCTTTGCAATCCATTTGTTGAAGAAATAAGGGTGTCTTGTGGTTCTCATGGTCTGGGTTTTGCTGATTTCATTGCTGTGATGTCATTTAACGTGTTCCTCTTTCTTCTGTATTTGCAATAAAGTGACAGTTGGATCTAGAGGCTTGACCAGATTCACATTCAACTTTCTAAGATTACTTTCTAGGTAGTGGTAGTGTCTTGCTCAGGAGACTGACATCTCGTGTCACCTTTAAAAGTAAACTTTCCCAGAATACTCTGTCCCCGCTCGCGTGCCAAGTAGTCTGCTGCTGCAGTCTTATTGGCCAGAACTGTATCACATGCCTATCCCCAATCGCAAAGGAGGATGGGAAATCAAACATTTGATACAGTGAGCAGGTTTGGAGCTGGGTATGTTACCACTCCAAATTGATCAGGCTTCTCTTGGCAAGGAAGAAGGGGCAAGGGGACAGTGAAGACTGTCTGCCATAGCAGGTTAATAAAAATTCATGATTAATACAAGTAGTAACTATTCTTTATAAAGCATTATAAGTAACATTTATAGATGACTATTCAATGTCAACGAGGACAGAATGATTACAATTTAATGATAACTTGTCATACTATTCTTTGTGTTTCAAGTAAGAATACCTGTATATGGTGGTTTCTGGTAAGCACAATACAAAATGGCCCTTTTCAGATGATGTTTCTTAAAACAACTTGATCTTCTAAAATGATCCCTTAGCTTCTTAGTATCCTCTTGTTTGATATGCTGAAAAAAACATCAAGATCCTTGAAGAATCAAGAAGATTCCAGGGTTTTTGAGAATCCTGTAATGAGTTCTGGCTGAGCAATGAGCTTCATATTTTCAAATAAGAGTAAGAATTACGTGGGTCTATTGTAAAGCTGAAGAAGCTATAATTTGACTTTCTGACTAAATTTCCACTGTCCAAATCAACTTCATGGCACTTTATCATGGCAACTAGACTTTTTTAATTACCCAAAATAAATAATTCTGTTTTAAAATTTTCATTGTAGAAAAGTTTAAAAATATAGTGAACTTAAAAAAGAAAATAAAAATCACTGGCAATTTTTCTGTCCTGAGATAATCATGTAAATATTTTCGTGAATTTTTTTCCAATCATTTTAAAATGCATATAGATTTTTTATGAGGTTGAGCTAAGATATGTATTTAAGTTTGTGTTCTGATTTTACCTTACAGAGTAAGGTAAGCATTTTCTACACATCTTCATAAACATAATTTTAATGGCTATGCAATAAACTACTGTAATGACAGTAGGTGTTTCACCATATTCCTTTGTATTTATAATTTTGTATT
>NW_012133857.1:24017108-24045601 GCF_000956105.1 Propithecus coquereli
AAAGGGTGTCTTGCTCTGTTGCCCAGACTGGAATACAGTGGCATGATCATAGCTCACTGCTGTCTCATACTCCTGGGCTCAAGTAATCCTCCTGCCTCAGCTTCCCAAGTAGTTGGGACTACAGGCATGAGCCACCTCACCTGAAAGGAACCATTTAGTTTTAACAGTAGATGAAGTAAGATTGTTTGCAAAGGATGCAACAACAGTTCCTCCCTTCCTTATATTCATGTCCCTTTGCTGCTCCTTTCATCAAGAACTGGAGTCTATTTCCACCTCCTCTTAAATCTTGCCTGGCCTTATGACTTGCTTTGACCCATCAAATGCAGTGGAAATAATGTCATACAATCGCTAAGTCTAGGTCTCTAGATGCCTTGTAACTTTCACTCTCATTCTCCTACTGCCGTGAGAACTTTTTGTGAATAAGTCTGATAGGCTGCTGCGGAGGCCAATAGATGAGGTCTCAGGTGCTGCAGCCAATAGCCAGGACCAATGAGTGCTGTGGGTGAGGCCACCTTAGACCAGAAAGCCCCAGTTGAGCCTCTGAATGCTGGTGCTGTAGCTGCATGAGTGACCTGACACAAGACCAGCAGAAGAACTGCCCGGCTGAGCCCAGCCCAAACTGCTGGCCTACAGAATCAAGAATAAATGAAATGTTTGCTGTTTCAAGCTACTGAGTTTTAGAGTGATTTGTTACAGTAGATAATAGTGTCAGAAGCTTGAGTCTTCTGTTGTTCGCAATCTCAATCACCTCAACCAAATCACTTAATTCTAATAGCCTCTGCTTCCTTCTTTGTGAAATGTGGATATTTTACTTATCTGTCACCATCGATCCAGATTTCAGATTTTTAGTTTCAATCAATAAAAACCCAACTCAAAGAGGCACAGAAATGAAAGGAGTTTATCAGCTCAGGTAACTGAAAAATCCAAGGTTCATTTTGGCTTCAGGTATGACTTAATTCAAAGACTCAAGTGATGATATCAGGGATTTGTTGACCCCCACCTCTCCATTCTGCTTTCTTCTGTGTGTCAACTTCAGCCTAATGTGGGCTTATCCCAAGTGTGGTTCTCCCTGCAGTTCAGGTTCATCCAGCTTGGCATACTCAAGAGGAAGTTTCACTCTCATTGGACCCACTAGAAACATGTGCCCATCCTTAGGCCAGTCAGAACAGAGGGATTAGAAGCTCCAAATGGTTAGGGATTGGGCACATGCCCATGATGAGCCAGTGAGGTGGAGAGGCCGAGGGTAGAGCTGAGGGAACAAAGAAAGACTTACCAAGACATCTAGAGAGATTAACACAAAGGAAAATCAAGATGCTATTACTAGAAGAAAGGAAATGGAAGCTGAGCAGGTAAAAAAAATAGCAGATGTTCTATCCTTATCACATAGGCTAGATGAACAGATAATAGTAATAGCTTACATTTATTAAATGTTTGTTAGGTGACTGGTACTGCCCTAAGTACTTTATGTATATTAATTTCTATTATTCCTCTCAATTTAGGAATAGATGCAGTCATTACACTATCCTCACTCTACAAATGAGGAAACCGAGGTACAAAGTGGTTAAGTTGCCTATGGTCATGCAGATGTCAGTAACATCAGAACCCAAGTAGACTTATACTCAAAATAGGTCCCCCAAGATACCCATCCCCTGGTGTGTAAATCCCCTCTTCTTGAAAGTAGGTGGAATCTGTGACTATCACCGATTGGGCATTCCCTTGATTAGGTTACATTGCATGGCAAAAGTGATGGCTCACTTTTGAGACATTACATCCCTTTGATGTCTCAAGACTCCTTCATAGCCAACTGCAGGAGGATTCTCCTGTTGGCTTTGAATAAGAAAGCTGCCATGTTGTGAGGGGGCCATGTGGCTTGGACCTCTAACTGAGAGCAACCCTTGGCCAACAGCTAGCAAGAAGATTCTCAGTCCTACAACCACAAGGATCTGAATTTTGTCAATAACCTGAAAGACCTTAGAAGAGAAGCCCTAGCTCCAGATGAGAAAGCCTGGTCCATATCTTGATTTCAGCTTGATGAGACTTTGAGCAGAGGACCCAGCTCTGTGGTGGCCCAACTTCTGACCTCTAAAACCGAGAGATAATAAGTATATCTTAAGTTACTAAATTTGAGGGTAATTTGTTACCAATGGACACTTTCTCTTTATTGCCTTCTTATCTTCCCATCTGGGTAGCTAGGTTCTCCCTCCTTTAGCACTCCCAGGGCCCTTCACACTAACTCTGCTCACTGTATTATATGGGCCCCACATCACCTGGGTTGAGGGTTGTAATCACCAGGTGGGAACATGGCAGGGCCACTGCCTGGTCATTTTTGTCTTGCTAGCAAGTGAAACAGTGTCTGGTGTGTATGAGTGGCTCTGTAATTGGTTGTAGCATGAATGAATGAAAGGCATCTGTGTGGTATGTCTTCTTCTGTAGGAACTGGTGGGGCCTGGGTTGTGCTTCTAAGAACAGTCTGGGGGGTAAACCTCAGCCTGGGGCCCTACAAAAGTCACCAGCCCAGACGACATAATTTGATGTGAAATTTTAGCGTGGGGACTCCTGTACTAGTATGGTAGTGATAATTCGGTCTCCAAACTCATGTGAGGTTTTCCCCCCACTCTGAAACTGTTTCTTTGCATCCCACATTTCATTGTTTTCTCAAACTATCATTTTCTTTTGCTTTTTCACAGCTGGGGAGGCAAACAGGCCTGGGTTCAGCATCTCAGCTGCTCACTAGCTGGGGATCCATCATTTTACTTTTTTAAGCATATTTCCTTGTCTATAAAATGGGGGAAATAATTCTTACAGCTGGCAAAATTGTAAGGACTCCAGGAGAGAATGTAGCATGTACTCCGCAAAGTAAACTCCAAAAAGCTCCCCCGCCCCCTTTTTGTTCATGGCTGTGTTCCCAGTATGCCCTGAACACAGTAGGTGCTCATTTGTTGAATGAGCAGTTTATGGGAAGAATTTAGCACAGTGCCTGGCAGAGAGTAAGCATTCCACAAAAGGCAGCTTTTATTATGTCCATTTGACAGAGGAAACTCACCTGAGGATGCTACAAGCGTTCCCCATTTATCCCATTTTATCACTCAACTTCTAAGAAGTTGAGTCAGGCACGCTGGGGTGATTCTAAGCCGTCTCAAAGCTCCTAGTGACAAATGAATATCCCTTAGATACAACACTTTCAAGAAAACTGGTCCTCGCAAGTATTTATTAGGGAGTCAACAATCCAAAAAAAACAAGAAAGAACAAAATCCAAAACAAAAAAAACCCGCCGAATCCCCAACCCGGCCGGGGGACAGTGTTCACCCCCGTTCTGCTAAAAATAGAGCTTGGGCCCTCCCCGGGAACTTCCTGTCTTTTATTAGTTTGTAATCCCAAACGTAACTTTTCAAAGGTTTTTCTTTTGGAAGTGTGGGTGCGAAACTGCTTTCCTAATCACATCTTGCGGGAGGATCTCTGAACATCTGTACATTATTTGAAAACCTAGCATCCGGTTGGGATGTTTGGGTGGGTGGGGGACCTTGCCGTGGTGGGATGAAACAGCACGCACGCGTCAGACACATGTCAATATCGCTTTTAGACAGAGGCAGAAAAATTAGGCAAAAATTACAAATGGCTAATTACTTTGGCTCAGTTACACATTTAATCAAAAGCCCGCCTCCCCCACTTTCAGCACCAGTGGGGGAAAATAGGGCGCTCAGAAGGCTAAGCGATAAAGATCTTCTCACTGAGAGCCAAGGGACAAAACTCATTACAGATAAGCCTAGTTCTCCCATTTCCCCAGGACGCCTCTCCCCAGTGCTAAAGCAGCAGCCGCTCCCCGGGTAGCAGCCAGGAAATCAGTCCTGCCCCACCGCGCAGCTCTCACCCTGCAGGGGGTAAGAGGCGCACTTCCTGCGCCCTCCCCGCCGCCAAGCCGGGGCGCAGGAACCTTCTCCCGAGGAGCTGCGAGTTGGGAAAACTCCGCTGCCGATCCATTGTGGCGCCGAGAAAAAGGGGGTGTGGGGCTCGGAAGGGCCGGATTTTGCAAGCCTGGGATCGATATTCCTCCCCTCCCCCTCTCCCCAGCTGGAGACTTGGCCAATGGACGCCCGAAAAGGGAAAAAAAATTAAATCTCAACACACCCCGAGTGCAAAGGCCGCTCGGCTTTGTTTCCAGGCGGGGGAAGGCGCTGGGCTGGGGGCGCGAACAAGAGGCGCAGGCGGTGCGCCCCGCCGCGGCACAGCCAGCGCGGTGAAACCGAACAGGAACCCCCTTCGCCCTAAAAAGGCAGCTGGCCGCACTCCTCCTTTCTCCGGACCCAGGCCAGGGGCGCCTTAAGTCCCGGATCCGCGAGCTACGCGGACGGGGGATCTCGCCAAACCCGCGCAGCGCGCGGCGTCTTTAAGAGCTCGCACAACGGGAATCTGGCAAAGACACGCCGGCCCCAGAAGGCAGCGGCTCTCTTCTTCCGAGACCGCGCCAGAGTCGCCCCCAACCCCCAAACTGCCCCAGTAGAGTCCGCAATCCCCGGGGCCACACTGGCAGAGCAGAGCTGTGGGACCCTTTGGAGGCGGGAGACGAGCGTGGCTACTTTAAGAACACGGAGCGCGCGCGCCCGCCGCCAGCTGCTCGGGACTGCGCGCCCCCGCTGCCACCGCGCGCCCTCGCCGTCGCGCGCCCCCTGCTCGCTCGCTCGCTCGCCGGCTTTAAAGTCTCTGCCAGGATCCATGCTCACATGTTACTTCCTGTATGGAGGCATGGCCAGTTTCCAGCCCCGCGCTCCCCGTTCCTCCCCAGCCTGCGTCGGAGCCACAACTTTCAGGAGCATGGACTGAAGGCGCCCTCGCCCCAGCGCCCCTCTGAGATCCTTTGTGTTTTCCTCCGTTTCCTCCGGCCGTTTCTATTTTGGGGGGCTCTCCGCTCCCCCCGCCTCTCCCCTCCCCTTCCCCGCTTGCAAACATGCCTCCTTCCTTCCCGGGGCCCTGGAAGGAGCTGCCTGCCTGAAGCCCGGAGGCGCCGCGCCGCGCTCAGCCCTGCCGCCGCCCGCCGGCTCTCGGGCTGTGCTGCGCTGCCGACTCAAGTTGGGGATCCGCGGCTGCTCGCCGCCGCCGCCTGCGGTCCCTGCCTGCCCCGGGCCCGGGGCATCGCCGCCGTCCGCCGACTCCTCGCCCTGCCTGCTCGGCTCGCTCCTTTTTGAACGGAAAGCAGCCTTTCTCCGCCTAGAGGATCGTCCCCAGCGTGGCTCCGCGTTCCCGGTCACTTTTTGAGATTTTTCCGGGGGGCGCTCGGAGGCTAGCCGGATTCCAAGGGGACTCGGGCCGCCGAGCGCGGGGGGCCCGGGGAGCAGGCGAGCCGGGGAAGCGCCCCGGCTTAGCGGAGGCTCGCACCGAGGCAAGAACTTATTCAACAAGTTTACCCCCCCTGCTTTCCTCTTTTCGATGTGCGTTTTCGGACATGCGGAGGTTACTGGAACCGTGTTGGTGGATTTTGTTCCTGAAAATCACCAGTTCTGTGCTCCATTATGTCGTGTGCTTCCCCGGTGAGTGCCGGCCACCGTGGGGACGCGGCCCCGGCCGGCGCGCTGGGGGGGGATGCGGAGTTGTCGCCGGGGCGCGGAGCTCGGGCGTCCGTCCCCGGGACCCCGGAGAGTGTGGAGGGGGGCCTGGCGCCCGGGGAAGGAAAGGGGGGATCCGCTCCGCTGGCTCTGGCCATGTTTGGGGAGGCTGGTGGTCAGGAAGGGTGGAGGCAGGCGCCGGCCGGGGAGGGGACGGGGGACGCGGGGTTCTGTTCCCGCTCCGGTGTGGGGGGCCTGGGAAGCTGGAATGGGGAGAAAAGGGGACCTGCTTTGCTGATCCGCTGCTGATCGGGAGACCTAGAGTCGCGAAGCGGTTTGGGGAGACTGGGGTAATGGGGAGGATGTCTCTGTGGGTTTGGGGGCCCCAGGTTGCGCCCCTCGCTCCAGCGGGGATTGAAGGAGCTCTGAACCGGGGCTCGCTTCGCTGCTCTCCGACCCTTTGGGAGGGCTGGTGCTCGGGGGATGGAAGCCGGAGGCTGGCCGTGGAGCACTGAGGATGTGGAGAGCAGCTGCGTTCTGGTCTTGGGGGCCGGGGGCGCCCCCCGCCCGTTTAGGGTTGGGGCGCGGGCTGCGCTTCGGTGCCGCCGTGAGGCAGCCTCCCTGGGCTCAATAGGAGGGCATGGAGCAGGCGATTTGGGGAGACCCGTGGTTCCCCTAGCCCCGGCTCCGCGGCTCCTTCCCTCCGCGACTCTGCTCCTGGGTTGCTGGGGTCGGGGCGCGGGGGGCGGGTCGGCGGCCAGGTTGCTGTTCGAGCCCGGGTGGATTTTTTTCCTGTCTCGCGCGCCCTGCCTACCTTCCTCTTTGCGCTTTTGCAGGCTGTTCGCGGCTGGCAGACCCAGACCCACTCCTTTCTGGTCAGGTTAAGACCGGAACAATATTGACCATTGATGACGAGAATAAATCACCCCACGTAACGGTGTGCGGCTCAGCGACCCTCCGCTTCCAGCCCTCAGCCGGCAGGCCCCCCTCCTGTGTCCCCTCGGGAAGAGCAGAGGCCGGCCGCCTCCCTCTCCCCTTTTGCGGGCTCACTGGGCTGCAGCCTTGAGCCTCCCTCGAAGCTGTCCGGCTCCATCCCTGGTGGGGGAAGACAAATCCTCTACCCTAACCTGGGGAAGGGGTGGGAGAAAGGGGGCAATTCCCTTTTCATCCTTGCTCCCCTAAGGACAGAACATCCCCCGGTTTTCTACTCTCTCATCCACCAGCTCCTGGATGCCCGCAGGTGGAGGTTATCTGAATCAAGGAAAAGAGGAACGTGCCCCGATGTTTCCGCTCTCCCTGATTATAGCCGCCTGTCCCCGGGCAGCCAGAGCGCCTGGTTTTGGTGCAGCGGGTCCCCAGCTCCGTCGTGCGCCCCGGAGCAGGGCGCGGGCGCCCTTGCTGCCCTCGGGGACCCGCTACAGGGGGACTGGCAGCGAGTGCACCCTTTGCAGGTTCGGGGTTAGCGTTGAGGAGCAGAGAGGCAAAGCCTGCCTTTTCTTCTGCACCCCCAGTTTCTCTCTGCGCATCCTCCTGCCCGTGGAGCTGCGCGGAGCTCCAGCCACAGCCCAGAAGAAACCCAGCTTGGAGGCCGAGCGAGGACGTGCATCCACACTCACCCGGAGACCTGGGGTTTTCCCACTGGGGTCCCGCCTCCGCAGGGGTGCGGGCCTTGGGGACATCTCCCCAGAGAAATAGCTGCCCTCTTTTCCTTAAAGATCACCGCTCAATATTTGTGTTAATCATCTCCCCCTTCTACACTGCCCTTCTTTGCCACAGACTTGCCGGCTGAGTGGGCTCAGGTGCACATGGGTCGAGCTTTGTGAGGGCCGCGCTTTAATTGGGGCGGTGGGGGGCAGCGGAGGGCAACCTTGCGATATAAGAGGAATTTGTGATTCCACTTCTGGCCTTCTTACGTTCGGGGATGCAGTGATTTTCTTTTTCCTGGTGTCCGAGGAAGCTTGAAATCCAAAATGGGCCTGCCAGGGATCCTGCCTTCGTGGGGCTTGGACCATTTTCGTCTTTTCATTTTCTTTTCGTGCCCACGCTGCGAGGTAAATAGCCCTTTCGCTCGTTTGGGAGCCGAGGGGTGTCAGAAAGGGAAGGGGCAATGGTGCGAGGCGCAGGGAAGGAGGGGGGTTTGGTTTGGAAAAGTGCAGCCGGAGAGGGTGCTGCAGCCTTCGGAGCCAGGCAAAGTTGAAATACCAGGGTGGGAGACGCTGGCTTTCCGTTTTCCGAGGGTGCCGCCACGCCGCTGAACCTCAGGGGGCGCCCCCGAGCCGCTTGTCGGGCTCCTGCCACCTCCACTGGTCGGCCTCGGCCGCCTCCACGCCGCGGGGCTGGGGCGCGTGTGCCCGGGCCCCGAGGCTTGGGGGTTGCGGACGCGCCTGGGCGCGAGGAGGCGGCCTCGGCTCGGCGATGCTGCTCCAGGGCTTCTCGAAACCCGGTGGGGGCTGGAGTTCGCTTTGGGACCCCTTCTTGCCTGACATAACCTCGAAAGCGTTTTATCTGATGCCAGGGGATAAAAATGCTTCTGGTTTTGGATTAGGGTCCTCCTTGTGAGGTCTTAGTCAAAATCCCTTGGTACTTACTTTGTTTCCTCTCAGAATCGCAGGAAGTTTTCAGTTGCATTGTCAGTAGTGTTTCTGGGCTCCTGTTCAGAGGATACGGGGTAGCTGTAGTTTGGGGAGGGTTTTGGAAACGGTCCGGGCATGGGTCTTTTCCCAGCAGATTGGAATCAGTGGCATTTAGTCTTTCAACCACAGCAGTGTGGCAGGTGTGCGATCCATGTGAGGGTTAGTGCTTCAAGTGATGCTTTCCAAGTGCAAAGCGGAAGTGTTCTCAAACACGATATTGGGCATATTACATTCTTCTCCTACGTGTTTTTAAAAATTACCGTGGAAAAATTTACAAACACCAAAAAATCTAATGGACCCCTGAAGACCCCTCCAGCCAGCTTCAACAATTATCAACTCGATCTATTCCCTCCCCAGCACCTTATTATTTTAAAGCCAATCCTACACATAATTCATTTAAACTTTGGTATGTATCTGTAATCATTGGGAATTTAATTGCCTCTGACACGATGTAAAATATGTTACTTGAGGGGGTTAACCTTTTATCTGTTTTACGTTCTCTAGCTATTCAGCAGATTTTTTTTTTTTACTATTGATTTCTTCTCTCTTTCGGTTCTCAGTGAAACTGTTCTGTTTGGTTCTGATATGTTTTGTACCATAATTACATTACATCTAGGAGACTGCCTTTGGAAACACTTCAGATGGGCAAGCTCAGTTGTGTACCTTGGATGTGTCAGAATTAGAGGATCCATGATTGATTTCGGGTGAATCGTGAATCTCCCTCTCAGCTGCCTCTTCATTTGCATGTGCGTGCTTTAGTCCTGATGGACATCCCTTATGGCCTTTTCAGAAAAAGGCAAAAGTAATATTTGAAAGGCAGCAATCTTACTCTTAGAATATGTGTTGAAAGATCATACGGGGATTTTTTTCTCCCCTTGAAGTGTCTTACTTGAAAAATGAAGAATCTTTATCCATTCTCTAAACTGGGTCCCTTTGGCACAGTTATGGAATAAAATCTTTGATATTTCCTTCTAAACAGTGTTCACGTGACAGGGTCGATGAAGTTAGAACATTAATACAAATAGGCATAAACAAGACCTTTTGGAAGTAGGGGAAGTTGCTGTCTTCAGAGGAAGAAAGCTTGTGTAGGAAAGGTGGGGTACCCTATGAGAAAGGATATGTCCGATAGCGACGGTGAAGCTTTGAGTATCTCCTTTTAATTACGGACCTATTTTCGTTGAATAAAAGGTTATGTTGTTTACATGAAGTGGTCTGGAGAATGCTGATGACTTCATGCAAGAAAACAAAAACCCTTTCAGATTTACTTTCTATTCTGAAAAACTCAAAAGTTAACATAGTATGATCCGTTATACCCTCCTACCAATTGAAAGGAGCTTTCTTGCCATTTAAAATGCCCTGGAGCAATTATTATTAGGGAACTCTCCTGCCCCTTTCTCCCCTCCCCCTTTTCCTGGAGACCTCTTAACCAAAGAGACAGTCTGGGCACTTAAATTAGCCTTACCTAGCTGAAGAAGGCAAATTGAGCATTGTTAGTGGGCTGTTGATTTCACACTTCCCTTTTGCGGAGAAACCTTGTTTGTTTTTTCTAAATCTGGATTTTCATTCATCACTTCTAGCATGTGGGACAATGAAATGTCATTTCTAAGCAGGATGAAGATTACAATATGGGTGTGCATTCTGATTTGGGAGATTAAAAAAATGATGATTAACACTTTAATTCTGGAGCACATCTTTCAAGTGGTCACATTTCATAACCCAGAGCTTGTGGGAAAAATTTTGAGCATCTAAAATTCCCCTAAAAGCACTTGATACCCTCAAATAAGCTCTTGATACTCTTTGGTTACAGGTTGACCACTATCAGATGATGGGTGGTAATCACTGAAATTGCATTTTGGGATGTATCTGTGTAGAGAATACTAGGCCTGTGTATCTAGTAATATAGTGGAAGCCAGTGAAGTGTGCCTGCCCCCACTGTTAATTCTCCACCTGAGCTTGATCTAGGTAGAGTTAGTAGTCACTGATGAGGTAGAGGGAGGGGTTCAGGAAAGTGAGAAATGTTCTGAGAAGCGACTGCTCCCAACAGGCTCTGAGAGCTTCTTGTGCAATTTGGCAACAGTCACTGAATTTGTCCCAGAATGAAGCTGCCTGTGCAAATGATTTAAAAGATCAAATACCTCCATTTCCTAGTCTGAGAAATGGGAACGACCATCTTGCTCAAAAAATACTGAACCCAGGACTGCTGAACCCTTAGAAAATCAAATGCACATCTAGAAAAAGGAGTTATCCGTTAGGGTCTTTGCTTTGACTTATTTTTGGTATTGTGTTTACGTGGAGTTGTAACCAATGAAATCACTCCACACAAAAAAAATGTGCATTTCAAAAACCTGTATTTACTTCCCCCTGCTTTTTCCTATAGTTCCGTCTCAAATTTCTAAGACCACAGATTGTTACTATCTCTTAAAAAATATCTTGAATGTAGGTGTGTTTCACTTTCAGAAAAGGCTGTGATTATTGCAGTGTATAACAGATTAATTCATGATTTACTCACATGAAAAGGATTGTTGGGTTTAGAAGTGATGGCCATGCAAGATTGCTTTAAGTAGCTAGAAGGCTCCCCGCGTAGTTTTTCCCTCCTATACGGACACCTATAATTGGAGGGGCCATTTCACTTGGTATCATTTATAGAAAATGTTTGGCGTTTTGATAGAAAATGCCTTGCTGGGCCTATGAGGTAGGTGCCTTGCTGGGCCTATGCAGGCTCAAGGTTTTTATGACTGTAGCACTTGATATGATTATTTATAAAAAGAAATTTAAAAGTTCTTATAGGGCTGGGTGGAGGAATAACAGCTGATGGGCTTCTATATGTGCCTGGTTTTTCTTTTGGAAGCTCCCCTAACTGAACTGGGTGGGGTTACTGTTGTACTTGGGGTGGGTGGCAACTTAAGCATTGAATGAGAAATTTGATATCTGTCAACCATTAGACGAGAGTCACTCTACTGTTTTGTCAGCACATAGCAAGGAGAAATCTTTTAGGAGCCTGGAACTTGTTAATGCTTTTTATTTTTTTTCCTAAACCAGGTTGCTATTGAGAGTTGTACAGAACGTAGCAAAGTGGGTAAGATATGGCCTCTGGAGCCATCCTGCCTCTGCCATTGTTATTAAATAGTTGTGCTACCTCAGACAAGTTATTTAACCTCTCTGTTCCTCATTTTTTTTTTTTCTCTTCCTCTGTGAAGTGGGGTAGTAATAGATCCCTGACTCCTAAGGTCTTTGTGAGGCTTCAATAAGAATGCATGTAAGGACTTAACACTGGGCATGGCAAATAGTAAGTGCTCAATAAATGAACCATTTTTATCTTGTGTCTATTTAAGAGATTTGGATAGGAGTATATGAAAAGAGGAAAATAGAACTGAAGAGGACAACTGTATGTATGAACAATTCTTAAAAAATTCATATAAGCATGTGTGATGGTTTTCGCACCTGCCTTTGCTGTCGAGGATGGGCACGAGGACATCCCATGAAGATTAGTAAACTGGTTACATTTTGAGGATTAAAGCAGTGGGAAAGCCTCAGTGAAGTCCGAGATAACTCCTCGCCCACATTGCAAAGGATGTCTCTGCTTTCTCAGCTTAAAATGGGAAAAATGCTTTCTGTAGGCTTAAAATGTGCCTCATAAATCTCCCAAATCCCTGTGTAGAAAGAGTTGGTCGGGCATGCCCCCTGAGATGTTAATTCCTCTTCTTAGGCCTTGTGGGCTGTGTGGTAAAGGAGGGAAATAGGTCTGCTCTGTAACTGTCATTTCTGGGTTTTAATTTGGTGCCATCAATGGGAAATAAACAGCAGTTTTTGGGTGTTTGTTTTTATTTTGCACTTGGGTGACCCTCGCTTGAACACGCTCCTGTGCCTGCCTCCGTATTTTGGTGGGTTCGGACCTGCAGAGTGTCCGAGAGAGAACCACACATCCATGCAGAGCTCCTGCCCTGTCATTTTTTTTTTTTTTTGCAGACTGAAACCAGCATGATGGTTTTCTGGCCAAACAAGAAAATGTGATTTTAAACTCTTCAGTTTAGCTATTTTTGGGGAGTAGCAAAGTGACACAGTTGGCTGCTGAAATCTAGCAACTAAAAAAGAAGAAATGAAAGCATAGTTCATGGAATATGTAACACTTCCATGTAAGAAAATAGGACAACTGGTCTTATTTTTGGGTCTGTGATACTATCTTTCTGAGTGAGTGAAGCAGGTTGGTTTATGATGCAGCGGGTATACTTTTGAGGAATTCATACCAGTTACAATATGAACATAAGAAGGATCTGAGTTCTCATACCATTGCTGCCTCAGAAATCCTGCCGTGTACTTAAATCAGATAAACTCATTAATTTGGCATAATTTGGATACGAGACACAGCCACAAGCAATTTACCAGGCATAAAAGCAGAGTAGAGATTAGTGACGAAATATTGACTTTTTAAAATTGTCTTTAAAAAACTTTTTAAGAATTGTCAACGGGATTTATTTACAAAACAATGGTTGGTTGTTTATAAATGAGTTCTATCCATTAAAAAAAAAAAACAAAAAAAACCAACCCTTTTCCTGAAGTGTTTCTATTCAGCGAGTGTGGAAGCTGAGAGTCGAGTGTGGAAGCTGAGAGTCGGCTGTAGTTCCAGCTCTGTCACTGGGTAGCCAGGCTGCCCTGGGTGGGTTACCCAACCTCTTGGGGAAGTGGGGTTGGGTGGTGCTGGGAGTTCCAGATATACATACCTCTTATTCAGAAACCAGGACCCCAGAGAACTGGGTTGAAATTCTTAGTGTTTTACAGCAGTTACCTTGGGCAAATGGGCCTCAGTGTTTTAATCTCTAAAATGGGAACACTGGTTAAAATAGCCCACACTCATCAAGCCACTTGTGACTGAAGCCCTGTGCCTTATCATTTTATATGCCTGTAATCCTCCCTGGAAGTAGAAACCATGATTATCCCCATCTTAGGATGAGGAAACTAAAGCTGAAGGAGGTTGTCACTTGTCCAAGATCACCTGGGTAGTGAGGTAGGGGTGGCTATAATATGTTTCTCTAATCATCTCTTAGGGTGATTTTGAATTTCGGACCAGTTGCTGTTTGAAGACAGTTTGGAAGCTGTGTTTCCTAATTGCACAGAAGAACCAGTTTAAAAACAGACCCAGCTCTATGTATTCCACGCTATTACTTTTCCCGTGTAAGTCAGTGCGGTAAACACTGTGTGAACTAGAGGTGTCTTCCTGTATTTGCTACAATTAAATAAGGAAATAACACAATTAGTGTGGGATTTTATCTGGTTACATTGAAGAGAGGACCTTTCAGCAAATTACTTTAGCTTCTAAATAAGCTGATAATAACCGTGGATAGAGTCTGAATTTGTTGGTGGTGAGGTTTTCTTCCACTCCCTTACAACATAACCTAAATTGATTTGGTTTGTAATTTGAGAACTTTTTTATTTGGGGCTTCAAATATGGTTACTTTGTAATAATGCGGCATTTTTACTATCCCATATATATCATCTCAGTGTGGGCTGCAGGCTCTGAGTCATAACTTCAGGAAAAGGTCTGAAGGAGTTGTGCTTGGCAAGAGATGGTTTGGGTTCTGGACTTTTCCTCTAGAATTTAGAACTGGCCGTGGGAGCCAGCCCAACCAGCTGTGGGATCTTGGGCAAGACCCTCGATTTTTCTCTGGGATTGTTTTCCTCACTCTTAACTAAATGGCTTCTAAAATTTTTCTGGAGTTTTAGGGATTGTTGATTCCAAGCTGGACGGTCAGGAAAGGTTGTGGCCTCTTTGCGTGCAGTATGCTAGTCAAATGCTTAGTTACCCATTGTGATTTGTGGGGTGCACTTCTTGTTAACATTTTCCTGTGAGAATTTGCTTCCTAAGACACTAAGAACCCTTCCGTTATCTTGCTAACCTGGCGACAGAATATCCCCAGGGAGTAGCAAACTAGGTGGTAAGTGGATCTTGGTTAATGGAATGCCTATAAGCTATTTTGTTTTTGTTTTTTAAGCATTAAATTTTGTTTTTCCTGGAGTCCAGGTTAAAAAAAATCTGGAGATTTGCTCATGCCAAGAAAGTACTATATGGCCTTTAAATTTATCTAATGTATGGCCTTGAAAACTAATGTGATTTATGGTTGGGGTGGTGGAGGGAGGAATCATTTTCTAAAATACCACAAAGCTAATTCTGGATCTGTGTCTGGAAAAGACAAATGGAGAAGGAACAGGCTTTTGGGTTATCTGGAGTTCTGCAGGGGGCATCTGGCCAGCAGTTGCTCTGTTTGGCTGTACTATGTTGGAAAGAAAATTAAGTTAAAAATTGGTCATTTCACATCCATTCCATCAACAAGTATTTTCTGAGTACTTGGAGTGTGCCAGGCACTGTTTTAGGCCCTGGGGAGACAGTGGTGACCAGGACAGATGGACGCTCCTGCTCTTATAAGAGCTTCCCATAAAAGTCTGGGTTACTCTTGAAAAATAGGAAGGTATAGCAGTCCATGGCCTATGTTCTTGCCTGGCAACTATACTAAGTTGGAATTAATAGTGGCTACCTCTTGGGATGGGGCACACACCTGGCCCATAGTGGTTATTTACAATACTCAGCTGGGTCCCTGGAGGTGTTTGTCTCCCACGTATAGGTGGCTTCTACCTGAGGGACAGATTTTTTGTTTTTATTTTTTGGCCTGTTTGGGGTTTTGTGTTGCTTGGATTGGTTGTGGATAAATGTGTGCGTGTGTCCTTGCGCTAGTGCAAGCATGGACATTGTTGGCTGACGACGTGACTTCATTCCTGTCTGGCCTAGGAAGCTTAAGCTCAGCTATCCTGGTTATGTCCTTTCTTGGCTCTACAAATGGCCTCCTACTTGACTATTTCACAGTAATGTGTTGACTTCTACTGGTGATCTAAATTTCTGTTAGCTTGTTCAATTAAAAAATTGGTGTTTTGAAAAAAACCTCTCATTTGATTTAAGAACTGGCTCTCTTGGTCACTTTCTTGCTACCAAATGACCCAAGAAGGGGATGGATGATGGGACAAGAGAGAAGGCCAGTGACTTATATAGTAGGGTCTGAGTAAATTAATACTAGAGATGCCTTATTAGTGGGTTCCTCGACACTTAATATTTTCAGTATCCCTGCCACCCTAATTTTTGCATATGGATTTCATAAATAATAGAAATACTGCATATCTTAATTTTGCCAGCAACAAAATATGAAAGCCTGAACTTTGTATTGAGTGGCTAGCTTTTGGCTTGGACAGACAGAAGATTTAAGGGGATGATTCCTTCACCCTAATTTCAGCGCATGTTTGTTAAGTGGTCACTGTGACGTATGGTACGTTTATACACATCCCCCGCATATGATTGAAAGCCAAATTTAGACTGTGTGTTCTTTGAGGACAGGCCCAGATTCCTCCTCCCATCTGCTGTATCTTCAGTAACTAGGTGGCAGTAGTCTTATTTGAGGACTGACAGATAATGCTCTTCAAAATGATTTCAGGACATTTTACGAGACGCTGATATCATTGCATGTGGTTTCCAAAAATCTCGTATTTGTATATTGCATCCTCTTAAGAGATATTATATCCAAGGTTCACATCTTCCTTAAGAGAATTAAGAGTTTATATATTGTCATGGTGGCTGAAGTCCATCTATAATAAGGGAGACACTAAATTTGTACATGTTGTTGGCCACTGAAGTATCTCTTGCCAAAAACAAGATTCTATTCTAATTAGAGGAAAAATGTCTGTGGGACAGTAGGGTTATGTTTTGAGAGTTGAAATGGTAGGAAACCCTTCTTCTCTCTTATGGAATAACTTAGGCTAAATTCTGTGAATGTGGTGGTTATTGTGTCAGAAGTAGCCTTGGCTTTAAGGTTGATCCAGAAGGAGGCTCTCGTTTCTGCTTGGTTGTTCTAGAAACAGTGGATGAGTTATGTAGAGGTAGCAGAGTTTGTCTCCGTTGACTAAAGCATGAAGATGAATCTTGATCTCTTGTCTAGTAATGGGCAGATTGGTGTAGGAGAATGGCTTGCCCGAACCATTTTTGCTTGAATGGCAAGTATTGGTTGACCACCTCATCTGTTGCCCTCCGTTAGAGACAGATGTTGGCTGGTGAATCATGGTGATTCCAAATGTGCTTAGGCAGAAGCTAAGTTTTCTACAACACATTGCTAGTTGATGCCTGCTCTATTTTATCCCTCTTCCAACCAGTTGTTTTCTGTTCTAAAACTTGTCGTTTTCTTTTACTTATGTGTGTAAAGGCCATGAGTGGAGGGTACGGAAAATCTCTTGACAGTTTTAAGCATCAGGCCCTCATTTTCTCAACTGATCAATTTGGGTGGAAGCTGCTGAAATTTCATGTGATGCAGGGTGGTTGTCTTAGTCCATTATGTGTTGCTATAACAGTATCTGAGACTGGGTAATTTATACAGAAAATAGGTTTATTAGCTCAAGGTTCTGCAGGCTGGGGAGTTCATGGTCCAGGCTTCTGGGGAGGGCTCTTGTGCTAAGTCACAACATGGCAGAGAAGGTCAAGGGGAAGTGGACACGTGTGAAGAGAGAAAACCTGAGGGGCGTCCTGGCTTTGTAACAACCCGCTCTCCAGGGAACTAATCCATTCCCATGAGAACTAACCCAGTCTCACCAGAGCAAGAACTCAAGGGCCAGAAGAACCCATTCATGAGTGATCTGCCCCCATCACCCAGACCCTTCCCACTAGGCCCCACCTCCTAACACCACCACAGTCCACATTGGGGATCAGATTTCAGTATGAGTTTTGGTAGAGACAAACTCAAACCATAGCAGTGGATGACTCTGGCATTAGAGTTCTTCCTGAACTTTTTTTAGGATGTGCTTTTTAGAAGAAAAACTCAGTTGCTACTGAAGTATCTTAACTGATAGGAAGGAACTGCTGGTTCTTGAAGTTGCTGCCTTCACTCATGATACAAAGTGGAGGGAAAATCTATTTCTTGGGAATCTAGGGAAAATACAAGCTCTCTGATCACATAAACAAAGGACTTTGTGGAAGTAACTCTTAATGTGCCTTGGAACCTTTAAACAGGGTTCTGAGAGAATGAGACTTTTAAAGATAGGTAGATTCTGTTGAAAAAGGGCAATGGCAAATGCATGTTTAAAAATTGTGCAGATGCTGAGTGAACACCAGTTTTTTCCTGTTAACTTTGGCCAGTTACTTTATTGGTTTCCATCTGTAAAATGGGGATAACAAGAATTTCAACCTCGTAGAGTCTTTGTGAAGATTAAATGAGATGTGTGTGCAAAGCAGCGGAAAAGCATTAGGCACACAGAACATTATAAATGGCACCTGTTTGAATAGCCATTGCTCAAGATTTATGCATAAATGTGTTCTCAGTTAATGCCATGCAACCCTGTGAAGAGGAGGGAAAGCTGGAAGCCAGGGAGAGTGAAGATCCTAGAGCTGATGAAGTGACAGAACCAGAATGCCACCGAGAGCATGGATGCTGTCATGCTTCCTCCTCTGCTAGCAGAGCAGGTGGTGGATGAATTGAAGGCTCACATGGCTAACCAGGAATTTTACTGACAGAGACTAATTAAAGATGGCTATTAGGGTTTAATTTGCGTTACATATCCCCCAATTTGAAGGAGTGGGTTTATAGCTACACTTGGTATTCTCATTACTGAAATTATCAGTGTTGGTAGGATGCACGTGCCTGTTGTGTATTTCTGTGTCAGCGTGGGACCCATCATACCCCTAGGTGCACATGAACAGTGATGGTCAATGAAAGTCAGAAGCACACATCTTCCTGTCCCTGTGTATCATTTTGCAGTTTTTCTACAGAGGGATTGAAGATTGGCATTTGAGCTAATAGTCCCCATTCCCCTAGCTGTGACAGACATTGCTAATTGATCACAGAGCTCTTTGCTGCTGAAGCCTGAACTAGATCTTAGAATCCTTTGCAAGGGTTGGCCTGGGAGAGGACTTTTTGTGCCATCTCTGTGCGATAGTAAGACAGATTAGCCAACCTTCAAAAATAACATAATAAGGAGAAGCATATCCAAGGGGCTTGTATATCCTTATAAATAGGCGTGCTGCTACATGGGCAATTTTTAAGGTTTCCCAGTTCATGAAATTGATTTGGATTCATATTTGACTCACATTTGTTTATTCGGGAAAAAATCGTCTCTTAATGACGGTTACATCATATTCTAATTGGTGAGATCCACTAATGGAGGTTTAGGGATCTAAAATTACTTGCTTATTTTTCCTTTCTTCAAAGCCCAGAGGTTTTGCATCAGATTATGGCACTTGTAGGACTGTTTGTTTTCCAAAGTTTGACACCTTTCCGAATTCTTAGCTGTTGAAGTAAGTGTTAAGAGTGGGCTTGGTGACAGCAGTTTTTCAAACTGAGACTGACTTCATGGACCTTTTTCCCCTGTTTATACCCGGTAAAGTGTCTTATGTTTACTCTGAATAAATTCATTGTTACTTTTAGGGTAGCTTGTTTCTCAAAATTTGAGTGGTCCTCTGATCAGTGTTATTTTTAATAAGGAAATTGGGGAGTAGGAATGAAAGGTGAAAGGAATTCTTTTGTGAAGCTGACATCAGATAAATTTTTTTTTTTTTGGTGTTTGGTAATATACCAAGTACTTGGATGACATCAATTAATCCTGTATTTGTTTCCTGGATATGAGTTTTTCCCCTTAAAAATTCCTTTTGATGGTGAGCCTTAGCTTATTTACTCTGCATTGTCTATACAGCTGCTCTGTTCAGTATGGTAGCCACTAGCCACATGTGGCTGTTGAAGTATGTCATGTCCGAATTGAGATGTGCTGTTAGTATAAAATATACACTGGATTTCAAAGACATGCAAAAAGTATATGTAGTATCTCATTAAAATTTTCCATGACTATTGAAACACTATTTTAGGTATATTAAGTAGAAAATATTAATTAATATCACCTGTTTCTTTGTTACTGTTTTGTGTGACTGCCATCCAACTTAAAATTATGCATGTGGCTCACATTCGTGGCTTGCATTGTATTTTTATCAGGCATCGTTGGTCTAGAGTGCTCCGTACAACCTGATCTCACCTTCCAGAAGAGCTTTTCTTGTTTGTAGTCCCCTGTGCAACACTGATTACCTCTTCTCCCTCCCTCCCCCTTCAGAACTCTTGTCACTTGATGAGAGGGTTGCCTTCTGGGAGGTATTGTCACTGGGACATTCCGGGTATATCAGGACAGGGAGTTTAGAATCATTTAGCTTTGTGTGCTTGTTTGCCTGTGTGTGAAATGGGGTAACAGCCCCCACTCCATGAGGTTGTTGGAGTGAATGATGTAAGCCACATAAGGCATATGGTACAGGCCTGGCATCTAGTGATCAGTTGAAAATAATAACCATTATTGTTATTCTGCCAGCTCATGAGTGGGCATCTGGAGGGTTCCTGGCATTGATTTCTCCCTTTTCTGGTTCCTGTTGGTGATGCATCGTGGGACTCGTGGACAGTTGCAGACAGACTGGCCCCTGACGCCGAGCAAATCCAGGGACAGCTTAGAATACCTTGCGCATACTGATTGAGCTCATGCTCAGCAATGTGAAAGGCAGAAGGGACCTTGGAGATCTTCAAAGATTGCACGTGGCCCTCAGAAGCTCCCTGCCAGAGTGCTAATCCATCACAGCCCTCAGTCCCTCGTGCCTGGTGGAGGAGGCTTTTAGAATCCCGGATCTTTGCGTTTGCTTTCCTGGGTGTTTTGTTACTAGCCAGGCCCACACAGGATCCAAGCTCTGGACTCCGGGTTATTTCCAGTGGTCCAGGCTTTAATGCAGCTGTGGATGTATTTGGTCAGTTGGATTGGGTGGTGATCTCTGCATCTGTGTAGTTTAGAGACATCCAAAACCCCCTTTTAGGATGCTTGGTTCCTTTTTCCAACCGAATGTTAAAATGGGTGGCTCTTCCAAGTGGATTAAATACTCTCTGTACTCTCCAGTTTGCTATTTAATTTGGAAAGGAAAATGAGGAGAATGTGAGAGACAAATAGGACATCCTTCTGTTAGAAAGCTCTGTCAGGTCCGCCTAGAAGGACTTCTAGCTTGGGCCCTGTTGTGTCCAAGTGTGTCCACAGGCCAAGAATGTGGGCAGGGGTGGCTGGTGCTCAGGAGGGAAGCAGAGGGCAGCTGGGAAAACCCCATCCCTGTTTAATTGTTTTTCAGGTTCCCAGTAGAAATGCTTCCTTCCCAGGGAATGTTTGGCAGGGTGGACATATGCTCTTTGGTGCAGGTGATAAGAATCTGGGTTTCAGTGGCGAGTTCTTTTGTAAGGGATAAACAAGGCTGTTGAAGTCTTAAGTTAGGGTGTTGAAGGGGCATTGGACATCCTCAGGCCCAGCCCTGAGCCTGTCTTGGAAACTCAGGGGAGGGCTTCTGAGAGCAGCAGGGCATGGCCACGTGGGAATGGGAAGGAGCGTTCTCTTAGGACTTCTTCATACGCGTCAGTGGAGCCAGACTTCAGAGTGACTCTTAAAGGAGACTAGTCCTGCAGATCTTTCTGTCCACATAGAGCTTTTTGCCAAGTTATCCCATGCCAAGTTATCAAGGCACATCCTTTTTAGGGAGTCCCGTGATCACCACTGTCTGCCACTAATGACAGCTCCCTCTCTCCCTGTCCCTTCACTAGGTCTGGGAGTTTTACTTCTGTGTAGTATTTTCCACCGTAAGCCCCGAGGGCAGAACATTTCCTTTACCAGCCAGTCTTGCGGAGTGAGGGAGGGCACCCTGAAATTCTGCTGTTACTCCTTCTGCAGGTGTTTTTACAATGTGGCTACCATTAACCACCATTTATTGAGCACCTGCTATGATTATGATCTAGTAAAATAAAATAACCTCATGTTACAGGCTTGACACACCTTATCTGTAATTCATCCTTGCCTTTCCAAGGTGTGCGAATGGAAGTTTTGCTAAGTTAAGAAACTTGCCCGGTGTTAGATACCTTTGAGAGCGGTGGAAGCAGGCTTCTGATTCCAAAGCTGGTGATCCTCTTTCTAACAACATGGTGGTTCTGTTCATATATAGATAACCATCTGTGTACCGCTTGTGAAGGGCACTGATTGGATTGAAGTTTGGGCCCTTAAGACTGATAACTTGAGTTCTGAAAAGGGGTAAGGCCAGGTGAGCGAGGATTGAAGACTAACCTGGACAGATGTCTTAATTCTTTGGCACTTGACCACAGTAGGGGTACATGGGATAGGGTCAAGTCTTTGTGTTTACAGTTGACCCTTGAACAACAGGGGTTTGAACTGTGTGGGTCCACTTACATGCATTTTTTTCAATAAATATAATATTGGAAAATCTTTTGGACATTTGTGAGAATTTGAAAAAACCATGTGGCCTAGAAATATGAAAAAAACCAGACATTTTCAAAAAAAATATACAGATGGTCAAAATGTTCAACATCACTAATGATCAAGGCAATGCAAATTAGAACCTCAGTGAGATACCATCTTACCCCTGTCAGAATGGCCATTGTTAATAAGTCAAAAAACAATAGATGTTGCTGCGAGAATGCAAATTAGTACAATCTTTATGGAAAATAGTATGGAGAGTCTTCAAAGAACTAAAAGTATACGTACCAGTTAATTCAGCAATCCCACTACCGGGTATCTACCCAGAGGAAAAGAAGTCATTATATCAAAAAGACACCTGTACCCAGATGTTTATCACAGAACAATTCACAATTGTAAAGATATGGAATCAACCTAAGTGCCCATCAACTGATGAGTGGATAAAGAAAATGTGGTATACATATACCATGGAATACTCTTCAGCCACCAGAAAGAGTGAAATAATGTCTTTTGCAGCAACTTGGATGGAACTAGAGTCTGTTATCCTAAGTGAAGTATCTCAGGAATGGAAAAATAAATACCACTTATTTTTCTCACTTACAAGACATATAATTTAGATATGTCATAAATGCATAACATTTATGTAGATACTATTAAAATGTTAATTGACTATGTTATTGGTAAGGCTTCCTGTCAGCAGTAGGCTGTTGTTTTTTTTTTTTTTTGAGACAGAGTCTCACTGTGTTGCCCACGCTAGAGTGCCATGGTGTCAGCCTAGCTCACAGCAACCTCAAACTCCTGGCTTCAAGCGATCCTCCTGCCTCAGCCTCCCGAGTAGCTGGGACTACAGGCATGCGCCACCATGCCCGGCTAATTTTTTCTATATATTTTTAGTTGTCCGATTAATTTTTTTCTATTTTTAGTAGAGACGGGGTCTCGCTCTTGCTCAGGCTGGTCTCGAACACCTGAGCCCAAACAATCCGCCTGCCTCGGCCTCCCAGAGTGCTAGGATTACAGGCGTGAGCCACCGCGCCCGGCCCTGTTGTTAGGTTTTGGGGGAGTCAAAAGTTGTATAGAGATTTTTTGACTGTGTGTGTGGGAGGGTCAGTGCCCCAGCCCCTAGTTGTTCAGTGGTCTGCTGTACTCTGATTTATGGTTAGGGAAATGCTAGAATGCATTTTAAACTTTATAAATGCTACATGTGTTAATAAAAGTAAGGAAGAAACCTTACTGGGTAAGTGTGTTTTATTCCTGTGGCCAAGAATAAAAGGATTTAAAGATGATTATTTTCTTTTGGCTATAGAAACCCTTCAGGAGCTCTTCTTAAGTTACCCTGTGTAACAGGATATAATTATACCCTTTGTCTACAGAGGGCATGTTAGCAAGGTAGTGTGTGATTTGTCCTGGGTGTTGGAGGTTTCTGAATAATTATAGAGAAGTAATGTCTTTTCATGGAAGGAAAATATTTGTGTTTCCTTGATTGCTGTCTTAGACCCAGAGCATAGCCAACATGTGTTCTTGCCTCCTGGTTTTTCAAAGCCTTCAGGGCTTGGTCCACTTTTTTGTTGTTGTTGATGGTATCTTTTGTACCCATCTATAGCCAACGAAGCAACCAGCTTAGTAGCTCCGGATGAATTTGAAACTTTTCTTGGCTGTGGATACTTTTAAAAGCTGAATAGGTTGATACTATTTGAATAATGAATCCCATCTCACTGTGCTCTCAGTTAGTTCTAGCCTAGAGGAGGGGTTGTAAATCTAGAGTCATTAATTCCCTGTGAGAAAGTTGCCAAGGTTTTTTCTTTCTTTCTTGCCACACCTGTTAATTAGTTCCAGACACTAGCTAATCAGACTCAAGTGTGAAAGCTCAGGGGTAAGAAGGAAGGTCAGATCAGCTGTCTTTCTTCTAATGTAACAGAAGCCCTTGTTTTAGCAGTAAAGGTTTTCTGGCATGCTTTTCCTCCTTTGCTTCCCTAACTGTATTTGAGTGCAGGCTGCGCACAGCCGTGGAGCTTTTTGTCTCCTGTGACGTTAGGTTTGTGCTTAGTGGTTTCAGAGCATGTGGCCACAAGGATGTGAGAGAGTAGCAGGAGGGAAGAAGAGCAAACAGTAAATGAGAGAACCTGTAGTTTCTTCTTGATCTTGGCAGGAATGATACCCTTATCATGTGTGCGTGTGTGCTGGGGATGCTGAATATATAATATATTTATATACGTCATAATATATAAATGATAAAAGTAACAGGGTACCAACCACATGTAGCCAAAGTGGTTCCAATTTCTAGTGCATTGTTTCTGGTTGTCCTGGCATGACCCTGGGATGCATGCTGCTTTCTCTGGGAGGGAAAGGTGACAGTGTCAGGTTGAACAATTTATCCGAGGTGACCACAGGCAGAAAGTGGTGTAATTTGAACCGAGGGAGCCTTTGGTTTGTTTAATCAGGGTGGAATTTGTGTCGAATTTCCCCATGTACTCTTTTGTCTGTTGGGATGCTTGGAAAGGAAGGATGACTAGACCGACTCTTGGGTGAAGCTATTGACTTCTAGACCTTACCGTTTCTAGTTTGTAGGTACAGGAATATATGCCTGAGCCATCCAGTGGGACATTATGATTTTGAACTATAAGGGATTATCGTCTGGCACATTATTGCCGGGAAAATAGCGCATTTACGTCACCTATTAGGGGAAACTCCATGTGTTAGCACTTTACTTGGTGCTATGGGGGGTTCTAAAAATGTGTCAAGTAGGGAAATAAGATGAAAGTCCCTAAAACAGTTTGTATTCCTGTGTAAAGCTGAAGAGAATAAATGCTGACATACTGATCCAGACCTCAGACCCTAAGTATTCAGGAACAATAGAGCAATATGGTTTTGAGATAAGAAACCTTCCTGGGAGTAGCCCTGCTGGTATTTAATGTGTACAGAATGAAGTGAGCAGAGGCAGTGATGAGCCTAGGGTAGTTGACCAGTAGGTAAATGGGGCTTATTCTGAGGGCAGAGTCATGCATTTCTGGGACTTGGACTCATGTCTGCCTTGTATCTTCAGTGTGTCCTTGTGCCGTAAAGCTACTAGTGACTGTCAGCTTGGAGATGGACCCTGCAGAGATTTGACAGGCATGGTAGCCAGTGGTGGATGCATTGACTGGGCCCTGAATGCTAGACTGAGGCATTTGGACTTGATTCCGTTGTCCATGGAAACTGTAAAATCGCACAGGACAAGGCTCAATGACTTTCTCACAGTGGTCTTGTAAACTGAGACTGTGGTGTCTCTCTGCTTCGTGCTTCGGGGGATGGCTGTGTGTCCTTAGTTCCCCAAATTCCTTATCTGTAAGATGGGATAATGGTTCTTATAGAGTTGATGTAAGAATTCAGTGAGAACGTGAGGAAAACAGTGACAAGCACATTACTGTTTTTCTCATCGTACTGCTCTTATTCTTGCCTACCCAGCATGTCTTTAACATTTTTTGCTAATAGCACCTTTGCTGCTCTTTGGGTATAGATCTCTTCTCCATGATCTTGATGAGATTCTTTGTTGATCAGGGGCTCTGTTCACCCCTTGTTGAGGATGGCACAAAACCCACATCTTCTCTGCCTGGAATTGGTAGCTTGCAGGGACACTGTCATCTTTCTCAGTTCCATCTCGCTGAATCCTCAGAGCAGCTTTGATCCTTGCCCCTTGGAAGCCAGATTGTTTGGCTCTTGATTGGACTCTTTGAGATGTCCAGGATCCTCTCAATGCATTCTTTTTCTGACTGTGTTAACCAAGGGTTGACTTTGGTCACTTTCACTCAGATGGCGTCAATATCCACTGGAAGTACACAAAAGGATAGATAACTGGGAGTGCTGAGGACAGGAGCCTTCTCTCCTGCCTGCCCAAAATAGTTCTTTAACAGTGGTTCTGTTCCTCTGCTTGGCTTTTCGAGTTCATTCATTTTGAGCTTTTTATCTTCAGGAATCGAGGACTTTTATTTTGGTGCTAGGGACAGCCTCTCTTAAGGAGACATGCTGATAACACTTAGCGCTAACTGCTTCTCTTGATTTTATTTGTAAATTAGAATCCTAAGGATCTGCAAAGAAACGAGTAAAACTTAATTGAACAACATTTAGAGCCTGAATTTAAAAAATAATAAAAAGAGTCCATAATGGTAAGAGGCCCTGGAGGATGAGATTAATGCAAAGCTGTACGTCTGGGTATATATTTTGTTCACACCTAATCCTTTCTGTCGTGTTTTAACTTCTGCTTAGATGGGAGGTCAGCGGAGTGTCTGATTACCTCCAGAGTTCTTCTCTCTTATCATATCTTGTCCCCACTCACAGTTTCCTTTTCTGGCATTATTGGACAGCAAGTGTTCCAACCTAAATTAAAATCAATAAGAAGCAATTTCATTTGTTTTTAACTACGAAGACAAGTGCTTCCAGCAGAGCACTGTACTTTCAAGTAAAGTTCAAGTTTTTGTTTTTTTTTTTTTTGCTCTTTCTGGCTGATGCCCAAAACGCATTAATTTTTTATTGTAAGACTTTTCTTATGTTGCCCTGCTTTGATTTAAGGCCTTGTTACTATCATCATGTCTTTAAAACTGGCATTGCTGGCATGTCAACTATTTTCATGTTTTATAGGTCCTTAGCAATCAAAGTGCCATTGCTTTTGTGCAACCCTCCTGCGGGAGCGTGTTAGAGATGCAGGATCTTGGCCCTGCCCCAGACCAGTGGAATCAGAATTTATATTGCAATAAGATCTCCAGGCAATTTGGTGCATGTTGGAGTTTGAAGACTGCTCTCTCTGAATGGGAATGTCATCTTAATCTCCATGTCTCCATGTTTTTCATAACTTTTTTCACTGATTATTGAGGTGTGTGTAACAAATGTTCATTATAGAAAATAGGGGAATTCCTAAAGATACATGGAGGAAAATAGAAATCATCTGTAAGTTCAATACCTAGTTATAAATAATGATTTACCATTTGATCTATAGTGTTTTGGTGGCTCATTGATTTCAAAAACTATATTAGGATCATGTCGTGAATATTAAAGTATCTTTTATTCAGGATACAGCTTGATTGATAGGAGATGAATGATGAAGGTCCAAGTTCTCCTTTGGTCAATGGCAGAAGATTCATAAAGAAGCAGCCTTCTTTTCTCCCAAATCTGTTTCATTTATTCAGGACCTACTATGTGCCAGGTGCTGCTGCCTGCCTTATGGAACTATCAAGTTGGTCACAGAAGAAAAATGAAGACACTGATTGGGCTAATGATCATAACATGCATTTTTGGTGAGGCCTCTGTACTTGAGGCAAAGGAAATTATTAATACAGTTTGCTTTTTGCTTAACTTTTCTTTTTCTCTTTTATTTTTTGCCTTGTTTTGTTAGTATGGATTTTGAATGAATTGCTACTTTAATTGGGTTTTATTAAGCGATAGATTCTGCTGACTGAGCAGACCTTTTCCATCCCTAGATATCTAGGATTTGAAACTTAAGGTCAGGAAGGACAAGTTCTTCAGTGGGTGGGGGAGGGGTGGTTGTCTTGGCAGCAGAAGCTTGCTAATTACACTGCCAGTTGTAGTATCTATTTATGATGGAGGCACTGAGGACCCAATTAGCAGGTCATTTTCATGTAAGGGTTTTGGGATTGGACTCTGGTGTATGAAGATGACAACTAGTGAGCACCTTCTTAATGCAGGGAAATTGGAGATGGTTTCAGATCTTGTTGCTTTGGGCCACCACCAGTCACTGAAAGGAAACTAATGCTTGACTGTTGTCCTGTTCATTTGAACCACCATTTTCTAAAGTTGTCTTGTCTGCAAGGCCGACAGTACTGAAAAGTTGCTACTCTTGAGAGTCTGGCTTCCCGGGAAGGAACTGGTCCCAGTGATGATGAGACCAGGAGAGTCGTGAGAATCAGTGACCTGGAAACACAGGGATGGGAAAGGCAGTGGGAACAGGAGGGTATTCCTTTGGTCCAGATGACCCATGTGTCTTGGGGCTGTCTCTTGGAATGAATCTACTTGGAATCTTTGACTGACGTTGATATGGGAATGGTAGGGCATCATTGGACAGACTGGGCTACCATTTTCTTTCCCTGTTTATTCCTTTGTAGGGCCAAGTGTCACCCAGCTATTTCCACACCCAGTTATATCTGCCTGCTTCTAGTCCTCTGCCCACACATGGATGCAGAGCAGGTGTGACTCACCTGGTGGGTGCCAAGGGCAGAGAGGTTATCATTGATGGGACTACTGCAGAGGCTACCGTTACAGGGATGGCAGTGTTTTGATTTCTTTTTATCCTACCCAGGGCAGAAATTAAGGGCCTGTGGTGACATTAGACACAGTCTCGATGTTAGCTTATTTGTGGTACTGATGGCAAATACCACCCTACATTATTTTGTAAAATAGAAACATAAAAAGCAAATAAACATACTCTCAGTATAAAGGGCTTTTTAACAGGGAACTTGTAGCGATCATTTGTTCTTTCTCCTTAAATTTTTAAATTTTGAAATAATTTCAGATTTCCAGAGAAGCTGTAAAAATGGTACAAAAATTTGCTGTATTCCGTTCTGCCCAGGTTCTCCAAATATTAAGGTGATCACATTTGCTTTGTCTTCATTTCTACCTACACACTCACAAAACAAGCCCCGCCACCCCCAGCACACACGCTTTTTTTTTCTGGATAGTTTGAGGATAAGTTGCAGACATGATGCTCTTTTACCTTTAAATACTTCAAGGTGTGTTTCTCAAAACAAGGACATTCTCTCGCATAAGCACAATGCAGTCATCAACATCAGAAAACCAACATGGATGTAGTTCTGTTATCTAATCTGTGGACCTGATTCACATTTAATCGATTATCTCAATAATGTCTTTTATAGGAAAACCACCAATTTTAAGGTATTTTTCTTTTTAACTTTTTTCTGGCCCAGGATCCAAATTCATAATCACACTTTATATTGGGTTGTCCTGTCTCTTGAGTATTCTCAAATCTGGAACTTTTTCTTTCATGACTTTGCCTTTTGAAGAGTACAGGCCACTTTGGATTTGTGTGATGCTT
>NW_012133857.1:24045756-24048455 GCF_000956105.1 Propithecus coquereli
CAACCACATGTAGCCAAAGTGGTTCCAATTTCTAGTGCATTGTTTCTGGTTGTCCTGGCATGACCCTGGGATGCATGCTGCTTTCTCTGGGAGGGAAAGGTGACAGTGTCAGGTTGAACAATTTATCCGAGGTGACCACAGGCAGAAAGTGGTGTAATTTGAACCGAGGAGCCTTTGGTTTGTTTAATCAGGGTGGAATTTGTGTCGAATTTCCCCATGTACTCTTTTGTCTGTTGGGATGCTTGGAAAGGAAGGATGACTAGACCGACTCTTGGGTGAAGCTATTGACTTCTAGACCTTACCGTTTCCAGTTTGTAGGTACAGGAATATATGCCTGAGCCATCCAGTGGGACATTATGATTTTGAACTATAAGGGATTATCGTCTGGCACATTATTGCCAGGAAAATAGCGCATTTACGTCACCTATTAGGGGAAACTCCATGTGTTAGCACTTTACTTGGTGTTATGGGGGGTTCTAAAAATGTGTGTCAAGTAGGGAAATAAGATGAAAGTCCCTAAAACAGTTTGTATTCCTGTGTAAAGCTGAAGAGAATAAATGCTGACATACTGATCCAGACCTCAGACCCTAAGTATTCAGGAACAATAGAGCAATATGGTTTTGAGATAAGAAACCTTCCTGGGAGTAGCCCTGCTGGTATTTAATGTGTACAGAATGAAGTGAGCAGAGGCAGTGATGAGCCTAGGGTAGTTGACCAGTAGGTAAATGGGGCTTATTCTTAGGGCAGAGTCATGCATTTCTGGGACTTGGACTCATGTCTGCCTTGTATCTTCAGTGTGTCCTTGTGCCGTAAAGCTACTGGTGACTGTCAGCTTGGAGATGGACCCTGCAGAGATTTGACAGGCATGGTAGCCAGTGGTGGATGCATTGACTGGGCCCTGAATGCTAGACTGAGGCATTTGGACTTGATTCTGTTGTCCATGGAAACTGTAAAATCGCACAGGACAAGGCTCAATGACTTTCTCACAGTGGTCTTGTAAACTGAGACTGTGGTGTCTCTCTGCTTCGTGCTTCGGGGGATGGCTGTGTGTCCTTAGTTCCCCAAATTCCTTATCTGTAAGATGGGATAATGGTTCTTATAGAGTTGATGTAAGAATTCAGTGAGAACGTGAGGAAAACAGTGACAAGCACATTACTGTTTTTCTCATCGTACTGCTCTTATTCTTGCCTACCCAGCATGTCTTTAACATTTTTTGCTAATAGCACCTTTGCTGCTCTTTGGGTATAGATCTCTTCTCCATGATCTTGATGAGATTCTTTGTTGATCAGGGGCTCTGTTCACCCCTTGTTGAGGATGGCACAAAACCCACATCTTCTCTGCCTGGAATTGGTAGCTTGAGCCAGCTGACACGGGGACACTGTCATCTTTCTCAGTTCCATCTCGCTGAATCCTCAGAGCAGCTTTGATCCTTGCCCCTTGGAAGCCAGATTGTTTGGCTCTTGATTGGACTCTTTGAGATGTCCAGGATCCTCTCAATGCATTCTTTTTCTGACTGTGTTAACCAAGGGTTGACTTTGGTCACTTTCACTCAGATGGCGTCAATATCCACTGGAAGTACACAAAAGGATAGATAACTGGGAGTGCTGAGGACAGGAGCCTTCTCTCCTGCCTGCCAAAAATAGTTCTTTAACAGTGGTTCTGTTCCTCTGCTTGGCTTTTCGAGTTCATTCATTTTGAGCTTTTTATCTTCAGGAATCGAGGACTTTTATTTTGGTGCTAGGGACAGCCTCTCTTAAGGAGACATGCTGATAACACTTAGCGCTAACTGCTTCTCTTGATTTTATTTGTAAATTAGAATCCTAAGGATCTGCAAGGAAACGAGTAAAACTTAATTGAACAACATTTAGAGCCTGAATTTAAAAAATAATAAAAAGAGTCCATAATGGTAAGAGGCCCTGGAGGATGAGATTAATGCAAAGCTGTACGTCTGGGTATATATTTTGTTCACACCTAATCCTTTCTGTCGTGTTTTAACTTCTGCTTAGATGGGAGGTCAGTGGAGTGTCTGATTACCTCCAGAGTTCTTCTCTCTTATCATATCTTGTCCCCACTCACAGTTTCCTTTTCTGGCATTATTGGACAGCAAGTGTTCCAACCTAAATTAAAATCAATAAGAAGCAATTTCATTTGTTTTTAACTACGAAGACAAGTGCTTCCAGCAGAGCACTGTACTTTCAAGTAAAGTTCAAGTTTTTGTTTTGTTTTTTTTTTTTTTTTGCTCTTTCTGGCTGATGCCCAAAACGCATTAATTTTTTATTGTAAGACTTTTCTTATGTTGCCCTGCTTTGATTTAAGGCCTTGTTACTATCATCATGTCTTTAAAACTGGCATTGCTGGCATGTCAACTATTTTCATGTTTTATAGGTCCTTAGCAATCAAAGTGCCATTGCTTTTGTGCAACCCTCCTGCGGGAGCGTGTTAGAGATGCAGGATCTTGGCCCTGCCCCAGACCAGTGGAATCAGAATTTATATTGCAATAAGATCTCCAGGCGATTTGGTGCATGTTGGAGTTTGAAGACTGCTCTCTCTGTTTGAATGGGAATGTCATCTTAATCTCCATGTCTCCATGTTTTTCATAACTTTTTTCACTGATTATTGAGGTGTGTGTAACAAATGTTCATTATAGAAAATAGGGGAATTCCTAAAGATACATGGAGGAAAATAGAAATCATCTGTAA
>NW_012133857.1:24052685-24059543 GCF_000956105.1 Propithecus coquereli
AATATATGAATATGTTCCTTTTTAGAACATTTCAGCTAAGGCTTAAATCTGTTGACTACTTCCCCTCATCTTGCCATCCTAGAATATGGAGCTAGGTTTACATAAATATATTCATACAAATACAGAGATTATTTTAAGATAAATAATATACTGTATTTATCATGGCACTGTTTGCTTTTTCATTTGATAATGGTTTTTAAAAATATTTCATTGTTGATCCCTAGTACATTAACAGTCCTTTTAATTGCAGTATAGTATTCTATCATGAAAAATAAATCACAGAGCTGATCAGTCTTTTTCCTGCTGATGGTCATTAAGGCCACTTAACAGAGAAGCAGTTTTTACCTGTTCCTCCTCGTGTACATTTGCCACTGTTTGCTTAAGGTCGATAAGGAGAATTGGAACTGCTGGATCACAGGGTAATAGAAGCGAGGTCTTGGCTAGCCCTCCCTTCTCTGGTCCTCTTAGCTTCACTTCCGGTGTATATTGTTTCTTTTTCTTTCATTTTGGAGGTTGAGAGGGCACAGGGATGAGCTTGCTGTGATATTTGTAGGCCAAGTGTACACAAATCCAGGGACATCCCACATGCTGTGTCATTGGCTCTGCAATGGGCTTTCTTCCCTTTCTTTGTTGTGAAGTGACGGAAAAGATGTATCAGATTTGCCAGGGCATCCTTGCCTTAATGGCTACATTGCCTTTCAAGCAGGAGGGGCCCGTGGCATCCCTCTCCAGGCCAGTGGTATGGAAACAAGGTGGAGAAGCAGTAGGAAGAGAGGACAGTGAAAAGAGTGTATAGGAACTAGAGAAAATTCTGTGGACCATAGGTGTTTGTTTTGTTTTTTTGAGACAAGAGTCTTGCTCTGTTGCCCAGGCTAGAGTGCAGTGGTGTCAGCCTAGCTCACAGCAACCTCAAACTCCTGGGCTCAAGCCATCCTCCTGCCTCAGCCTCCCGAGTAGCTGGGACTACAGGTGTGGGCCGCCTCGACCAGCTAATATTTCTATTTTTAGTAGAGATGGGGTCTCACTCTTGCTCGGGCTGGTCTCGAGCTCCTGACCTCAAGCGATCCTCCCACCTTGGCCTCCCAGAGTGCTGGGATTACAGGCGCGAGCCACCGTACCCGGCCTGGACCATAGGTTTTAAACGTGGCAGTAAAGGTGTGATATGTTCCTGTTTAGAAATATTGACCAAAGTACCATGATAGAGTTGCAGGGATTTGGGGGTGGGCTATGGGCTTTGGAACTAGGGAGGTAGATTTGGTTCGAATCTTGTTTCTAGGCGTAACCAGCTTAAGTTTGTCAATCTGCCCTGAACCTTGGTTTGGTTTTCCTGAGTATCCCTGAGAACTGTTCTCAAAGGGTAGGCTAAGGGGATGTTTCAGAAGGTAACAGATACTAAGGGCCATACAAGGTGCTGACATTTAGTAGGTGCTAGTTGTTCATTCTCTGCTATGTATCAGTCACTGAGTTTTGTGCTGGGTTCTGGAAAGGACAACTAAGATGTGTTTTTGCGTTCAGAGTGAACACAGTCTAGAAATTGCCATGTAAGTAAATGAGCATAAATAAAATGTTGGATGAGCTCAAACTGCTTGGAGTTTCTCTCAGAGCCACTGGGGGAGAAAAAATGATGACTGACTCTTCCTTTTCTCTGGAGCTTAAACTGTGCCAGAATTAAATGGATACTGCAATATGCCATTTTTGTTTTTATATAAAGTTATGCCTCATCGAAATAGTTGTAGATTATTTTCTTAGTGGTAACTGTGGAAACACCCCCCCTCTTTTTTTTAAGGAAAGGGAGTGATCTTTCCAGAGTTCTCTCAGTACTCACCCTGTCTCTGAAATTCACCCTCTCACCTCCTTGAAGTCTGGGGAAGGCAGCCCCACAAGTTGTGTTCCGCAGGTTGAATAGCCCTGTTAAGAAGCCACCCAGGTTCCCCATCTTTGACCTAAGTATGATAGTCAAGGGAATGTGCTGAGATGGTTTCCTAGGGAGAATGGATGCTGGGTAGGAAAAAAGAGCATGGGTTCTGAGTGGACCTGGGGTGTTCCAGGATATTCTGTGTCTTAGTACTCAGAGTGTCGTCCTCTGACCAGCGGCATCAGCACTTGGGAGCTTGTTAGAAATGCAGAATTTTAGACTCTTCAGCCCCACTCTGGGATCTCATGGATCAGAATCTACACTTAACAAGATTCTCCAAGTGATCCCTCTACACAGTGGAATTGGAGACGCGTAGGACTGGGGCAGGTCAGGGCAACTTTGCCCATGTCCATACACCCCTTCTTTGCTGCATATCCCCACATACACCCCAGGCACCTCCATCCCTCATCAGGACCAGACACCTCTGAAACCCTAAAACACTGTATGTCAAGAGAGGCCCCACTATGGTGAATTACTTTTAGGTGGCCCTGTAGTTTCCTTTAATCCAGGAATCAGCATTTCCTTTGTTAGGTAAAAATGATGAGATTTAAAAAAATAAAAAAAATGGCCCAAATTTTTCTCACAGTTAAAAGAAATGTGGTTACATGGGTGGGGATTGCTGCTTAAAAGCTTAAAGCCTGTTCCTTAAAAATAAGCTGTGTACACAGTTCTCCTTTTCTTAGCTAAACAAAATGAACTGGGTTTCAAAAATTGGAGATGAATGAGGTTTTTATAATAATCGCTTGCATTTGCTCATCAGCTCTTGTTCTTGTTCTCTTCATTTCCTTTAAGATGGAGGCATTTTTAATGAGGAGAAAAGTTAGAAAAGGGGGTCACAGAAACCAAAAAACAGAAAGAAAAATTCTGCTGAGCGCGGTAGCTGCTCTCAGTTCTTTAAAGTGCTTGAAAAGTAATATTTTGTTGCTACCAAATCTAATTAATAGCTAGCTGGTACTCATCAAGACCTCATTTCTTTCAACCTTGAAGGCAATTGGAAAGATACACAGATCTGTGTATTATCACAGCAAACGAATTCTCTTTTTTCCTTAATCACTTAGAGCTTGATAAAGCAATGTAGGCAGCAGATGGACAGCTGTGTTTAAAAAATAAAATGCATCTCAGGGTGTTCAGTGTGGCATGTAATGAATGTGTATTGATTGTTAGAATTACTTCTTGAAAAAATATAATTTTGAAAGCAGAATCTAAACTGTATACTAGGCATGGTTCTCAGCTGAATATCCTACCTGTTCCCAAATGATTGGATTGAATGAATAAGTATTTGGAAGCCTGTCCTCTGCCTAGCACGGACTAATCAGAATGCCGTGGGCCAAAATGGATTTAAACACAAAGAGGGGATGAAAATGCTCATCCGGGAGGAGGGCGCTGGGTGGATTACAATGCAGGGCCCTGCACTGATGCCTCTGTAGGGTGCAGCTGTGGGTTGTTAGTTACATGGGCATTTCTTCCATTTCTGAGCAGATCAAGTATGAATTGACTTGGCGGTCGGGGTGCAGATAGGGCTCAAATAAAGTAGGTCAGGTCTTAATTGTGGCTATCAGACACTGGGAGTCCATGCAGAAGAGAGGCAGCAGTTGCAAAAGCTGCTTATTTATTGGACAAGAGCAACTTGAGAGGACTGGAGGAACACCCTCTCTCCATGCTCCATCCCCCACCCAGATCACTTATTTCTGCTGAAGCACCCCCAGGACTGATACTGTTTTATGTTTGTTAGGTAGAGTGTTACTTAGTTTGGCAAATATTTAGTAAGTATCTACTTTGTGCCAGGTCCTTGGTTTGAGTCTCAAATCTGCCTTGGGTTGCGTTGCGCCAGTGGCATGACATCTATCAGCATGTCTGTAATTTATACTATGCTAATAATCTGGCGGCCCTGCTTTCAAGCCTGACTCTTATCAATAAAGCATGACAGAGAAATCTGCACAGTGTGTTTGGGGAAATAGTTTACAGGAAGAAACAGAATGTTACAATAAAATTGGCCTGATCTAAGCATAGCCAACGTCTGAAATCGACAGGGAATTGTTACAATTAGTGCATTGTTTTTTTTCTTTTAACCATTCCTAGTCCCTGGTGAGAAAATGGAGGAGTTTCTCTTAATCCTGATGAAAAGTGAGAAAACTAGTCTGTTTGTTTACAGATGTTTGTCATTTTGTCAGTACACACAGATGACAGTGTACATTTTTTGGTTCCCATCTGGACATGCTGCATGTATCTGTGTTCAGAGAGCAGCAATAATCTCCCACCTCCCTGGACAGAAGCTTTGTACCCTGAATGTAGGAACTTTGCTGTCATTGTTTGCTGGTGGACCTTTTGTTCTGTGCTGGGTGGATGGATGGTAGGATCATCACAGTCAATATATTATTAATAACATTTAAAGACATTTATTAATTGTACTTCTATCTTTTGTAGAAGGGGGGAAATCTGATACATGGTGTCATCACTTAGCTGCTCAAAGAAGTTTATTGGAGTTAAAAAAGGATGGGAACTCTAAGGTGTCTTTTCTCAGAGCTGGGAATATGTCCTCAAAAGTTTGCATTGTTCTCCAAGATAAGCGGCATACAGTGTTGCAGTTACGAGAAAGGGATGAGATGTCAGAATTTGGGTAAAGAAGACGTTTCTTGTAACTACTTGAGGAAAGGTGGTAAAGAATTTTAGTTTGATAATTTAGTAGTTTGGTATAATTAATGTTACACCCATAGCTAGTAGGCTAGAGTACCATTTATATACAACTATCTGTCAGGCTCTGGTGGGACTGTGTCTAAGACAGGGGTGGGGGAACCTTTTCATGTTGGAAGGCCACATTAATTTAGCTGTAATCAAATAAGGCCACATTCAAGAAAGTTAAATTAGATATACTTTAAAATGTACATTATTTTGTAAAAATCTTAACTACTGTATACCTAATAATTTTCAAAAAATGAAAACTTTGTAAATTTTAAACTTAACTAGCCTTTTAATGGTGTTATTTTGTCTGCTTTTTTGTTGGAAAGCATTTGAATATTTGGTTGCAGCATGGAGGTCCATAGTTGCAGTTGATCCTCTAGGTGGGTATCAGTCATTTGTGACCTTAAGGGCATCTTGATTTGTGTTAGGTAGGAGAATGTAGATTCACAGCAATAAGTGGTTTAAAAGCAAGAAAGCATTTTTCCATATTTCAATTGGATCTTTCTTAGCATCAAACAATGACTTTAAAATGTCATCTGCTGAGAGCTGAATCAGTTCCATCTGTAGTTCTTCAGGTGCTTTGGTGATATCAACTAGGTGAGGCTGAAATGCTAATTTGAATGTGATGTCATGATTCTTAAAGTCAGTGAAACTTTCATTGTATTCTCCAATTAATAGGTCTCTAACAGCTGGGTGTTCCTCAAATGATTCACATATATCATCCTGCTCATCAGGGACCTCTGCTAATGGGGGAAACCCAATGATCATCTGAAATTTCCTTTTGAGGAAGAAGTGTTTTAAAAAAATGGCTTTTTTCTAAATGCTTGGATTTTTTGCCATATGGACTTAGTTTTGCCTTGTAGAGAAATATCAAGTCATTTTGATTTGATGTGATATCACGTAGAAATGCTGCATTCCTACAGAAATCTTTCAATAATGGACATTGCTGATTCTGTCACTCATAAAATTTATCTCTTCTCACAGAGATAAAATTTTGGCTAACACCTGTCCCTGTGATAGCCAACATAGTTTAGAATGATATGGCAAATCCACACTGAATACTCCATCCTTCAACTTTAGCTAATGTTATGAAACTGACAATGCCATGTTGCATTTGCATGAATATAGTTAACAATACTGATAACTTTTTGCAAAGTGTCACTTAGAGATTTTGCCGATACAGGATACAATGGAAAGAAATGAGAACATCTGGATCTGTTAATACTTTATCTGTGCAATAAACCCTTTATGTTTTCCTGTCATGGAAGGTGCACCATCTGTACATACACTCAATAAATTTACCAAATTTAGTCCAACATTTATCTTGAAAGTGTTGAATGTATCTATTCCCCTGTGTTCTGTTTGCATGAGTGTCCAAAGCAAGTAAGTCTTTGTAACAAAAAAAATCTTCTGTTATGACCCAAATGAAGCATAAAACCTGTGCTGAGTCAGTAGTATCAGTTGATTAATCCAAAGCAATCGAATAATATATATTTTCCTTTTGAAGTATTGCATGAAGTTTTGTTAAGTTGAAGGCTCATTCATGCTGCTGATCAATTACGGTTCTCCTTGAAAGAGTCAGTCGTTTGTACTTTGAAGGTGCACTGTCTGATAACTTTGAAACGTTATCAGGGTCTAAGCATCCTACAACTTCACCAATGCATTCTTTCACAATTTCTACATCACTAAATGGCTTCCCTTTTTTCCCTGACTATATAAGCTACTTTATAAGTTGCTTCAGTGGCATTATTTCCAGGTCTTATTGCTGCTTAAAAGAATTGTCTTTGCTTTTGCTTTTCATCTTTTAATTTCTGCAATACCATCTTTCATGCCTCTCCCTCTAATTTAAAATATTTATGGCCCTTATGAGTGTTATAATGATGATGAGCATTGAATTTCTTTAAAGTTTATATTGCAGTATCACAAAGCAAGCAAATCATCTTACCTTTAGCAGAAACAAGGTAATACTGCAATTCCCAGTCCTCATTAAAAAATCTGTTTTCTTCCTTCAATGTTCTCTTGGTTTTCTTTGACATGATGGGCTGTTAAGCAGACAGAATTAAAAAATATTGTCGAGCTCTGCAGCTATTGACAAATTCCACTTCAAACAGAAACACTGTTCACTGTTGTCAAGAGCTGATAAGAGACTGATGTACTTGACTGCCATAAACTCTCACCAACCAGCCTCGTGCAGTAGTGGCGTCATTCAGGCGGGGGACATTAGAACTAAATTATTAGTGTAGCAGCCGTCAGTTTAGCCCTTA
>NW_012133857.1:24060004-24084755 GCF_000956105.1 Propithecus coquereli
CCTGCCCTCAAGGCAAAAATCGATACAGGTAAAAGGAAAGTTCATTTTGAAAACAAATTTGAACAGTCTCCATTTGTATTTGGTTTTACAAATGGAAAATGTATGCTTTTTAGATCAGTTTTCAGTAACTTTGGCCAAAAGATATTTTAGGAGAGAGTATTCTTTAAAAGTTGTTTTTCTTTGGAATGCTTAAAGTAAAAATTTATCTGTTGTTACCCCCCTCATTCTTGAATCCCCTAAAATCAGTCCCAACTTGTTTCTCTTTGTAAGAAGACACTAAGTATGCACATTTAGCTTAAAATTAAGTGCAATTTTACTTAGGTTTGCATTACTTTTATTGTGAGTGTGAGATAATATACATATCCATTTATATAAGCAATGGGTTTCTTTTTTCAAAAAAAAAAAAACAAGACCAGATTTCTCGAGTTGTTTTCAAACTTTTTTTTTTAAACACAGAATCCTTTCTTCAAATATGATGCTTTTTCGTTGAAGCACAGTGCGTGAAACATGTAGTGCGTTTTCCTTATTTGACAGGTAATTGGGGTGGCAGCACAGCAAGACCCTTGCCATTTTAGGCTTTAAAACTAGATATTAGTTTTTGATCCAGTCCAACTCTTCTCTCATTCCTGATGAGGAACCTGAGGTCCAAAGAGTCTGACCCATTCAAGGTCATAGTGAGTTAGTCGCAGTTAGCGTGTTTGAAACCCCTCTCCCAGTTGTTATTTGTGATTGTTTCCTCTTTGGCAGAAAAGGTGATGAATAGAAATGCTAATTGCGTGAATGTGAGTGTAGAGTCTCCACTGCTTTTCAGAAGTGAATAATTGAGTTTGACCTAAATTTTAGTAACTCTGTGTCTTAGTCCATTTGGTGTTGCTATAACCGAGTACCTGAGACTCGGTAATTTGCAATGAACAGAGATTTATTGGCGCATGGTTCTGGAGACTGGGAAGTCAAAGATCAGGGTATTGGCATCTGATGAGGGGGGACACGCAAAGGTGGGGGGCAGGGGTGTGTGTGACCCAAACACCAGAATCCGCAGCTGTTCAAGTCCCTTATATAAAGTGGAGTAGTACAGTCAGCCCTCCACATCCTCGGATTTCAGTCTGCTCGTGGTTGATCTGAGGATGCAGAACCCATCGATATGGAGGGCTAATTGCAGAACATTTACTGTTGAATTTTACTTCCCCTGGTCTGTTAGCTTAGGATACTGCAAGCTCCCCACTTTGTCCAGGGCATCCAAGTTCATTTGTTAAAGGGTCCAATTTAATCTTTTTACCACGTAGAATCTGGCGTTAGGTCATTGTCTCAAACTTTATAAATTTGTTTTAACATCCTGTGTGTTGTTGGCTTATGTCATGTTTAATTTAATCCATGAAAATGGATAAATTTGCAAGGATGTTGAAGACTATATTTCTTTGACACATTTTTGTGAGCCGTCTAATCACTTTATTTTTGCCACATATTGATATTTATGTGAAAAGGGATAGACACAGTGATTTGTGTTAGTTGTAATTAGGGTCATTTTACTAATATGAAATTTATCCTCTTAAAGCATTTTGAACCATTATCATGGAGTATAAAACAAAACCAAACATTATTCTAGCATGAAAAATCCACTTAAAGGGCGCAGTTGTTGCCACAGTTTGTTTTTCTTTACCAACCAAGATACGGCTTTGAAACCAAGGGGCATTGGCCATGGGAAGGAGCTGTTGGCACTGAATGAATAGAAATTTTGCACATGCTTGTTTTGAAACTCAGCTACTTTTCTGTTCGGGGTTGACTGGTCTCAGTGGTAACAAGCTTAAAATGAAATAATGCCTTTCTGCCAACACCATCTTGATTCTTCTTGTATGGACTGCTTGAGCCAATGTAACACATAATGTTAGAGCAAAACAAGGAATCGATAAAGCCATTAAGCAGCTCACTGTCTGGCTAGGAACGTTGATGAATGAGTCCGCATGTCCCCTTGGGTGTTTTTATTCGCCACGGGAAGAAAAGGAGTGGGCCAGCAAAGTAGAGAAATTGAGAAGAACAGCTTTTCTTGCTTCAGTGCGACACTGCAGCTGGCGTTTGTCTTTTTTACCCTGGAGACTCCTTTTCTTACCTCTGAACTGGGATGCAAGGGTGATCATCCTGTGCTGTCCCTGTCCTGCCTCTTATTTTGGGAGTTTATTACTTGATGGTAGCATGAAGAGAGATGACACACACTCATTAAACTCGGCCATCAGTTAGGTAGTAACTCCACGTGGAGTCACGAGACCAGTGCCTGAGAGCTTGGGATGTGATGTCCATTTAGTGGGGCCACAGGATAAAATGTGCACTCAGGTGGTGTGTTGGCTCACTAGGCCCACTGTATTAAAGTACAACAGTCTGGTGGCTCAAACAACAGAAGTGTATTGTCTTACAGTCCTGGAGGCTAGAAATCTGAGATCAAGGTGAGGACAGGGTTGGTTCCTCCTGAGGGGTGTGAGGGCGAAACTGTTCTGTACCTCTCCACTAACTTCTGGTAGTTTGCTGGTAATCTTTGGCGTCCCTTGGCTTGTAGAAGCAACACCTCAATGTCTTCCTTCATGTTCACATGGCATTTTCCCTGTATGTATGAGTCTCTGTCCCATTTTTATGAGGGATACCAGTTATATTGGATTAAGGCCCACTCTGATGATCTCATCTTAATTAATTACATCTGCAGCGATCCTGCTTCCGAATCAGGTTAAATTCTGAGGCACTGGGGATTTGGATATTCGAATTTCTGGGGACATAGCTAGTTTTGAGTCTCTAAAATCTCCATTCAGAGTGGCTCCAGTCAAGCAACCTGCAGATTCAAAATTAGTGAACACCTACTATGTGATGAAACTTTTTCTAGGTGCTCTCACGTAGCCCACATTCCTTACCACAGCAAACAGATGCATTCATGTTTTTGAAAGTTGTAGAGGCTTTCTAAAAGAATGCAATAGAATGAACCCCATAGAAGAGCAGGAACACTTTAGAATCTTCTACTCATCTTCTGTTCTTTTCTGGGTATTAAAAAGTATAATAATTCTAATCCTCAGTCACCTGCATGAAGACTTTGATTTTAATCAAGATCAGTGGGTGGCAAATGTTGGCATTACCCAAAACATGAACATGTATCATTACATAAAACATGTACTGTGCTTTTTGGGTGATTCAAGGGATTTGTTAAGGATAATTTTGACTCTGGTTGAAACATTGTGCACTGCCTTTTGACTTATTACTAAAGTTTGGTGTTTTTCTTGTTTTGTTTTAAATGTCTTAAAAGTGTTTTCAAGCCTCCCTTTAGCAGTGGAATCTATTTTGCAAATAAAATCTTACCTGAAATCACAGTCTATAAAACAGATTTTGGCCAGGTGCAATGGCTCATGCCTGTAATCCTGGTGATTTGGGAGGCTGAGGTGGGAAGATCACTTTAGGCTAGGAGTTTGAGACCAGCCTGAGCAACATAGTGAGACCTCATCCCTACAAAAATAGAAAATTAACCAGGTGTAGTGGGGCATGCCTGTAGTCCCAGCTACTCGCGAGGCTGAGGGAGGAGGATTGCTTGAGCCCAGGAGTTTGAGGTTACAGTGAGCTATGGTGACTAGAGCCACTGCAACAGAGTGAGGCCCTGTCTCAAGAAAAAACAACCAAAAGAAGCTCCCCAGAAACCCCACAGATTTTTAAAACGTACTTTTCTGACTGAATCAGAGTGAAGGCTTCTATTCAACCTAACCCCTGCCCGCCGATCCTTGGTTAAGCTAACTCATCCAGAACACTGTTGGGGAAGACATTGAGACAAACTGTAGAGTGTGAGCATGTTTGTTTTTGCCATGTGCTAAGAGTTTTATCACCTAGAGGAAAATTGCAACCAGTAAGGATATTATATCCTTTGGGTAATCTCAGGTTATTTATGGGCTCAAATCAGTGCTCATGATATATTCTTTTATTCATTTCTCCAACAAAAATTGAGTGTAATTTGTGTAAGATGTTGGAAATTCAAAGATGAATGAGATATAATCTCTTCCATAAGAGTTCTTAGTTTCTATCCATTCATCCATCCATCTCATATTTATTGAGTGCCTCCTGTTTGCTGTTTGTTTTGTTGCTGTTGTAGATATTTGGAAAAGGAACAAAACTAATGAATAATACCTGCTTTTGTGCAGCATGTGTTTTAGTAGGCATGGGGGACACATTAAAAGGTGGCAAGTGTCAGGAAAAAGGAAAGAAGAGTAAAGGAAATTGGGAGTTGCTGGAGGTGGGAGGGAGTTGGGAGGTTGCCACCTATTTTTAAATAGACTGCATTGGGAAGCGTTGACATATGAGCGAAAATGTGAGGCGCATGTAGTATCTGGGAGCAGAGGGAACAGACAGCTCACTTATGCATGGTCTCATTTGGACCCCACAACAACCCTGCAGGAACATTATGATCAACATCGAGCCAGGGCTATAGTTGTCCAGGATCAGGTGGCTAGGAAATAGTGGTACAATTCCAGCCTGCGGGTGGCTTTATGCGAGATGCAGCTGCCTAACTAGACAAACGTCTCTATGTGACTGCATTAATGGGAGCTTTCTTAGGCTTCTGTTTCAGCCCCTTCTAGCCTTTTGCCCGTCTGTGTGTGCCAGAAGAGCTGAGGCTGTATCTGCCTTGCTCACTTGGGTCTCCAGAGAGCCTGGCTCGTAGTTGTGGCTCATTGTACACATGTTGATTGAACCAGAAGGATAAAGTATGGCTCCTGCCCCCTTAAAATTAGGAGAGGTGTTCACATACCCAAGCCAGTGGTGATAACACAGTCCGCAGGGGAATAAGGCCAGCGTCCTCATGGTTGGTACCAGTGAGGCGGCCGGCCGTGCTTCAGCTGGGGCTCCAGGTAGCTGCCTCACAAACACGGTCTTCTAATTTTCTCTGTGGGTCACACTAAATAGTCCATTGCTCATCAAGGAGAGGGGAAATTGATTTCAAATTACTTCTGCATTGGTTAAAAACTGAACTGCCACGAATGCTTTATGGGATCAGGGAGAAGATAGGCCCAGGGTTTTAGCTGCAGTAAAACCTGCTTAATTAACCGAGCACTGTCTATTACCACCAGACAGCAGGCGTGACCCCTCTTCTGCAGAGGGGCTTGGCTCTGAAGACTGTCCTCCCAGGGCCGGGCATGGTTTAGACCTGCAAGGGCGGAGGATTTGGGTTTGGAGCGCTTCTCTTCTGTCTGCTCTTTGCTTCCTTCCTGGGTCACTGCTTGTGCTGGCTCCTGAGAACTGATTGTTGTATTTTCAGAAATTCCGAGGGCTTGTTATTAAACACAACCTTTTAATACACAGACTTATGTAAACTTACAATTAAATAATATTTAAAAAGTAACAAATACCCCAAACTCATCCCTTCCTAATTATTTTACCACATTTTTCTCCTATCTGTGCCCTAGAAGTCATGTCTGCTGCATGTGTGTGGTAGCAATACTGTAGAATGGTTTGCCACTGCACACCTCTTTCCTTCTTACCATTTAGAGATGGTACGTCACATTGGGGTTTTGAAATTGGCCATCGTGGGAATAATTTACACCACGGAAATCAGCAAATGCTACAAATCAGCTGCCCTCCCAGAGCTGAATGGTAAACATTTACCAAAACACCATGGGCTGGGGATGCCCCTGTGTTAGTTTCCTAGGGCTGCCATAACAAAATACCACCAACTGGTGGGGTTAAAAGCAAAAATGTATTGCTTCACAGTTCTGGAGGCCAGAATTCCAAAATCAAGGGGTGGGCAAGGTTAGTTCCATTTTGGTAGCTCGGAAGGAGCATCTGTTCCTTGCCTCTTCCTGGTTCTTGCTGGCAGTCCTTGGTGTCCCTTGGCTCACAGATGCATCCCTCCAGTCTGCCTCCACCTTCGCGTGATATATATACATATTTCAAATCATGTCATATACCTTAAATGTACGTACTTCTATCTGTCAAATTTTTTTGTTTTTGAGACACAATCTTGTTTTGCCACCCAGGCTGGTGTGCAGTGGCACTATCATAGCTTGCCGTAGCCTCCAACTCCTGGGCTCAAGTGATCCTCCCGCCTCTGCTTCCCAAGCAGATGGGCCTACAGGTGGGTGCCACCATGCCTGGCTAATTTTTTCTATTTTTAGTAGAGATGGGGTCTCACTCTTGCTCAGGCTGGTCTCGAAACTCCTGGCCTCATTCAGTCTACCTCAGCCTCCCAAGGTGCTGGATTTATAGGCATGAGCCACTGCGCCTGGCCTGATTTCTCAATTATATCTCGGTAAAGCTGGGGGAAAAAAAACAAGGCCATTTTAGAATTTTATTGCCACATGTTGAGTTTCCTTCTGACTCTTCCACCATTTTGGCCTTGGACCCATGTTATTCTCATGTATTCCCTCCCCTACCTTAGCCAGATATGTCCCGTGGTTCATATACAAGCCATGGTTAGGGGATGCTGAGTGCATTAACCTTGGCAGGCTTTATGAATAGCTTCTGCTTTACCAATCCTTGGGCTTAGTGTAATGTTACTTCTTCAGATTCTTTGCACAGAGACCCAGTCCTCTGGCCTAACTCTCTGAGATGCCTCTATTTTCCATTATTTAAATGTTCCTAATTTCCAAAAATTGGGGGAACATGACAAACATTCAAAGCCCCCACCCCAGTCTCACAGAAGGGCATTCTCTTAGGAAAGGGGGGTCTTTGCCAAGAGAAGGAAGGAAGGAAACTTGGGCGGGTAAAAATAACAGACGCTCACTTTGGAACCTAGAGTGACGTGACACCTTCTATACCGATCAACTTGGTATATAGTTCCAGGGATCCAGCACTGGTATATCCTGTCCCCACTTCCTCAGCACTGCAGCTGGTGACACCGAAGTGATGTGGACGGCCACCTGTGACATAAATGCTGTGGGTAAGGGGCAGTTCCTGCTAGGTTTTCATTTTGGTGTAAATCTTCTGTCTTCTTGACATGAGTATCCCTTAAATGCTTATTAATAGTATCCTGAGAAAATGCCACATGAATTCAGAAGTCAGATCAAACGATGTTCTTTGGGATTCGTTAAAACTGAAATGCCTGGGGCCAAATGCTAGCTCGATGCATCAAACGCCACAGCGAATCTAAGACTGCACTGAGCCGCATCGCTGCTGCTCTCATTTCATAGGGTTTTTCTTTCCCATAAAAGACAGTTCCAAAAACTTTTGTGGAGTTTTTTTTTTTTTGCTGCTGCTGTTGATTTTGGGGAGAGGGGGTAGCAGAGGGGAGGGTCTGAACAAAGATACCAGAATGTGGCTGGAAATTTGATTATTCACCTGACTCTCCCCTCCTGCTTCTCCTTAGAAGTAAGTTCTCTGTGAGGAGGGGCTAGGGGTGGACATTCTAGCTCTTGGGGTTTATCGGTTCTAGGGCCCACTTTCTCTGGGCATCTGTGATAGCTGATACTGAGATTGCAAACCCAAATAAATGCCATCTGGGCTCTGGAAGGTAAAGTGATGGAGGGGAGGGAGCGGAGTAGCAGGAAGAACCAGACATAACTTGCTTCTTCTCGAGGACTTGGGCTGATTATTGCATTGTGGGGATTTGAGTTAGTGTTGTTAGATCATTCTGATATTTCAAGAGAAACTAGAGATCTCACATTTTTAAAGTTTGCTAATGAATTCAGTTTTTATTATGCGTGAGGGCTGAAATAATTGTTTTCTGGCTAGGCTTGTCCTGTGGGTGGCCAATTTTGATCTCTGGTCTGCATCTTGCCCAGGGCAGAGGGCTTGTTGGGGCTGTTGTTTGATGCTTTGGCAGCATCCATTTCCAGCTTCCTTCTTCCTAACAGAGCCTCAGTTTTGTATAGGTGTCCGCCCTCCTCCATGAAGCCAAGTAGCCCAGGAGAAGCAGAAGCCAGATGCTAGGTCCAGTGTTGTCTGTCTTTGATTTACAGCCCTTATTAGTGATTGGTTCAAGACTGATCATGTGATCTCACTCTATCCAATGGTGTGGGAGGATGTGTCTGCTGGGCCCTTCCACGGGAAGCTGTTTGTGCTGCTTGCCCTGGGTGCAGTCAGGGTGTGCCACCCACAGCTGCTGTCCTGCTGAGGGTGAAGGCAAGGTTCAGGAGGGCTGACCTGGAAGGGAAGAACCTGGATTTTTGTTGACATCCTCGAGCTGCTGTATCAGCTGGCTATGAAAGCCTGGTCTTTCTCTGGACTTCACTTGTATGAGATAATAAATTCTTTATTGCCTAAGGCAGGGTGAGTCTACCTGAGAAGCAGATGAGGGGGAGACCCCAGTCCCATTTCTAGACCTCATGCACTGTTGGTGATAAAGAATTTCTTCCCCGGTGCCAGGGCTGGGCTGTCACCAGTTCAAGGCTAGATAATTGGTAGGATTTCATCCTATGTCTTTACACTGATCCCTTGTTGAGCCTTTGGAGAATTATCCATCCTTCTGTTGAGAAGGAAACTCTGGGCTCAGTGAGGAAGAGCATGGTCACTTACATCTGCCATGGTGGCTCAGCCTGAGGAGTGCCAGGAGTGCCATGTGTTTGTCATCCATGGTTTGAGGTCAGGCAGCCTGAACATGATAGTGATGCCTTTCGGCTCTAGAGAGAGTCAGATATGGATTAATACTAACTAAACTTTGACCTTTTCCGCTTAAGAGAATTATTCTTCAGAATGATACGCCTTCATCTTCGAAAGAGCTTCGCCGTTCAAGGAAAGGCTGAGTTGTATTTAGTTATAATCCTAACGTTTCAGGCTCTTAGAAGAGGACAAAACAGAAAGAGGTTGCTGTCCAACACCTGGAAGCACCCCACATGGCTAAGCATTCCACGTTTCTTCTTCTTCTTCTTTTTTATTTTTTTGAATAGGAAATAACATTGCATTTTAAGAGACTTTTTTCTTATTTCTATCAGCTTGTACAGGTTATTCTTCCCAGTCTTTTCCCAATTAGTTAAAGATTAAAGACTGCCCTTCTGTTAATAATGCAGATAAGTTTTGATCATACACAGTTGATTTGCACACTTAAATATGTTTATTTGTATCTGGTATGAAGAGTCAGTGAGGTATGTGGTAAGGAGTGTCAACTCTTATACCAACCACACTGCCTGGGTTCGAATCCCAACTCCACCACCTACTGGCAAATCACTTAATCTCTTTGTGCCTCAGTTTCCCAATCTGTAAAATGAGAATAATTATGGTACTGACTTGTAGGGAAGGGAGGCTTAACGATTTTTAATACATTAGGACATTGAAAGTGCCTGGCACGCTGTAAGTGCTGTGTGTGGTCACTTTTATGCATAGTCAAAATAACAGTAATAAAATCTGCCACACTACAACCGGCTGTATCATCAGTCTTTGTTAAGAGATTTTGAAAGACCTGAATCATTTGGTAGATGTATTGTCACTGTCTCTTAGATTATAAATGATTTATTGCTGGATATAAAATTTGCCCTGGGAGGTAAGCTTGGGAAAAGGAGCCTGCACGGGGCAAGGATGCTGGGCTGTAGCCAGCATCTTCCTAGCAGATGGATAAAGAGATTATATGGTATGTTTGCCTACATGGATTTGGCTGTACTCAGGGTGATAGTAAGAACAGGCACTGAATGTTACTTAAGAGCTCAACACTAAAGCATATGCAGCATTTAATAAGACAAACATGTCTCTCTGAAATGCCCATTCCTTTTACAGGTAGGTAGTTCTTTTGTGTCATTCACTTAAGCATTATGTATTCTCTCACTGTGTCATGCTTTTTCTGAATGGCAAAAACAAATTATTGAACAGGTATCTTAATCATCTCGTAATAGTTCAAAGCATGGGATTTAGAGTCAGTTAAACCTGGGCCGAGGCTCTGAAGACATCATGTACTGCTGTGACCTTATGAGGATGTTTGTTATTCAGCTTGTCTTGGGGTCAGTCTCACCTGTAAAATGGGGATAACCATTCCTCAGAACCTTGTGTGGATCGGATGGGATGATGTATGTAAAGTGCCTTTCTCATCATTTTTTTATTTTCATCTTTTTCCTGCTCTATTTCTAACCACCGTCTTGGCTACCAAGTCAGAAAACTTGAAGACTTTTTTTGGAGATTTTATGTTATGCCATTTTTGCTGATCTTTCTAGTGGCGTTTTGTGAGAAGGGCACCTATTTAGAAGGAAAAGAACACTTTTCTTTCATTAGTAACTTCATTTTTCTCGTGGGCCTTTAGTTTATTTGGAGCTGTTTTCCTCAAATTTGTGGGTGAATTAAGGCAGGGATTGGCAAATGTCTTCTGTAAAGAGACAGATGATAGACATTTCTGGCTTCGCAGGCCATGTCTCAGCTGGACCTACTCACTGCATTGTAGCACAAAAGTAGCCATAGACAATACATCAATGAATGGGCGTGGCTGTGTTCCCATAAAAACTTTATTTATGGACATTGAAATTTGGATTTCCTATACATTTCATGTGTCACAAAATATTCTTTTGATTCCCCCCCCCCCGCCACCATTTAAAAATATAAAAACCATTCTTTGCTTGAGGACCATATAAGAAGAGGCAGTGGGCAGGGTTTTGTTGACCCCTGCATCAAGGTTTTGATACTGCATTGTAATGTATAATGGGTGCAGTTGAGAAGGCTCTCGTTCAAAGAGCTTGTCTGGTGAGCATCTTGGAATGTGAAGCATCTTTCTCTAACATTTGTTGGAACTCCGCAGTTCCATCGGGTTGAGAAACTGTTTTCTTGGATGGCCTTTGCCCAAAGTGAGATGCACACGTTTCCAGTTCAGTTCCAGGTAGTTCTCGGCAGTGCAGAGCACGTGGCTTATTTCCAGTTAGCAGCGTTAGCGCTGTGAGCCCAGGTAGCTGCCTGCCTGATTGCCTCCCTGAAAAGCTCTTACCTCTTCCAGTCCTTTTGAAAGGATCTTCAGCTTTTATGCATTCTCCAGCCTATTTTGTTCCTTCGGTATTTTTTTCCCCCCCGTCTTCTCTACATTAAAGGTGCATTAGTGTATTCTCAGTGCAACACTTTAGAGTTCTTGGAATGGGCAGAGAGCAGTTATATCCCACAATTGCAGGATAATCAATGGAAAGAGATAGATTGCCAGGTTGTAAATCATGTGAGAGAATTTGATGATATCAGCTTCAGTGGAATGGGATCCTATTACTCGTTCTGAATTCTCTGGTTCCTGGAATTAATTTTTTTTTTTGTACTTGTAATCATTTGGTGGAACAGCTTTTACCGTGAACCAGAGGATGACAAAGGACAGGTCAGCTTTGTCCCAAACACTCCTTCCGTCCCTCGCTGTTTGTGCTCACTTTGGATGGGAAATGCTTTCTATATAGCCACAGTCGGCAACAGCAGAGTGGCTTACACTTAGGCTGTCAAAGAGTCAAAAGAACATTTATTCCTCCATATTCAAAAGTGAAAAAAAATCACACCCTTTAGGACACTCGAAAACCTAGCAGCATCCTAGCAAATGCATTTGCTGGCAGTATGAAGCAAAGAAAGGGCTTTTTCTATTTTGAAGAGAAATAAACTGTACCTTTTACTTTCTGACTTAATGCAGAGAGATGAAAATATGCTAAAAACATGTTTTTTTAAAAAGACATAGACCAAAAGACATTTTGGAACCTTTTCATCTATCAAAGCCAGCTTCCCTTTAAGCAAAGCATCAGGATTGCTTCAATATTTAGGTATTAATATTCCCTTGTGGCTCAATCAGCTCTTTGAAAATGAATTTCTCGGCGCTGCTGTCACAATTAAAGAAAGACATGCTGAGGGGAAAGGGAATTTGTGTGTTTCTTAGATTGGAAGGATATGCTGAGTGAAATGAACATCCTCTCAAGGTTAAATTACCTATTTAAAACCCTTCCAATTACAGTGCCAGGTATAATCTTTGATGAGATGCAGGTAGAACAAATGAGTTAATCTGTGAGAGAGAGATTCTCTTTGTATGAAGGAAAGCTATGAAATTGGAATGAACTGGATGTTGTTTATTATGGGGGGAAAGTGGTTACGTAAGTTGAACATGGCGTAGTCTCACTTTAAAACACAAACCATTATTGGGTTACTGGAGGCCTCACAATAGAAGAGGGTAGGGATGTTTTTTTGTGTGTGTGTGTTTTTTTTTTTGCTGTTGTGCTTCCCCTCCGCCCCCCAAAAGAATCATGAGGTGACCAGAACAGAAAACCATCAGCAATATACTGCGACCTCTGTATATTGAATCTAATTCAAGGAATTTGGATGGTGAATACAGTTTTACTTAACAGGTGGTCTCATGGCATGGCTTTCTAGAATCATCACCCAAGTCCTGTAGGCTTTGCCTCCAAAATAATCTTGAATCTCTCTGGCCAGTGCTTTCCTTCTCTACTGCTGTGGATGGGAAGCCACCATCCTCCCTGAGTTCAAATACAGTGACAGCCCCCTAAGTGGTCACCCTGCTTTTAGAAAACGTCTTCCTGTTAACACATTAAAAAATACAAACTTTCACCCGTGGACCTGCCTCTGCCTCTCACCTCTTCGCCTGTTCTTCCCCACTGACTGGCTCCATCTTGCCTCACCGTCCTTCACAGTTAGTTGCTTGGGTTGCCTTGATGGCACAGTAGTTGAGTGTAGACCCTGAGCCAATCTGGTAAATTCAAATCCTGGCTGTGCTACTGACCAGCACTGTGACCTTGTGTGAGTTTCCTCATCCTTAAGTTGGGTGTAATAATAGTTCTACTTTTAAATAATACTTAATAATTGTACTTAAGTTTGTGTTTAGGAATAAATGAGTTAAAATACAAAAAGATTTTAGACCACTGCTTTGCACTCAGCAGTGTATAGATGATGGTAATGTTTTGTTACAAAACCAACATCATAATTATTATCTCTGCCCCTTGGGTTTTTATGTGGCAGCTCCTTCTCTTGAACAGCTCAACTCAAGTGTCTTCTTTCTGAGTGACCTTCTCCATCCACCTTCCGAAAGAACCTACTACCCCTTCCGTATATACTGTGCACTCTACCCATTACACGTTTAAAAAATAAAAAAAGAAAGGAAAAAATTGCAACTACAACATAGAAGAACTCCACCCCCACCCCTACCCTACCCCCAGCCTGAACCACTTGGATTCATTGCCAACCTGGTGCCCTGTTGCCTCTGGACACTTGAATGTGTATTTCCTACAAACAATGACATTTTCCTACAGTACTGTATCATAATACATCCATGCAGATTGAGAAATTAACTTTGATACAACACTACTTTCTAATTCTCAGACCCCATTCAAATATGCCCTGACTGTCCCAATAACAAAAAGAACCATTTAGGATCATATGTCAGTTGTCTGCTTCAGGTCTGGAATAGTTTCTCAGGCTTTTAATCTATTCGTCTATTCCACTGCATGTTGCATCACTCCTCCATGTAGGTACCCTGTTCAATTCTCTTAGACACTAACACTCCACACTAAGTGCTTCTCCCCACCATGTGCAGACCGCCCTCATCATCCCACTTGGTTACCCCTTCTGAACAAGCGATACCTTTGTGCAAAATAAGGCATGTCTTCCTCTTGGTGAAGGGCGGCCCCATGCCAAAGTACCTGGCTTGGCAAGGGGAGTGTATGGGCTGGATTTCTTTGCTCTTAATTCACCAGGTACCTTTATGTTGTACATAAAGTATCCAACTCGATGTGGCAGCCCCAATGACTCTACCCCCCCCCCACAGTTGATTGGTTGATAGTAACTTCCTCACCCACCTTGGGGTTGAAGCACTACTGCTGCAGGCATGCTGCTGTGTTGAACCTGGGAATTTTGAGAAAGATTGTTGTTGGTAGTTGATTTCCTGCCATTGATGCTGGAAGATAGAGAAAATTTGGTCCAGTGAGAGGGGAATGAAGTACATGGACAGAGAAGAGAGAGAGAAAGAGGAGTGCTGTTGGTTTTATAGGATTGGGTTCCTGATCCTGATTTGCATCTGAGGCTAGCTGCATCCCTGTCCTTGGGATTTGAGGGACAATCCCATATTCTTATATAATAATAAATTCAGTCTTGAGGTTAAGCTACTAACTGAAGCAAGTCACACAAGTCACACGGTCAAGCCCCAAGTCAAGGGACAGAGAAGTACACTGTGTGGGAGGAACTGCAGAGTTGCCTGACAAAGGACCTGGATTCAGGGGCTGATTTACCCAGTTTATTGTAGAGGTCAACTTGCTTGCCAAAGGCTAACTCGCTAATAAATAGTAGAATCTAAATGAGGTCTCTCTAGCTAGGGTGTCGGCATTTAATCACTCTTCTGTTACTTCTGGATAAAATAGTTAGGAGCTTGATCTGCATGTGGGTTTATCAGCGTGTACAGGCAGTTTAAAAGGGTGTTCCTGTGTGTTTGCTTTCTCCTGCCTTCTTGTACATAGGAAGTTTTCTTTTAAAAAGGTAGTGTTAAGCTGATAAAGAACTTCCAAGAACCAGATGGCCTTCATTTCTTTCTTCCTGATTAGCTATATAGAACTAATTGTCCAACTGAGAGAGGCTTAATTTTACAGGCTTACAGGGGATGCAAGCTTATTGTTCACAGCTTTCCACCCACCTCTTGCCTTCCTTGCCAGAGGCTCTGCTCCAGCAGGGAGACCTGAATCTAACATTAAAGAATTTTCGATGAAGTTGGATTTTTACAAGGAGTCACCACAGTTGATAAATATCAAAACATTTCTCTTTAATTCTGTGAATTGAAGGTGTACCTGTGCTGTTCTTAGGTCCTGCATTCTGTGTCTCCTTTGTTGTATCACATTTTAAATGGCTTTGATGGACAGTAGGAATTTGTGTAGTGTTTTTCAGATAATATCTGCATTAATGTACTATAGGCAAAGGCCTGATAGTGTTGGAGACCATTTTAAGGAATTATAATATAAAAATTATGCTAAATTATAAATGTGCAGGGACACATTATAACTAATTATTAAGCTTACAAAGAGGGCAAGTGGTACTTGGTAAATCTTATTATTTGGCATGGTGGAAAAACTATTTTTGCATCAGTGGAAATATTATGCTGAAGCAGTGTGCCTTTTATGCAGAGTAAAGATAATAGTGGCTGGAATACAGAATCAGCCATGTGCTGTGTGAAAGATGGCAGGCTTAAAAAATCCATTTGTATTTCTGGCAAATTGTCTTACCATAATCCACATGCCTTTCTAATTTAAAATATGAAACTTAAATAAAGTTTATACTGAAGTTATATCCATTAAGAAACTGGAAAATAATTAAGTCTCACAAGCCTAAACTCCAACACTAGATGTGTGTGTGTGTGTGTGTGTGTGTGTGTGTGTTTGTGTGTGTGTGTCCTGCTAACACTTGAATTGTGAATTCACATTGCATTCCCTTGCAAGGATGTGCCATTTTTAATTAAGACTAAAACATGGTGGGGTATTCTAAATTAGGCCTGATTATAATTGCAGATGGCAATTGAGCTTTTGGAAGCTGGTTTCTTTAACTGTTAAATAAAAATTGTCTTTTTTAGTATTGGTTTGCAGAAGTTCAGCAGTGGTTGTTTAGGGAAAAAAAGATTTACCTCTTTATTAAACTAAATATCACAGCATATCTATCTTCTATTAAGGGATTTGGCGCTGAAGAAATTTTTCTTAAGACTTTCCTAACAATTGATCAAATAAAGAATTTGGGCCCATAAACCTGAACTTTCTGGAGGCTTTATGTTGATAAATATGGAAAACTCATGGTAGATATTTTCTAGGTTTTTTTCCTCTGGATGAATTAATGCAGTAATAAAGTGGCGGTATTCTTTTTTATAAAAAGTACATTTGACCATCAGTAGACTTTTAGTGATCAGAATTAGCAGAGCCTTCTTCTGTTTGGTAGGCAAACTTGACTTTGTTTAGTGTTTCAGGAAGGATTATGGGCATGAGAGTTTGTAGTGGGTTTCTGTATTGAGTTCCGTATATATACAATTTCTGCCTGTTGGTGGGTTTGTAGAGCCACTAGACCAGTTATTTGCAACCAGGGGCTCACAATTTTGCCTTCTACCAAGGGGCCATTTGGTAATGTCTGGAAACATTTTTTTTTTTGTAAACATTTTTGATTGTCAGGACTGGGAGGATGGTGCCACTGAGATTCAGCAGGTAGAGATCAAGAATGCCAGTAAACATCCAGTAGTGCACAGGACAGCCACCCACAGAATTATCCAATCCAGAATGTCAGTAGTGCAGCTTTTAAGAAACCCGATGCTAAACAGTGAGCCTGCAGTGCCTTCCGTGGTCTCCCACTGTAAAAATGGGCTTGGATTCATCATGGACGTACTGTATTTTATCTTCCCATTGCAGTACTGGTAGGTATCGTTGGGTAGTATATTAAATGTGAGGGTTTTTTTTTTGTTTTTTTCTGGAGACAGAGTCTCCCTCTGTTGCCCTGGGTAGAGTGCAGTGGTGTCATCATAGCTCACTGCAACTTCAAATTCCTGGACTCAAGCAAGTCTCCTGCCTCAGCCTCCTGAGTAGCTGGGATCACAGGCGCGTACCATCACGCCCAGCTAATTCTTCTATTTTTGTTAGAGATGGGGTCTAACTCTTGCTCAGGCTGGTCTCAAAACTCCTGATCTGAAGTGATCCTCCCACCTCGGCTTCCTAGAGTGCTAGAATTACAGGTGTGAGCTACCATCCCAGCCTTAAATATGAATTAAAAAGAAATCATATTTTCTGGAAGAAGTCAACAAGGAAGGTAAATGATGAATTAGTGATGTATCAGGTAAATGGCATCATGAAAAGAACCAGAAGTTTGCAAGAGGCCAGGTGGTGGATTTGTTCATGGGCTTTGGGGACCTGCTTTGACCCCAAGAAAATCTGCCTTTGTTCGAGTAGATGTCACACCTTAAATGTTAGCTCTTATAAGTGATGAATTCTTAAAAAGGTGCTGATGAAAACGTCTTAATAAATAACATCTCACAATTGTGTTACTCTTTCACACTGAATTCTCCCTAATGAAGATTGGCTGTGTACAGCCACCACTGCTTAATTTTGTTGCGTTTTGTATACACAGCTCAGAAAATTAAGGGACTGGGGAGCTAGTATTGAGTAGAATAATAAAAGGACTTTCTTGAATGGTGGCACTTTTGATGTTTTTTTTTCTGCCTTACGTGACTGGAGGAATAAGGGAGGACGATGTCATGGGGCTTATAAACAGCTGATAACAACAGGCTTCATTTACATTTTGTAGCTGGTGTAGCCCCCTCCTTCAGGCACACATGTGTAGGGAATTGAAATTGCAGTTTGCCTATTATGTGTTGGCAGTAATCTTTCAAAAAAAAATTTTATGTTTCAAAATCGGGCAGCCAATAGCAGTAGCCAGTGATATATGGGGCTACTGATGTGAATTGAATTTGCAGAGGGAAAATGGGATTTGGTTGCCGTATGAACTCATAATGAGGTGGCCCCACAGATTTGTAATGGTCAGCCATTGATTGTGCCCAGAATCAGCTAGGAATTAAATACTTTTTCAGGAGAGACTGAAATGAAACTTGAGAGGTTTTTTTTTTTTCTTTTTTTCCCTCAAGTGAATGAAATGGTTCCAAAGTCATGTCATTTGATTTGGCAATGGAATGTTAACAGTTAACTCTTTTAATGAGTTCAGCATTGGATCAGTGGTCTTTATTGGTCCCATTGTCTTATCAGTAAAAAAAAAATTTGGACCCATGCCTCCAATATATGTATGTTTATTTTTATTACTTATGTATATGTGTTATTCTAAAACCTTATGTAAATTAGAAAACATTAAAAATGTGAAGCATTGTCCATGCATGGTGGCCCATGCTGGTAACACACTCTGGGAGGCTGAGGTGGGAGGATCACTTGAGCCCCTGGAGTTTGAAGTTGCAGTGAGCTATGATGATGCCACTGCACTCTAGCCTGGGTGGCAGAGCAAGACCCTGTCTTAAAAAAACAGAAACAAAAAACCAAAAAAAAGTAAAGCATGAAATCAGAACTATAATATTATGGATATAGAAGGTTAAATACTTTTTCTCATGTCCTTGGTGAGTTGTCTTATGAACCCCTGGGTATTCAGTGGTGGAAATGACAAGTGTTAATACTGCCTTAGGTGACAGTGTCAGGCAGTGGAGAATATTGGGCTGTCCTTCCTTCCATCCTGGAGGCATCTTGCTAACACAAATGACTGAATCATGAACCTTTACTATGATTATGTGCTACGAGATGTAGATACTAAAGATTCAGAAGTGATTCTTCTCCAGAGGTGTGAGGTGTAAGCTAGAAATAGATTGTCAGCTAAAACTCACCTGTTATGTTTTACCTGGCTACTGTGCCTTCCTTAGAAGTTTATGTCCTGATTCATCTCAGTACTTTTCTTTATTTCTTTCCCCCCCTTCTCCCTCCTTCTCTGTCTCTTCCTTACTCCTTCACTCCCTTCTTTCTTTTCTTTGTGCCAGGGTAGGCTGGCACGCACAGTGTGTTCCAAATGTATTTCTTTTCTGAGGTCAGTTAGAGTTTGGGTTAAGAGTATGGGATTTTGATGTGGGAGTCAGCCTCAGAGCGAAACCAACACTGCAGAAGATAGGGTGAAGAGATGGGACTTTGGGGACATGGACTGGCTGCTTGGCCAAGCCTGGCCTGAATTCTTTGTGGGCTTTTGAGGTACTTTGGGCAGCAAATTCTCTGATTAGTTAAGCAAAAAAAAAAAAAAAGAGTATAGGATTGTGTGGCCGGGCGCAGTGGCTCCTGCCTGTAATACTAGCAGTCTGGGAGACCAAGTTGGGAGGATCACTTGAGGCCAGGAGTTCAGGACCAGCCAGGAAGAGGAAGACCTTGTCGCTACAAAAAATAGAAAAGTTAATCAGGCATGGTGACATGTGCCTATAGTCCTAGCTAGCTACTCAGGAGGCTGAGGCAGGAGGACTGCTTGAGCCTAGGAGTTTGAGGTTGCAGTGATCTACGAAGATGCCACTGTACTCTAGCCTGGACAAAAGAGAAAGATCCTGTCTCAAAAACAAACAAACAAAAAACTCCCCAAAAACAAAAAGCATGGGATCTGAAGTTAGAATAATTACAGTATTTGAATGAGTGAATGAATGAATCAGTAGAGTTATCCCTTGATAACCTAAGTATGCTGGTTAGGTGATCTTAGTCAAGCTGGTCAGTTCCTCCTGTTATCTGTTTTCTTATCTGTGAAGTGGAGATTATTGTCAACCTGTGTGGTTCTCTACATAATTAAGGAGGGTGTATGTGAAATAGCACAGGGTCTGGCCTTGTGTAAATGCTCCTTTAATTTCAGTACAGTTACTCTCAGCAGTCCCTGTCCTTGGAAGTCTTGAAAATATTGCTTGAAAGTCTTCACTCAACCTCAGAGCGTCTTCTATACCAAGGCGAACAGATGGTATGATATTTGCTGGGCACAGATCGTTCACTTAGGTGTTTTTTTTTACTTTTCTTTGCCCTAGTAAGTTAAGTTTCTGGAGGTTAGAAACCAAGTCTTAACTTTTTTTGTGGTTGACTTTCTTGCCTCCCTCCCCAGCACCTTGTTCAGTGGGTAATCAAAGAACTAATTTTTAGTTGTCAGGTAAAAAGGCATTTTTGTGTTTCTCAACCCTTAGCTTTTGGTTGAATCAGAAGACTTGCTTTGAAATTACAGAACGTGAATGGGGAAGGGGGAGCTGGAAGGATTTCAGGAAGGAGAGTTTGCTAATTGTAATTAGTGCCTAACAGAAGTTGGTACGTTTCTGCAGTTTTCTGTTGTCAGTCACTTTGGATGATAATTTTTTTTTTGCTATTATTTTTAAGTGACAGATGGCAGTACATATTTTAAGACCTGCCACCCACTTTGATTTGAAAGATTATGTTGTCGGAATTTTAGACATTGCAGGTAAAGACCTAATTTTACTAAATAACAGGGACCTATGAATCTTGTAAATTACTTTCCTCTTGCAACTGAAAGTGTTATTCCTCTGATTTATTATACAAATAATTGTAAATCCTATAACTGATCAAAGTAAAACTTTTCATGTCTTTTAGAATCTGTTTTCTGGTTTTGAGCATTCAGTAATAGTCTTACCTTAATAGGGAAGAAGTTTAAATTGTGTGGATTATGAGCAAAGATGAAGGGCAATATATTTTGGTTATTTCCAGCGAGCAACTGCCTCTTAATTAATCAGATTAAGTGCTTCAGTCATTTCCTTTTTTCCAAGTTGTCTTTAGGAAGGCACATTTGCACCCTAAATGTAATAAAGGGAGAGTATTATTTTCCTGCTTTTAGTAAAAGTAATGATTTCCTTATTTTCCTGTTGTAGAATTTCAGGCACCACCTTGTAAACATGAAAAAGAGACTAATTTTCCACTATGTATCTAATATCAGGGAAGTTATCTTATATGCATATCAACCAGATACAACAGGGTTTCCTTGGTTGCAAGCAACAGAATAGATTATGACTGATTTAAGCCAAAATTTGGAATTGGAAGGGTACTATACATTTTTTTTCTCAGGGTGAAGGAATCGTGAGATAACCAAACCTTGGAAAGAGCAGGAACCAGGACAGTGGGAGCTAATGGCTAACTGGTATAAGAGTGAGTTGGTCCCTACCCTGTTTTGTTTTTAGAGATGGCACTCGTAAGACTCAGTTGCCTCCCTGGGAGAGATTCTGATTAGCTTGGCTGGGGAGGACAGGATGGCAGCATGGACAAGGCAGAAGAAAACTAGGGGACTGGAACATGGAGACGTGAGAGGAAAGAATGATGAGATTGATTACAGCTGGAGCTATCTTTCTTTAAGCTTATCCGGTGCAGGATTTTGATCATAGAATAGGTTTTCAAGTGTTGGAGCAGGAAGTGGCTCCCAAATCTCTTGTAAAGGCCCTGGTGAGTGAGAGGCTTGTTCAGGAGGTAGGTATAGCTGGGACTACGGCTGGATCCTCTGCCTAGTTTTGTTTACCTGTGTACCAGGCTAGAGAATTTAGTTTCCTAAGTGATGCTATCTAAAACTGGGAAAGAAAATCTCTTTCCGTTAGCAAAGTATTGACAGGGTGGTAGAGTAGATGCCTTATAAATACAGGCTTTCTATAATTGGAAAGGAGCAATTAAAGAAGACACAAAGAAAACCTTGAGTTGCTGTTTGTGGAAGCCAAGTACAGGACTACATGTGAAAGGCTTCACCTATTTGAGCATTATAAATATCACTTGAGAAATAAAATGTCCAGAGGAACAGCAGAAGGCAGGGTAAGTCTATTCCCAAACTTTACCACCAAATACAGCTTCTAGTGTTTATTTAGATATGCTGTTGTTTGGGGGCACATTAAAGGCTCTGCTGGCCTGCCAGCCTTGGAGTCACGTGCTCAAAAGTTATCAGTTTACCTTGAAATTGAGCAAGAGAGGCCACTGAGCTCAGGAGCAGCTCAAAACCCTCTCCAACTCCTTTTCACTTAGGACCACCCCTTGATAAAGGTTTTGGGTTTGCTTACAGTACAGTGTGTAGCATGGTGGTTCTGAGTCCCAGTATGGGTTTGGGATTACGATAAAACATGGATTTGAATCCCAACTCTTCCATTTCATAGCTGTGAACCGGGGCAAGTTTTTAACTTCTTTGGGCCTCTGGTCGACTTGCTAACTCAAAACCTACTGCCTCCTTTTTCTTCTAACTGAATCCTTGCCTTATTGCGGGTAGCAGTGAACCCAACTGAAAACCACATTTCCCAGCTTCCCATGCCAATAGGGATGGTTGATGAGTTACAAGTACAAGTTGTTTTGAGCTTCCAAGAATGCTGCTCTAAAGGGATTCATTCAGGTGGGGAAGTATGCTCTTTTAGATTTCACAATTTGCATTTCAGATGTGATGGCTTGGAGCTGCAGCATCCATTTTGGGACCGTGAGGGAAAGGCCAAGGGAATTGCAGAGACTTGGGCATCTGTGAGCTGCTGAGTATCTATCTACCTGCAGCCACCTACCTGTGGACTTCTCGTTATTATATATGAAAGAAAACCAACCCAGCACTAGAATACAGTTTCTGATCCCCAACCTCAGATTCCCTATCTGCAAAATGAGGATAATAGTACTTACCTTCTGGGGTCATTCTGAGGATTCAGTGACAGCATAGGTAAACTGCTTACCACGGTGACTGGGAGCTGCTACTTTTCTTATTAAATTACTGTTATCATTATTGCATATTACATATAGGTGCATGCATTAGCTTGCTAGGGTTGCCATAACAAAGTACCACTAACTGGGAGGCTCAAACAGCAGAAATGTACTGTCTCACTGGTCTCAAGGCTGCAAGTCTGAGATCGATGTCTCAGCAGGGTTGGTTACCTTTCTTTGGGGACTGGGAAGGATGGCTCTGTCCCAGGTCTCTTTCCCTGGCTTGTAGGTGGCCGTCTTCTCCCTGTGACTCTTCACATCCTCTTCCCCCTAAGTATGTCTCTCTGTCCGTGTTCCCTCTTTTTACAAGGACACCATCATATTTCATTAGGGACCAACCTAATGACCTCAGTTTAACTTAGTTACCTCTGTAAAAACCCTACCTCCAAATAAAGTCACATTCTGAAGTACTGGGGGTTAGGACTTCAAACCTGTCTATTTTAGGGGGGATACAATTTTAATGTATAACAGTGCACATATGTAATATGTAACATATTATCAGTGAAGCTTTAGTCTCTCACCCTTTTTCTGAGTAACAGAAACTCTTTATAAAAAATCAAATACGTCTTCTTTATGAAAAATTGCTTCCACCAAAAAAATTTGTCCTGTTCTATAAATGATTTGTAGCTTACCTCTCCGGGTTCTGCTGGGATTTAAGGACTTATAAAGGGGCTGCTACATTTCAAGGTGTAGTTTTAGGATGTTACTTATCAGCTCTTATGATGCTCTTGGATTTTGGGTATTCACTTGGTTGGGTTTTCAAGGCCATGAGTAGGAAATGCAAGGGTCTGTTGTTTATTATTCTGCATGCTTTAGGATTCTTTAGAATAAATTTGTTTGATGCTTCTGGTGAATTTACCAGCCACTGGCATCCTAGAACATCATAGGAGCTTATAGAGCACCCAAGACAGGCCGCCTCAGGATATTTAAAGTGTCTGACAATTCAGCCTCCAACGTAAGTTCGCCAAGGTGGGACTTGTTTAAATCACATTCTGGGTACAAAAATTTGAAAATTGCTGAATGAAGTTTCTGCCGTTGCAGAACTTCTTCAACTGCATTTAAATTTTGAGCAGCGTTCTTACAGCTGCTTGCTTTTTCTTTGCAAATATTTCAAGCATTGAGACCATTACCTCCTGAGTGAAGCAGAGTAGTCTATGCATTAAATAAATAACTTTCCTGTCCCAACAGGGTTTTTTTTGAAGATCCCTTTTAGGCAACATTATGTGTTTGTAGGGGCTTCTCTTCAAATAAAAAGCATAATTGAAATACAGCGGAATAGGAATCAAGAGTGTGATTCAAGTGTAAGGTAAAATTGATGACATCTCTTATTGCTTTATAGATGAATTACTTTATGGCAGCCTATTTCCCGATAAAGCTTTTTAAAAACTAAAAATGCATTTTTCTACACTCTTAATTGTGCATCCTGACAGCAGCAAAAAAGAAGGCCTAACTTTGGTTTGGTTTTGTTATTTTTTTTTAACCCTCCCTTAGCAGTGATAGTAGAAATTGCTTATGCTTGAAAATCTGCATTTGCCTGCTGGTGCGCCATTAAAAAAGGGATTTGGGAGCCTGAATTCCATTTTTCATTTAACGTAAGACATAAGGGGTTACGTTTTCTGTACTGGCAGAATGTGGCCTGGGTAGGTGATTTGAATGTGTCACTCAGAGCATTACCATTCAAAACCACCTATGCCAAGGAATTGGAACGTTTCAGTGTGAGACAGGAAGAAGATTGGGAGGTGAGTTCTGTCTGTATCCACCAAATGGTTCATATTAACTATCTCAGAGTCACAGTTCCAGCCAGGGAAGTAAGATGGCCACTCTTCACTGTGGCTGCACGCATGCTACTGCTGGGTGCCCACAGTGGGCAGATTCTCAACTTCCCAGCAATGTCGGGAGTACAGGCTGGTGGGGGAGTGGGGTGAGTCTTGCAGGAGGGGGGTGCCAATGCTCATGCCCAAAAAATACAGGCTTTCTATAATTGGAAAGGAGCAATTAAAGAAGACACAAAGAAAACCTTGAGTTGCTGTGTGTAGAAGCCAAGTACAGGACTACATGTGAAAGGCTTCACCTATTTGAGCATTATAAATATCACTTGAGAAATAAAATGTCCAGAGGAACAGCAGAAGGCAGGGTAAGTCTATTCCCAAACTTTACCACCAAATACAGCTTCTAGTGTTTATTTAGATATGCTGTTGTTTGGGGGCACATTAAAGGCTCTGCTGGCCTGCCAGCCTTGGAGTCACGTGCTCAAAAATTATCAGTTTACCTTGAAATTGAGCAAGAGAGGCCACTGAGCTCAGGAGCAGCTCAAAACCCTCTCCAACTCCTTTTCACTTAGGACCACCCCTTGATAAAGGTTTTGGGTTTGCTTAGAGTACAGTGTGTAGCATGGTGGTTCTGAGTCCCAGTATGGGTTTGGGATTACGATAAAACATGGATTTGAATCCCAACTCTTCCATTTAATAGCTGTGAACCGGGGCAAGTTTTTAACTTCTTTGGGCCTCTGGTCGACTTGCTAACTCAAAACCTACTGCCTCCTTTTTCTTCTAACTGAATCCTTGCCTTATTGCGGGTAGCAGTGAACCCGACTGAAAACCACATTTCCCAGCTTCCCATGCCAATAGGGATGGTTGATGAGTTACAAGTACAAGTTGTTTTGAGCTTCCAAGAATGCTGCTCTAAAGGGATTCATT
>NW_012133857.1:24087495-24109023 GCF_000956105.1 Propithecus coquereli
GAGGATAGAGCATGATGTAAAATGATACACCTGGAATGCAATCAACAAAACCCACAATGAGGGGAATTCTACACTTAAAATGACCCTGTTTATTCAACACATGTATCGAACGGCTTAAGGAGGCAGAGAAGAACCTTTAGATGGAAAGAGATTTAATAGACCTATCACCCAAGTGCAGCATGTGGATTTAGGATCCTGATTTGAACAAATCGATGTTAAAAACTTTTTTTTTTTTTTTGAAATGGGGAAATTTGGATGCTGGATGTTATCTGATTTATGGACTTATTGCCACCTTTTAGGTATAGACAAGATAATAGTGTTGGAATTATGTTTAAAAGAGTCCTTATCTTTTAGTGACAGATGCTAAATTAGTTATACGGGAAATGATTATGTCAGGAATTTGCTTTAAGATAATTCAATTGCAGTAGGGAGTGGGTTGGGGTAAAAAGAAGTAAGATTTGCCATATGTGATGTGTTAATTGTTGAAGGTAGGGAATGGGTATGTGGGGACTTTTCTATCTTTGAATGTTGGAAATTTTCATAACAGAAAGTTAAAAAATAACAGTGACTTGCCTGTGTTGTATCCTTCATGATGGCTGCTGACTTTACAAGGCCTAATTCTTTTTAAGTATTCTTGGGGTAATGAATATTTAAACATATAACCTTTTCACCTCAAAGTAATCTAAGTATAAACATGGTCACTAACTGCAGCAACCAAGCCTCGCACATTTGACAGGTTTTATTTAATGACCCATTTTTCTTTATTTGAACTCAGCCCTATGGAATAAAGGGGATGTTTTATTCATCAGACTCTTCACTTTTTTAATTTTAGAATGCTTTTGTAGGAATTAGCAGGTGTTTAATTATCAATGGGAGGATTCTTTATTTGCTGAATGCAGTAGAAAGGCATTAAAAGAAGTTTGAAATATAAAAGAATCAAATGGTGGGAGAACTTGGGGGAAATGAATAAATCCGTTCTCTCGTGTCCTGGGTTTATTAAGGTCAAACGAGGTGTGGTTTAATGTTTTGCAGCTTCATTGTAAACGGAGCCAAAGGAAAATCTTTCTGCCCTTTGGTCAGACATTCCTAAGTGCAGAGAACACCAGCTTAAATGAAACAGTGCCAAGGTTTTTCGGTGATACCTTCCTTAGACCTTAAGTTTAGATAATTGAGATAAGCCAGGATTTATGAACAGATTTATTCCTAGCCCCAGCATTAAACCATCATTTTCATTTTTGCATTTTCTTTCTTACTGCAAGTGTATTTTGGAGTGCCTAGTGTGTATTTAGCTGTGTGCTAGGCACTGGGGAATAAGACAAACAAGAATTACATGTATTTTGTTCTTTTGTCTTAGCTTGAACCTAAACCGTCATCTTCACCCTCTCACTCCTCCCTTGTCTTTTCTTGTTACCTTTCTCTTTTTCTAGCAACATTGCCTTATCAACTTCTAATGACACAATAATGTCCACAGTGAGGGTAAATTATTTGGATTTGGGGAAAAGGTGTGGTTATGTTGAAGCAGTTTGGAGGTGGGATGATGTAGGGGAGGTAAACAGCTACCATCTATCCAGCTCTGACCCCGTGCCATGTACTATGTGAAGACATGTCTGATTTATTCCAGCCCCAAATACGGCAAGATAAGAATTACTCCCATTTTACGAGGAGGAAAAAGAAACTCAGCTTGAGTAACTTAATCAAGATCTTATGGCTCATAAGCTTTTTTTTTTTTTTGTGAGACAGAGTCCCATTCTCTTGCCTGGGTAGAGTGCAGTGGTGTCATCGTAGCTCACTGCAGCCTCCAACTCCTGGGCTCAAGCGATCCTCCTGTCTCAGCCTCCCCAGCAGCTGGGACTACAGGCATGCACTAGGATACCCAGCTAATTTTTCTATTTTTTAGTAGAGATGGGGTCTTGCTCTTGCTCAGGCTGGTCTCAAACTCCTGAGCTCAGGCAATCCTCCCATCTCAGCCTCCCAGAGTGCTAGGATTACAGGCGTGAGCCTCTGTGCTTCATAAGCATCTTTGCTGGTCAACACCCAGGTCTGTGTAAAGCTGTGCTTGTAACAAACATACCATGTATGTTCTCCAGGGCAGTAGGTAATAGGGGCAGTTTTACAATGAAACATCTGGCATTTATTTTCACCATGATGTTACTTCTTACTGACTGCATTCTGAAAGGTCAGGGGCAGGTAGGAGGGACACTTGGAAGTAGAGACAAGTCTGCCTTCATGCAGTTTACTTAGGGCATCTGCATGAACTTCAAGGTTCCCTAAATTAGATTTTTACCTCAACTATTTTCTGGGTAAAAGAGGGGCCCAGGAAGGACAGAGAGAGACACTGTTAGGTTCAGTTACTGTGAAATGACTTGGCTAGCTCTTCATCTATATTGCTGCTTTGTTTTAAACTCAAAGTTGAGAACGTCTCCATGGTACGATATAGAGAGATCTTTGTGAAGAAAGCTCCTTGCCAGCTGCAGGCTCTGACAGGAAGGCACTATCTTCCTAAACCTTGTCGCTGATATTACTTTTGTGGTCTCAGGTAGGAGGGAGATAAAAAGGGTCAAGGTTTACTGTAGATTCTTTGGAAGGCGTGTGGAGTTTGTGAAGTAATAATAAAAGACAGATTCCAGTTGATCACTGGGAGGCTGTCGATGGTAACTGGAGTTATAAGCGTACGTGTCTCCAGCTTGAGGCTCTTGTGCCTTTCAAGGGCCCTTTTGTCAGGCCGATGAGCCACCCTGCCAGGAGTGAAGTCCAGTATTAAATCAGAATGTTTGTTAGGCAGAAGGTGGATGGGGAGCAGCATTTTCAAGTAATGGACGATAAATCACAGAATTGGAAAAGTCACTCAGGTGCCCATAGTGTGCCCAAAGACGCTGAGCATCAGCTCGTGACTGGGACATGCATGTAGGTGGCATTTCTTGGCCATAGGGTGGTGGGGGTGTGCTTTAAATGGGTATTATTGGTGTGAGATAAAATGATGAGGGAACTGTAGACCTGCTTCCTGGACCGTATTCCGGGTCTTTTTTATGGAGTTGTTGCCGAGAGCAAATTTTGAGATAAACATTCACCTAGTTAAAGATGTTGTCAGGAACTTCATTCTCTAGTAGTTGATTTGAGCAAATTCACATAATGCGAACAAATTCCACTGTTCTGGCTTTCCACCTTCCTATGTGAATATGAAAATCACATAGAAATGAAACATTTAGGTTTTCTTTAGTGTTTTAAGCACTAAACTATAAAATAACCTGGTTAATACTTTAGTATTCTGTGCTTTCCTAGTAATATGATTTTTTTCTAAGTCTGGATACTTTTTCCTGTTGTCCTCACCCAATCAGAAAAGAAAAAGGTACTGTCTGTTTTTGGAGAGCTCTTTAGGGGATCTTTTTAAAGATTGGCTTAGCCAAAGGAGTTTTTCAGTTCAGCTGACATTCACTGCAATGTGTTTGTGGCTTGGCGTGGTTCAAAATGTTTATCATCTGAAGTCTCTTTGACAACAAGGGTAGACAGCAACGTTAGTATACTTTCCCCAAAGTGCTATAGTAATTGTCAACTATTAATACTTAAAAAAATGTATCTTTAAGATTAACTAAAATTCAAATCTTCAGACTATTGGAAGCGAGGAACTGTTACTGAGATTGAGGAATCAAAAGTGACCATTGTAGTTTTACTACCTCGAAATTGTACAGTAAGGAAAAAAAAATGGCTAGTAACTTCTTGCCAGGTGTAAAAAATTTTCCAGATTTATTAAAGGAGTATAGTTGTCCCCCTCTATCCAAGGTTTTGCTTCCAAGGTTTCAGTTATCCATGATTAACCACAATCATCTGACGATGAATGTAGTACAATAAAATATTTTGAGAGAGACACGGATCATATTCACATAACATTTATTACAGCATATTGTTTTAATTGTTCTCTTTTATTATTAGTTATTATTAGTAATCTCTTACTGTGCCCACTTTATAAACTAAACTCTGTCATAGGTATGTGTGTAGAGGGAAATCATAGTATTTATAGTTTGTTACTATTCATGGTTTCGGGCATCCACTAGGGTTCTTGCAACATATCCCCCTTGGTTAAGGTGAGACTACTGTATATTATTTTCTGAAAATTACATTTGTTATATACAAATCCACGTTGCCAAAGTTTTTAAGCCTTTTGTTTTCAAAAGCAGTTTAAATACTATTAAATGTTTACTTGTTGAGGAGACTCTTCTTGATCAGTAGAGAAAAGGTAAATTGCAAATACGTGAAAAGCTTCCCCTTGGTTTTTGTGATACAGACACTGGAGATACAGGTATGAACAAGATGTGGAACCTCCCTTCACGGAATTTATAATCTAGTGACAAAGAGGGATGTGTAAATAATCAATTGTAATAAAATGATGTAGTCTGGATCAGGGCAGTGGGAGCCACTTAATAGGGAGTGATCATTTCTGCAGAGGTGATATTTGGGTCAAGAATCTATAGTCTCAAGGAAGTGAGAAGACACATAGAGCATGCTTATATTACTGGATAGGAAGTGATCAGTACTGAAGGAGGTAGAAAGATAAAGTGGCTCTTGTTTTCCAGAGAAAGAAATTACTTATATTTTAGAAGATTAGAGAAGGCCTCAGTGAGGATGATGATAATTTTGTTGTATGTTCAGTAGTCATTTTTAGTTTGCAGAGAGATTTCAAGTATGTCATCTGCTGGTCATTTGGAAAATCTGGGAGGCAGTTGTGATAAAATAGATAATGGAATGGCTCAGAGAGGTAGGGCAACATCCCCAGGGCCACACAGCCTGTGATTACATGAACGTGCATTTGAGTTGAGCATTTTTGACCATTTATGCCACAAAGAACCAGAGTCATCACATCACGTCACCTTCCTTCATTCTCTTCATCCCTCTCCTCTCCCTGACCATGGCTTCCCATTACATAGAGGGTAAAGCTTTCACTCTGGACTGTGGCCTGCAAGGCTCCCCATGATCTGGCTCTTGCCTTCCCCCCAGGACTAGCCCCCTTGCTTACCCTGCATACTGGCTGTTTCAGGAATATACCAGGCTTGTTGCCATTCCAGGGTTCTTACACATGCTGTTCCAGTTACATACAAAGCCATCATTATTACCCCCCCTTGTTGATTTGGCTTATTGTTAGCATGTCACCTTCTGGGAGGTTTCTCTGACCTTTCTATCTGAAACACATCCCATTCTTCCATCAGCCTCCATCTCTCTTTCCTGTTTTATTTTTGTTATGACACTTAACATCATCAGAAGTTATCACTGTTGTTCATCTGTTTGTTTTACTGTATTCCCAATGAGAATGTGAGTTTCATGATGGGGAGTGGCAGGGATATTTTTGTTCACTGCTGATTCCCCAGTACCTGGATGTAGGAAGGATATGCGAAGCACTTTGGTAAGTATTTATTAATCGAATAAATGAGTCTTTAGTTGCTGAAGGTACAATTCAGGTAGTTTTCCAAGAGCTGGAAATGAAAGTCATTGGAATGATTTTATAATAGCCAGCTTATAGATTGGAAATTGGAATTGATTTGGGCAAGGTGATGTGAAACACCAATTTTTATTAAATAATTTCATTTTTGGATTGTTCATTGCTAATGTATAGAAATATGATTGATTTTTGTATATTTATCTTGTATCCTACAACCCTGGTGAACTCCTTTGTCATCTCTGGTGGTATTTTTGGTGGATTCCTTAGTATTTTCTATATATGGGATCATGTCATGTGCAAACATAGTTTTACTACTTCCTTTCCAATCTGCATGGCTTTTTTTTTTTTCCTTGCCTAATCGTCCTGGTTAAACCCTCCAGTGTAGAAGTGAATAGAAGTGGCCTTCAGAATAGAAGTGGTGAGATCAGACATCCTTATCTTGTTTCTGATTTTAGGGGGAAAAGCACATAGTCTTTTACTGTTGAGTGTGATGTTAGTTGTGGGTTTTTGATTGACACCCTTTAACAGGTTGAGGAATTTCCGTTATTCCTAGTTTGTCGAGTGTTTTTTTAAATCATGAAATGATGTTGGATTTTGTCAAATGTTTTTTCTGTGGAAACCTACTTCTTTTTATTGATAAATAGTAGTTGTACATACTTATGGGGTAGAAGTGATATTTTGATATATGCATAGAATGTGTCATGATCAACTCAGGGTATTTAGGTTACGCATCACCTTGAACATTGATCATTTCTTTGTGCTCGGAACATTTTAAATCTTTTCTTCTACCTATCTTGAAATATACAATATATTGTTGTTGCCTGTAGTCACCCTACTGTGCTATTGAACATTAGAGCTTATTGTTTCTATTTAACTATGTTTGTACCCATTAATGTGCCTCTCTCTCTTCACCCACCCCATATACCCTTCTTAGCCTCCAGTAACTATCATTCTACTGTCTACCTCCATGAGATCAACATTTTTAGCATATATGAGTGAGAACATGCAAAATTTGTCTTTCTGTGACTGGCTTATTTCACTTAACGTAAAGACCTCCAGTTCCATACATGTTGCTGCAAATGACGGGATTTCATTTTTTATGGCTGAAGCGTATTCCGTTGTGTATACAGAACACATTTTCTTTATCCATTCATCCATTGATGGACACTTAGGTTGATTCCATATCTTGGCCATTGTGAATAGTGCTGTAAATAAACATGGAGGTGCAGGTAACTTTTCTTCTTGCCCACCTGCTCACCAGAGGTTTGAGAGTTTTCACCTTTTCTCCCATGAGGCCCCTGACTACCTGGAGCAGTATTTTTCGCAGCGGTAACTGTCCAAGAAGGATGCCTGTGCTTGCCCTCTGGGAACAGCTCTAACGACAGGATGTTTCTCTGTAAGTGTCAGAAACAAACTGCTAGAATGCGATGCCATATCTGATGTGCACACCGTTGCTGTGTTTGTTTTGCAGGTGTAATACTGTCACAACACTGTTGAGTGAGCTGATTTCAAGCTGTTGATACAGTTCAGACCTTGGCAGTTCTCTAATCTCTTTGACGCTTTAGTGTTTGATTGCATTCGTTTGCCCTGCAAATAGTCAATGGTGTCAGTGATCTCAAAGTGAGAATAATATATCTAAAGCCTGTATTTATAATAGACAAGGTTCGAAGGAGAGCTGAGACCTTGTAAAATACACATATGAACTTCTGAGCGTGCAATAAAGACTTAACTTCTAGTCATTGGAGCCTGTCAGACAGCCATATTACAGGCATGATTTGGTTGCATGGGACCAACTCACCAAAATGAGTTGGTGAAAACCAAGCTGTCAAGCGTGAGAATGAAGGAAAAGATAGGACATATGTAAAATTGTATGGTGTTAATTTAGCGATTTCAGTAGTTGGAGGCATCTAGGTTTTTGTTAGGAGATTTCTGTGTTTTCTGATATTTTATACCATGCCTTTTTTAAGGTTTAAAATAGCACTAATTTTTTTTTTTTTAAGAACTTTTGGATATTGATTGGAAAATAGCATATATGCCCTATTGTGGGGATCTATGGTCAGGACAGGCTCCTGCCCCTTTTAATTAATGAATGCTGGTGGATGGTATTTTTGTTTTAGTTGGAAATTTGTATGTAGGTCATATAGTGCTACTAAAAATCCTGTTCCAGTGAGAAGCTATGAGAAGGGCCTTATCATTGTATTGTTTAGTTCTTACCAATTACCCTGTAAAGTGTTAATTTATGTTGTTGTTATTATTATTATTGACTTTATTTTGCAAAACAAAACCTCAGTCATAGGCTGATTGCTTCCCTTAGGCTAATGTGGAGTATTAATTTGATTCCAGGTAGCCTGTCTCCACATTTTGTATTCTTAAACTTATTCTAATTCAGTGACTAATTCTTTAGTCACTTTAAATGTCATCTGACAAATACTAGAATTTTAGTATCTTAGAGATGGTTCCCTAGAGCTCTTAGTCCTAAATTGAAATAAATCTTTTTGGTAGTATTCTTGACCAAAAGTCAGGTAGCCTCTGCTTGAATGCTTCTAGCACTGGAGAGCTCACTACTTCATGGTGGCATGTTTTGTTGTTGTTGAGTCAGTTCTTCCTTATTTTGAGCCATCTTGTAGGTCAGTTTAGCCTTTCTAGCAATTACAGTACTGTATATTGCTGTCTCTAAACAGACTATTAAATGCTCCAGTGCTTACTTCTTCTTTTTTTTGGTAACAATTTTTTTGAGATAGAATGAATGTACCGTACAGTTCACTCATTTAAAGTGTTTTTCATATATTCACAGAGAGTTGTGCAACTGTCTATTTTAGAACATTTTCATTATACCCAAAAGAAACCTTGTTTCCTTTAGCAGTCACCTCCCCACTTCCACTGAACACCCCAGCCCTAAGCAACTGTTAATTACTGTCTGATTTTGTAAGTTTGCCTATTCTGGACATTTCATTTAATATGAGGCCTTTTGTGTCTGGCGTCTTTCACTTAGCCTGATATTTTCAAAGTTCAGGCATCTTGTAGTATCAGTACTTCATTCTTTTTATGGATGAATAATAGTCCACTGTGTGGATACTCCACATTTTGTTTGTCCATTCATTACTTCATGGACGGTTGGGTAGTTTCCACTTTTTGACTATTATGAATAGTGCCGGTATAAACATTTATTTCAAATTATTTTTTTGGCTGAAGAGTTGGTTTGTCTCTGCTCCTGCACTGTATTTACTTATTGGTTAACCTGGATGTTGTATTTTACTTGGTAAAATTTCGTATCGTTGGTGTTAGTCTGGCTCCACCTTGCTGGAAGTTTGAAATTTTGATTCTTTGATTGATTGCAGGATTGGTTCATTTCAACCTTGGGTACTGTGCCAATTAGTGAACTCTCCCATTATCTGTCTTCATCCAAATTGGAGATCAATATACTGTAGAGTGGGGGTCGCCTTTCTGCCACATCGCTTATTACTGTGGTGGGGGACAAAGCCGTCTTCTCTTAGCCATTGGTCTGTAGTTAGGGAGACCAGTGTTTTATGTTGTTAATAATATGAATTATTGTAGATTCTAAAATCACCCTTATATTTCTACCAGCACCAAGATGTTCTGGTGTTACGGGATTATCTATGCCAATTGCTTGTCTCTAGTCTGGTTAGTTAGTTCTTTCAAATACCAGCTCAGACCAGAATTGGAATTCTGACTTTTGCACTACTTGTTATCAGAATGATCTTGGGCGAGTTACTTGAAGCTTAACGTGGTTAATTTTCTCATCTGGATAATAAGGATGATAGTAGGACTTAGGACTTACCTCACAAGGTTTTTGAGAGCACTGAGTGAAGCAGTCCACATAAAGTTCTCCTCCTGCGCTGGACACCTTGGTGAGGGCTGTATTTCAGGGATGGAAACAGAGGCCAGAGACTTTTCTGTGACTTTCTTAGTGGCAGAGCTGGAGCTACACAGGTCAAGCAGCACACTTTCTGTTCCTTCCAGCCCTGTTCCCTTAAGGTTTCCGTTTCTGAAGGAAGTGAAGCTGTTTGTGATGCCGGAACACACACCTGTGGAACTTCGGGCTTCTTAGGAGTTGACCAGGGTTGCTTCGCATTGCTGCCTTATTGTTCCTTCCTCTACAGTGCTGTCAGCTGGATCTGTGTGTGTGCTCATTGTCGCTGGCCATGCACCACAAAGATATCAGCCATGTCTAAAACTCTGCTGGAGAAAAAACTCCTGCCCATAAACATAGCCCAGCCCTTAGAGAACCTTGCCTACCATGTGATGTTGGTAAATGAGGATAGCCATCTTATCATTCCAGTCTGTGAATTATTATTTATTCAGACTGGAATAATCTTGTTAAGAGAACTGTGTGTAACCTCTGCTTCATAATTGGATTTCATTTATCACTTGGAGCTGTGACTCAGTCTTGAGGAATTTTAAGGACATAATTAAAAAAGAAACCATTCTTGGTTGCCATTCGAAAAGAGGTGGTTGTCCTTAGATTTGTTAAGCCTTCAGCCACTGTTTTCAAAATCGTGGTCCAAAGTAGTTGTTTGCAGGTGTTCACAAGTGGTCTTATAAAAACCAAATAGGCTGAGGGAAGAGAGGCATCTTACTGCTAATTCTCTTCAGATGCTGATGTGGAGATGACACTGATTTTTTTTTTTTGTATTCAAGAACATCCACTGTAAGGATAATTTAATATTTGTATGGTTTTCATTCTGTTATGTTTAACAAAATATCAGGACTGTACTGTGGAGCATGTTTCTCAAATTTACGTATAGACCCGTTATCATAGGGGAAAATACCTTGCAAGAGTCCTATGAGTTTTTTCCAAGCCCCATAAACAAAAGATACTTGAGTTTTTTTCATGAAGGTATCTTTTGACCGCCAGTTCTTGCCTGGTTTGTTGTTCATAAATGAGAATATTTTATTTTTAGGTTGTCATAGAGAGGAAAAACTTTGAACTTGTGGACTCCTGAGAATACCCCGGTGAGTCTTCCAACCCCACTTTGAGAAGCCTTGGCCCGGCGATGAGCCCCAGGTAGGAAGTAAGGGCTCTGGTGGTCTCCAGGAGGTAGCAGCTAGTACATTTATGAGGTCTGGGGGTCAGACTACAAGACATGATCTTTTCTTCTTAGATTTTGTAAAGTAGAGGTTGAAAGTTTGCAGGGTAATTTAAATAAAATTGTGTGTGTGCATGTATATATAATGTCAACTTCAAATATCAGGTGTTCTTATCTACAGCTGACGTCCATAGTTCCTTAAATACCTGATAATTAATTGTGCTGTACAGTCTGTGGCACCATCATAGTTCACTGTAACCTCAAACTCCTAGACTCAAGCAGTCCTCCTGTGTCAGCCTCCCGAGTAGCTGGGACTACAGGAGTGCACCACTGTGCCTGGCTAATTTTTCAATTTTTTTGTAGAAACAGAGCCTTGCTCTTGCTCAGGCTGCTCCTTCCTTGGCCTCCCAAAGTGCTAGGTTTATAGGTGTGAGCCATCAATGCCTGGCCTGCGTTCTTGTCTTGCCCCAACCACCTTGAGCTACACTGTTGCTTTGTCACTTTCTGACAAAACCTGACGCATGCCTCGACCACTTGAGGAGGAGGAGGTGAGTCCCCAACTCAGTTACCTGGGCATGTACTTGTATATGAGGTGAGGTAGCTATTAGTTTCCCTGGGCTGCACAATAAATTACCATAAACTGAGTAGCTTCAAACTATAGAAACTTACTCTCTCATAGTTCCGGAGACCTGAAGCCAGAAATCAAATTGCTGGCTGGGCTGTCCTCTCTCTGGAGGCTGGGAGGGAGAATCTCTTCTTTGCCTCATCTAGGTTCTAGTGGCTAGTGGCATTCCTTGATTTGTGGCTCCATCTTTCTGTCCTTGGTCCCACTGCTGCCTCCTCTTCTGCCTGTCAAATGTCTCTTGGCCACGCTCTCATAAGGATACTTGTCATTGGATTTAGGGCTCACCTGGATAATCTAGGATAAAGCCCTTCTCTCAACACCCTTAGCTTAATCACATCCTTTGCCATGTAAGGTCATGCAGTCTGCCCTCCATACCTGTGGGTTCTGCCTCTTGGGGAATTCAACCGACTATGGATTAAGTATTTGGGGGAAAAAACCCAAATAACAATTCAACAATAAAAAATAAAGAAACTATATAGCATTTACATTGTAGTTGGTATTATAAGTAGTTTAGAGATGGTCTACAGGAGGATGTGCATAGGTTATATGCAAGTACTATGCCATTTTATTTCAGTGACTTGAGCATCTGGGGATTTAGGTATCTGTGGAGTCCTGGAACCAATCCCCCCACATTAAGGGACAAATGTATTTACTCTTTTACCATATAAGGTCAGCGTCACAGGGTCCAGGCACTAGGATGTGGACTTATCTTTTTTGAGGGTTGAAGGGGTTACTGTTTAGCCCATTACCGTAACCTAGACCACTAGATTGCTTCTAGCGGGCAAAAGCACAAACACAGAGTGCTGGACACTTAGCAGCAGAATATAGCTCACTCTCAAGAGCTACCACTTTTCCTTCTAAACTAGGTGATGTGTTGGGCTTGTTCTGCATCATTTTCTGTTTTTCATTCAATAAAAACTTAGCCCATAACTCGGTATGGGGTGAGCCTAGTTGGATACCTTTCAAAGCATTACACTGTGTCTCTCCTTAACTGGGTTTGTGTTCCACTGGAGACTCTCAGGGCTTCACCTCCTGCTCTGAACTCTTACCAGCCCCTGCCCTCTCAGAGTCCTGCCCACGGTCGGTGATTGACACCCTGGTTTGCTGGTTGAACACTTTATGTGAACATGAAGACTCATAGCAGCCTTAAGGGAGAAATGAAGCTGATGCAGTGGGTGGGCAAGAGACAGCAATCTCTGTCTTTTCCCAAAATGAAAACTGACCTATGGAGAGATCCTCGCAGGACCTGGGTGTATAGCCTGGTCATCTCCAACACTGACATGGGCTTTCTCTCCAGTGTGTGCCAAGTGTCGCCCATCCCCCTCCTCATCTTCCTCCTCATAAACACAGCATAAACCAAGGGTCAGGCTCTGTACCCAGTGTTTGCATGTTACCATATTTATCCTCATATAACCCCAAAACAGAGCAGCTACAGGTATCATGCCATTTAACAGATGAGGCAAATGTCTCAGAGGAAAAGGTGACCTGTCTAAAATCATGTGGCTAGCAAGGGTCTGAGCTGCCAGATCAGAGCCTGAGGGTTACCGTTAAACAATCTTGCCTCCTTTTCCTCCTGCAAAGTGGGCTTTCAGGTTTTAAGGAAATAAAGTCTAACACAAACTGCACTTATTTTAAAGGCAATGCAGTGATTTATTCAAGATCCACTCACTTTTAGGTGTTTTAAGTGTCTACTTCTGGTTTCCTCTTGGGTCACTGTCTGAATATAATGGGTCTGCGGTAAACAGGGCCCTAGTCTTTAAGGGGGAGGGTGTTTGCAGAAGAGAAAAGTTGACGATTGCGTGGTGCCCCATGCTGTTTGAGGGGTCTCTGAGAAACTTGGTGTGGAGACGGGAAGAGATCAGGGGAAGACTCTTCACCTTCAGCTAGGGGAGGTTATTTTCTGATTACACAAGAGTAGAGGCGTATTTGCAGAGAAGAATCTGAAGCTTGACTCTTTGATCATCATCTCCTTGGAGTATCTAGTTAGTTCTCAAGTACTCCAGGTTCCACTGAAATGAATAAAATTCCTACCTCCACCTCCACCCCTCCCTCCTTCCTCTTCCTCCCTCAAATATATATAAAACACCCATCATAAAGCATTGTTCTTGGCTCTGGGGACACAGCAGTGAACAGAAACAGATAAAACCCTCGCCCTGAGGAGGTGCTTCTATCAGTAGGACAAAATAGAAACCTCAGGAGGGCAAGAAGCCCAGCCCCTGGTTGTCCTGTGGCCTGCAGTTACAGTGAGTAGTTTGTTAAGCAATAATTTTTTTACTAATCTAGGGAAGAGAGTTTTCAAATGTTTATTTCTCCTTGCCTTCTTTCCGTGCCACCCTTTTTATTGATTTATTTTTAAAGAAAAATCTCTTGAGTTTTGACTCTCATTTAGGTAAATGTTTCCAGTTCATTTAAGGCTTATCAGCTTTTGTGTTTTGCCCTACTACAGATGGGCTTGAGGTTCTGCTTAGAAGATGGGTCACCATTGCATATATAGAAACTTAATCCAGGTTTAGGAGTGTCAACAGATGCCACCATGAAATCTGACAGCGATTAGAAAAATCAGTTTCTTTCGTCGATTTGGGAGGAGTGGGTCCAAATCTAGAAGCTCGGTCCTGGGCCGTGATTTGAGTGCTTATGCCTTTTAGAAAAATGAAAAGCAGGAAGTAAACCTTGCGTGCTGCAAAGATAGGAGATTTAGAATGGATGGGTCTAATTTTGTTTTGCATTTATATTTAATGGCCTGGGCCCCTTTTCCTGTGGGCTGGTGCGCATTTAGCTAATGAATGGCTTCTGAGAAGACCTTGCTGGCAATAAGGAGGGCGCGCCCAGCCTCCCCATCTGGAAGGCCCAGCGAGAAACCTGGTGCAGGGCTCACCCACGGAGTTGTTCTCCTGCTCCCCACTTGCCTGGATTGTGAGTTTAAGAATCAAAGGACCAAGGCAGAAGCCCAAGTGCTGACCCCGAGTTATTAAATCGGCTCCCCCGGCCAATTCGCTCAGCCACAGAGCTGCCCACTGGCCACAGGCCCTGACCATGTGCTGAGGTGTTTGTCTCTCTCCGCCTCGGGCCTGTCAGCTTTCCAATTTGTAAAGCTGTCGTTCACTTGAGTTCAGACTGTTGGTTCCATTTTTCCTGTGTACAGTTTGTCAGTTCGCTTTGCTGTGCTGCCCTTATGCAAGGATCTTTCTTGGCCAGCCTTGGGGGATCTACTGTTCTGGTCCCAGATGCCTGCTTCAGGTTCGGGGAGCAGCTCAGGGTCCTCCGACGGTTCTGGGAAAGCACCTGAGGAGTGACGTGGTTCCATGAGCCGGTGGCTGGGCCCACGGTCCCCAGAAGGGGTCTGTATTGTGTCCCTGGTATAACAGTGTAAGAGGGAGGCTGGAGTTCTCTTTGGACTCCATGTGTTCTCTTTGCTGCCCTTTGTACTGCATGGACGTAGACTCAGGTGTGTCTGTCTTGACTCTTCGGAGGGATTCCTTGAACCCTAGGTTTTTCTAGAAAATAACGAGGCTTTTGGTCGTGGCTTCTGGTAGTACTGTACACAGTGGAAGCTTGGATGTGTAGTATGCATGTATTTTAAGAATTAAGAATAGCTTTTCATACTGAGGAACCAAGTCATAGATGAAGGGCAGTTTTTCCTCTATAAAATCATTATAGCTAAAAATGAAGACAGAGTCATGGAAATAAACGCTTGCTGTTTTGCAGCCCATTAATAGATTGATGGATCTAGACGTGAGACATGAGCACTTGGTAATATCCCCCAAAATGACAGCTAGCTATTATCTGCCCCTTATGGTAGAACACTTTACTTTCGAGGAAGTAGTCCTATAAAACCAAACATGATGTGTTCAAGTACCAATTTATAGGAGTTTCAGAGGACTGGGAAACATGGTTAAAAACATCATAGGCATGCCATTGGCATATTCCAGAGTGACCAAAGATCTACTTTTTTTAAACAAGTAAATTGCAAGGGAGGAAAAAGAGAGATGGAGAGGAAAACCTATAGATTAAAGAATTTAGAAGATATACCAACCAAAGCCGAGCACCTGTAGTCCCAGCTACTCAAGGGGCTGGGGTAGGAGGATTGCATGAACCCAGAAGCTCGAGTCCAGCCTGGGCAATACAGTGAGATGCTGTCAGTCTGGGAGGCCGAGGTGAGAGGATTGCTTGAGGCCAGGAGTTGAAGACTGGCCTGAGCAAGAGCAAAATCCCCATCTCTACAAAAAATAGAAAAATGAGCCAGTCATGGTGCAACAGGCATGTATGTAGTCCCAGCTACTCAGCAAGCTGAGGCAGGAGGATCACTTGAGCCTCTGTCTCCAAAAAAAGAAAAGGAAAAAAAAACAAAAGAGAGAGACATACCCACCATTGTCTGTATGTAGTTTATTTAGATTTTGATCCAAATGAACTAACTGGTAAAAACAGGACATTTGGAGATTTATACGCTGTTTAGAAATGAGACAATGTTAGGGAACTAACTATTGTTGAAATTATTTAGGTGTAATAATAGTTTTGTGTTTTTATTTTTAAAAATAATATATTTAATAAACACAGATAAAATAAATCTGAATTACTTTGAATACCTTGATATATTTGTGTGTACATATATATCTCAGGTTTTTAAAAATGTAAGTGAATACTATTGTACACTGTTGTAATCTGTCCTTTTCATTGAACTGTTTGAGTATTGTCCTGGACCATTAAATATTCTTCTAAAACTTTTAGAATCAACTGTAGAGAAATGTTGAGTTTAATGCTTAAATCATGATTTTATTAATATTTGTTCCTTTATTGTTAAATGATGCTTACAATTTTGGATAGTATAATGAGTGCTGTGATGAAAATCCTTCTAACTAAATCTCAACACATATCCTCCTTTCCTTAAAATAAATTTCTTGGAAGTGCTAAGGCAGTGTATACCCCCAGTGTTTCAGATTGCCTTTGCTTGTGTGCTTTGCTTAGGAAATGTTCTTAGCTTTCTTTGCAGAGGATTTCTTTTTCCTTCCAGAATCATAAGCTTCTTGAAGCCAGGCCCCCTATTTTCAATTTCCTTCGTGCTTCATAAGTTTGTGTAGATGTTCACAGATGTTCACACAACTGCCTGTTCCAACCCTCATCTTTAGGAGAAACGGTATTCTTACTGGAGATTGTCGAGAGTGTGGCCGAGTAGCATCTGTAAAATAAAACGAATATTCAACATTTTCATCAAGCTAAGAAAAAAAAAAGAGCCCAACCCTATGCTCTGACATTTATTTGTCTGAAGGTAAAATTTCCTTTGTAAGCATGGAGCACTGAAAACACACTAGCAAGGAAACGACTCTGCAATGCTCATATTCCATGCGTACAAAAACAATTTTTTATAAAGCACCCCTACCATTGTTTTAAAATGCTTTGGGTTGGGTGGCTTGGATGCAGCCAGGTGCTAGGCTTTAGATACCTGATAGAAACAGGTATTTTGTGATCAGAGGCTAAGTTCTACTCTCTTATTCTTTTCCTTGTCCTGACAGTGTGAGACCAGACCATCCTTGAAAGACGGATGTGGACTTGGTTTGTGTTTCCAAATTCCACATGAGAGTACATCCACGTCTCATCTCTGTAGACAAGGGAAATTTAGTAACTATGGAGTGAGATGTTTGGTTTGCAGAGTGGGTAGGTGGGGAGTTTTGTGCCTATAGGAAACAAACAGGAGATCTGTTTTAAAAATGAGCAGATGAAACACAGATGAAGTGGCCCATCTGTAGTCACACAGTGTAAACAATGAAAGCAAGACTTGTGCCCCACCCTTCTGTGGAGGCAGGCCAGTAGACTGCTTGCCTCGCCTTGTATAAAGCCCACTGATGTGGAGTTTTGTAAAAGGCCTTAGAGGAAAGAGATTAACTCTAGCCTTGTGTTTTAAAAGCAAAGGCTTGTAGCGTAGACAGAACTGAGTTTTCATCCTAGCTCTGCCACACATGGGTTCATTGTCTTTGGCAAATTACATGAACCTGTGCCTCAGTTTCCCCATTTGTAAAATGGTGGATAATAATAGCATCTACCTCACAGGGTGGCTGCGAGGAGTAAATGAAATAGTGAATGAAGTAATATATATGTTTAAAATGATGAGAGTAGCACCTGTCATGTAATAATGGTTTTATAAATAATTATTATTGATTTGCTGGCTTCACTAGAGTATGCTAAGGCATCTGATCTCCCACAGTGATTGCATATGGTAGGCAGTCAGCAAATGCTTGTTAAACGGTCAATTTGATTATATGTTATAATATTTAATTTAACTCTTGCAGGCACACTAGGACACCCTTTTTATTCTGACTTGACCATTTGAACCCTGTAGAAAGGAATAGATTAGGCTTTCAATTTTTTTCTCCTTCCAGCTCTGTGGAACCAAATCCATTATGTATATACAACACCCTGCCCTAACAGAGAGAATCACGATTACATTTAAATTACACTGTGCACCTACGGAGTTTCAGCAGATGTGTGAATATTAAGTTATTAATAACTAATTGGGTGCTAATTACGTGCCCTGGAGTTCTTAGAGCTGATAAAGAGGTGTCACCTACTGTGTCAGGCCTCTGTCTTTTCAGCTCTGGAAAATCATTTTTGGCAGATGTGCCAAAGTTAACTTTGGAGCTTTAGGTTTTGAATATCATTTCCCACAAGTCTTTGTTTTATTTTTTTGTGCCTTGTGAAAGCTTCCTATGAAACAGATGTGACTTCCCATATGTAGAAATTCCATGTACCATTTTCCAACAAGGGGGTGGCCAATATGTGATCATGGTGTTTCATCTCTGGGAAGACAAAAGAGTTAAATGAACTAAGAGTAATCCCAGGGAAGAACTTAAATCTGTTCGAGGAAATTCAAGAGTGATCGTGAAGCCCAGTGGGTTTTGTTACGTTTTGGGACATAGCTCTAATTTTGAAGGGCTTTGAACTTGGATCTTGCAAGACATAGCTCCAGCAAAAAGAATATGCGTCTCATATTTGCTCGCCTCCCCTCAAACAGTTAGTTGTTCCATCCCTGTCCCAATTAGGAGCACTTTGGCTTTCGTTAACTGGAAGAAATCTTTGAGTTAGAAATCCTGGATGCAAGTCCGGATGCTAGGAATGTAATCTGAGGTATCTAAGATTTTTGCAACCCTGTAAGATTTAAAAGAGTTGTTTTGAATGAAATCATTATTAAAAATACTACCCTTTCCCCTTTCTCTAGTTACTTGTAAGCTTTAGATTGCTGGAACTTTTTGCCTCCTCCTTTGAACGGACAAGATACTCATTTGTCTTAAAGTCACATCCAACAAGAAAAGAAGATGTTGCTTTATGGTTGACAGGATCTATTTGCTGCTAGGAAGTTGTTAGGACATTAGGGCTGCCTCGTTTGCTGTGTCTTTTAAAATTAGCTTCATAAATGCACACAAGTGAATAGCTTTCTGAGCTTGGATATTGCTTTTTCTCCTACCAAAGTAAGAGCATTAAAAAAAAACAACTAAGGGCCGGGCACGGTGGCTCACGCCTGTAATCCTAGCTCTCTGGGAGGCCGAGGCGGGCGGATTGTTTGAGCTCAGGAGTTCGAGACCAGCCTGAGCAAGAGCGAGACCCTGTCTCTACTAAAAAAATAGAAAGAAATTATCTGGACAACCAAAAATATATATAGAAAAAATTAGCCGGGCATGGTGGCACATGCCTGTAGTCCCAGCTACTCAGGAGGCTGAGGCAGGAGGATCGCTTGAGCCCAGGAGTTTGAGGTTGCTGTGAGCCAGGCTAATGCCACGGTACTCACTCTAGCCAGGGCAACAGAGTGACACTCTGTCTCAAAAAAAACCAAAAAAAAACTAAACATTTCCAACCCAAGGATAAAAATATAAGTATAAAAGATATAAGGAAAAGCTGAAGATGAAAGCAAACAAATAGAAGCCCAGGCTTAGCAAATATTGACAACAATTAACACCTCTTACTGGTCAAGTTGGCCAAAAACCCAGTGTTTGAGTTGAGCCACAGAAAATAAAAACTCTCCCAGTTGGGATATGGTTAATAGCTTTGTCCACACTCCACATACCCCTTCTATGCTATGCTTTTGCCTGCCTGCTGTCTGAAACCCCTTCCTGGGTTTTTTCTTTTTTTAAATTTTTAATTATTATGGGCCCATAATAGTTGTATAATCTTTATAGGGTACATGTGATGTTTTGATACAGGCATACAATGTGAATTAATCAAAGCAGAGCAATTAGGTATTACATTTCTTTGTGTTAGGAGCATTCCAGTTCCATTCTTTTAGTTATTTTAAAGTATACCCTAATTTATTGTCGATTATATTTATTTGTCATGCTCTCAAATATTGTTCATTCTATCTAACTATATTTTTGCCCCCATTAATCATCCCCACTTTATTCCCCACCCCCCTTCCCAGCCTCTGGAAACCATTATTCTCCTGTCTCTGTAAGAACAATCGTTTTTAACATTTAGCTCCCACATATGACTGAGAACATGTAAGAGTTGTCTTTCTGTGGTTGGTTTATTTCACTTAACATAATATTCTCCAGTTCCATCTATGTTGTTGCAAATGGCAGGATTTTATTCTTTTTGTACCTATATAATACTCCATTGTGTATATGTACCACAGTTTCTTTATCCATTCGTGCATCGATGGACACGTAGGTTGATTCCAAATCTTGGCTATTGTGACTAGTGCTGCAGTAAAGATGGGAGTGCAGATACCTTTTGATATACAGAATTCCCCTCTTTTGGATATATACCCAGAAATGCGATTGCTGGATCATATGGTAGTTCTATTTTTAGTTTTTTGAGGAACCTCCATACTGTTCTCCATAGTGGTTGTACTAATTTACATGCCCACCAACAATGTACAACTGTTCTCTTTTCTCCACATTCTTGTCAGCATTCCTTATTGCCTGTCTTCTTGATAAAAGCCATTTTAACTGGGGTGAGATGATATCTTATTGTAGTTTTGATTTGCATTTCTTTGACTAATGATGTTGAGCATTTTTTCATAAACCTGTTGGCCATTTGTATGTCTTCTTTTGAGAAATGTCTATTCAAATCGTTTGTCCATTTTTAATGGGATTATTTGATTTTTTTTGTTAATGAGTTGTTAGAGCTCCTTTTGTATTCTAGTTATCAAGCCCTTGTCAGTTGGGTAGTTTCTCCCATTCTGTTTGTCTCTTCACTTTATTGATTGTTTCCTTTGCTGTGCAGAAGCTTTTTAGCTTGATGTGATCCCATTTGTCCAATTTTGCTTTTGGTTGCCTGTGCTTTGGGAGTATTGCTCAAGAAGTTCTTGCCCAGACCAGTGTCCTGAAGTGTTTCCCTGATGTTTTCTTTTAGTAGTTTCATGGTTTCAGGTCTTAGATTTAAGTCTTTAATCCATTTTGATTTGATTTTTGTATATGGGGAGAGGCAAGAGTCTAATTTCATTCTTCTTCATGTGGATATCCAGTCTTAATTTCTTCACTGACCCACTGGTCATTCAGGAGCATATTATTTTGTCTCCATGTGTTTGTATAGTTTTCAATGTTCCTGCTGTTACTGATTTCTAGTTTTACTCCATTGTGGTCAGATTAAATACTTGGTATGATTTCAGTTTTCTCTGAATTTTTTGAGACTAATTTTGTGGCCTAACATATGGTCTGTCCTTGAGAATGATCCATGAGCTCAGGAGAAGAACGTGAATTCTGCAGCTGTTAGATGAAACATTCGGCTATTAGGTCCATTTGGTCGATAGTGCAGATTAAGTCCAATGTTTGCTTGTTGATTTTCTGTCTGGATGATCTGTCCAATGCTGAAAGTGGAGTGTTGAGTTCTCAAATGATTATTGTATTGGGATCTGTCTTTCTCTTTAGCTCTGATAATATTTGCTTTGTATATCTGGGTGCTCCAGTGTTGAGTGCATATATATTTAGAATTTTTATATCCTCTTGCTGGATTGACCCTTTTATCACCATATAATGACTTTCTTTGTCTCTTTTTACAGTTTTTGTCTTAAAATCTATTTTATCTAATGGAAGTATAGCTATTCCTGCTCTTTTGGTTTCCATTGGAAATAGAATATCTTTTTCCATCCTTTTATTTTAAGTCTATGTATGTCTATATAGGTGAAGTCGGTTTCTTGTAGACAACATATAGTTGGCTCTTGTTTTTTTATCCATTCAGCTACTCTGTCTTTTGATTGGAGAGTTTAGTGCATTCACATTTAGCGATAGGTAAGGACTTACTGCTCCCATGTTGTTGTTTGATTTCTGATTGTATCTGTTGTAGGTTTTTCAATTTGAGGTTACCATGAGTCTTGTAAGATGACTCATTTTATAACCAATTATTTTAAACAATGACAACTCTGCTTACAAACGAACAAATATAATAAATAAACAAGCAAAGAGAAATCTAATAAATTCTACACTTTAACTCTATCCCCCCACCCC
>NW_012133857.1:24110193-24144160 GCF_000956105.1 Propithecus coquereli
GGTATTTATTTTGATCTTTGCAGTCTGGGCCTGTTTGAAACTTTTCTTCCTGAAAAAGCTTCCCAGATATTCAAAGGGAATTGAGTGTTGTGATCTCAGTCTTTGGTCATTGCAGCTGTATCAGCACTAGGGTTGCCCCAACCCCAGTAATGCTGTGACTCTTGCAGGCTCCTGGTGGTACCACCTTGGTGAACTTGGATAAGATACAAGAAAATTCCCCGGATTACCAGGCAAAGTCTCTCACTATCTTCCCTCACTCTCTGTGCTGGGCTGCTGGAGTTAGGGGAGGAGTGACATGGTCACTCCCTGGCACCAGGGCCAGATCACACCCGAAGCCAGCCCAGTGTCCTCAAAGCCTATGGGAACTCTTCTCTGGCTACCTCTGATGTTTATTCAAAGCCCAAGTGCTCTTTAGTCAGTAGGTGGTGAGTCCTGCCAGGACTGGGTCCTTCCTTTCAGGGCAGCATGTTTCCTTTTGGCCCAGGGTGGGTCAAGAAATGCCATCTGGGAACTAAGGCCTGGACTCAGTGGCTTCAAGAGTCTGCTTGGTACTTTATTTTACTGTAGCTGAGCTGTACCCAAGCTGCAAAACAAAGTCTTCTGACCTCTACCCTTCCCTTTCCCTAAGTGGAAGAAGATTCTTCCTGAGCTGCACTGCCTGTATTTGAGGGGAGGGCACAGGCAACTGCTTTGGCCACCACTGGTGTCTGGCTGGTGTCTCACTGGGTCACATGAACCCCAAGTCTTCTGGTTCCGAGCCAGCACAGCCACAGGAATTGCCCAAGGACTGCAGCCTTTGTGGCCAACTGCCTTACAAATTTATTCCAGGCCACTTTTTGTCAGCTGGTGGTTGGGGCTAGCTGGGTCTCAGGATCTTAAGTTTTGGGGTTGAAGGATTTCCCTCTGGCCAGGCTGGTCAAAATTTTCTGTGAGCACTGGCAGATTCTGCCCTGTGCTGTGTTCCCCTGTGCCAGGATGGCCCTGAGTTTCAATGCCATGTCCCACAATCACTTCACTCTCCCTCCCCTGGGCACACAGGTTCTCTCTCCAGTTGGTGCACTGGCGTGGCGCTGCCAGAGGATGGGGAAGGGGTGGCGTAGGCAGCACAAGACTGTCTTTTCTGCCCTCCTCAGTGCCTCTTTCCTTGATACAATGTTAAAACCAAGCAGTAGGATCGCTCACCTGACTTTTGGTTCTTCTGAAGGTGCTTGCTTGTATGGATAGTTGTTGAATTAGATGTTTGTGCAGAGGGATGATTGCTGGGGGTTTCTATTCAGCCATCTTGTTCCACCCTGTCCCCAGTCCTAGGTTTTGACCTTGCCTGCTTTATGAGTCTGGTGAGAGGCAGAGTCTTTCTCTTGTTCAGGTTTCCAGCCTCCCTTGCAGCTACCGTGTAGGTATGTTATGTGGGCTTCACCAATCATATGCATCTGCCCCAGACTTTAGATCTCTTGCTAGTTTTGCAGACACAGGGTTGGAAGAAAAGCCATTTTGGCAGTGGCTAAAGTTTGGGGTTTGGACCCTGCTTAGTTATGTCCCTGAGTGCAAATGTTTCCGGTTTGTCAAAGCAGACTATAAAGAACACTGTTTACAAACAGTAGCCTGAAGGTCTAATAAACATGGCACTGGGTTTTACTACTAAACTTAATAAGAGGCATCTCTGGTTTCTCTCACTCTCTCTTTGTCCTTAATTCTCCCCTGTTCTTCTCAAAAGGAAAAATAAAACCCATGAGCACCAGGGATTAAAATGCTTGGTAATTGTTTTCCCCCTGTATAAATGCAGTGATATATGGTGAAAGTGTGAAAAGCAGAGCTGTATACTGCTGCCAAGAAATTATCTCTTAATGCATAAGGGTTACAAAACTGAATCAAGGAAGCCAAGGGTGGGGGCTCCATGTACTGTAATCCTAAAAACGTTGAATGCCAGCACAGTATTGTGGAATTGGCCATTGCCACGCACCCGGGAACATCAACGGGAGTATGTAATACAAGATTTTTGTGGAATGAGACTCACGTTCGAAGAACTTAAGTGTTGAGTTCGGCACAGAACTGTTGAGAAGCAGCCAAAAAAGAGCTCATGAATGATTGAGCTCTGGCCAGAATAAGGGAAAATTGGCACCTGATTTCATTAGGATGCAATAGCTATCCAACCCTTGGATGCGCCTGTGGTTTTCATGAGGAGAACTGTAAGTTCTCTGAGTGATGTCTGAACAAGGGAGAAGTTTTGTGTTAGAGCCCATGTGTTCGTAACCAGCAGTGTTCTTTTCCGTGGAATGAATGTTTCCCAACACTCCTGTGAAAAATTTAATCAAATTAAATAAACATTTGCATCATCAAACGCATAGTCAAGTTTTATTGTAAAATTTATTAACGTGTTTTCATTTTCAAACATTTTCAGTTGTTTTAACTCTTACTTTGCAAATGAGTTCCTTTGTGAAATGTGTGCATCTGGAAGGGTCTTCTCCCCCCCACCCCCCGTTTGGCTTTATAGCTTGCTTTGCTTGTTTACTTTATGTTGTAAACTAATTTTAACTGCCAATAAAAGTTTTAGCAATCCTATTTACATCTGAACAATGATGCAGCAATTTGAACCTATATTTTTTGCTGCGGAGTTGTCTAGTAAAAAGTTTATATGACTCTGCTGACTCTAATGGCTCAGATAAATTACACATTTATCTGTGTGTGTGTTTATATTTCTTTCTTCACTGCCTACACTTTTAGAACCCTATTCATCAACCTCAATTATATGGTTGTATTTGGACACTCTCTTTCTTTTCTTTCTTTTTTTTTTTTTTAAAGGAAAAACATAATTTCTATATGCTACCAGATGGGTGTGTTGGCTGTAAGATAAAAATCCCCAAAATACTTAAGAGGCCATCTGGTATCTTGGTAGGGTTTAGTCGATTAAGTTTTTGTGTATTAATTTTCAGTCTCAGCAGAGGTAATCTTACCCTCTTTGGATCTCTGTACTCTAAAAGAAAGTTGTAGTTTATATTTTGTCCCATTGTTAATTTTTTTTTCTTTTTTTAGCAATTTCACACAAAAAAATCTGTGATAGATGGTAGCAGCTATTTATTTATGTCCTCATGCAGTTCTCAGTTGAACAGGACTGATGAGGTTAGAGGACTAGACTTGGTTTGCAGGACACAACTTTCTCCAGCAGGTAATAAAGGGTCCCTATAAGAATTAACCTTCCCTGTTTCAAGTGTGCCCATCCCTTGGATGGTGCACATTGCCCTCTTTGTGTATGGAAATACCCGTCCCCTCCTCCCCCCTCCCCCCGGAGGCAAGGGCAACATATATAACCTAAACATCTGTACCCCCATAATATGCTGAAATAAAAAAAAAAAAAAGAATTAACCTTCCCTGGATTCACTGGTATCGAGCTTGAAGTTAAGCAATTTCCACACACCCACATGTTGGAAGTTTTTTGTATGTATACATTGAACTTGGCAGGCCACCTGTTAATACAGCACCTCTTATATATCTTGGGCAGTGTTAGAAGCTTTATATACATTGATCCACGTAAGTCATACAAGAATTAAATAAATAGTACCATGGTCCTCATTCTGCAGAGCATGCTAGCCATTGGCAGGGCTGAAGTTGGAATTTTGTCTTTTGTGCCAACTCTCTGTTCCCTGATGGACAGCTCACTTGTGGGTCTTCTGCTTTGTTCCATGGACTGTGCTGTGGTTAAGGGATGTTCAGAGGAACAAATGTTCCCCTTCTCTTGTTCCTCTAGAAATACTATTTTGAGTATTGTTAATAATTGTTCTTTTCTTGTTTATACTTAAGTTAGGTCCTCAGGCTCCCCACTTCATAACAGTATATGATTTTTATTGCAGTAACTCTAAACAGAGTTTCTCAACCTCAACACTATTGACATTTTGGGGCCAGAAGATTCTATGTTTCTGGAGCTGTCCTATGCATTGTAGGATCTTTAGTGGCATCCCCGGCCTCTACCCACTCGGTGCCACTAGCATCCCCCTAAGTTGGAACAACCAACGTATCTCCAGAGGTTACCAAATGTCCCCTGGGGGGCAAATGTGCCCCTAGTTGAGAACCATTCTTCTAAAGTAACTGCCAGCTATTAGTCACTGGGGGAAAGATCAGAAGCCTGTTTTGGCAACTGCAGAGTCTCTGTCAAAAGTGCCATGAAGGGGAGATTTACAACACAACTACTAGATATTGTGGGGGTAGAAGTTTTGCCAACCAACACATTTATAGTCATTATAGAACACTTTATAAGTACATATAAGACAGGGGAAAGGCAACTTTTTAAAAAGTACTGTAAGCAAAAAAAAAAAAAAACATTTAAAAAATCATCTCAGCATCTAGAAATAAATGCAACTTGATGTCACTACATTCTTGTAGTTTTTCCCCCCATACATATTACATACAGGAGAGACAAGCTGCACACACAGGGATAGTCGAGACATCCTGTCCGTGATGTTTTGCAATCTGCTTTTTCACTTTATATTGTGAACATGTCCCTGTTTCTTTAAATCCCCCTTTTCAGCATAGTTCATAATGGACAATACACTTGTGCCCTGTTGCTCATCATTTTTACCAGCTGCAATGGTAATCATCAATGGACCACTGCCTAATTTTCTGTCATTTTGATGCTGGACATTTTGTTTTTGTTTTTTTTTCTGTTCTAAGTAATACTTTGATTTAGTCCCAAATATTTATTTGTACTGTATTACGTGCCGGGCATTCCTGTTTTGGATGCCTGGGATAGAACAGTGAGCAAAGCAGATTCCTGCCCTCATGTGTCTTCCAGCCCAGCTGCGTACTGGCAGCTAAGTCATTGCATCTATCTTTGCTTTGCTCTGTTGGGACTCATCGTGCCCTGCTATTTCTCATGTGTTGTCCCTACCTTTCAACTTTCTTTGCTCATCAGGGAACCTCTTCGTGCATTAGGGCCCAGCCTCTGTGAAAGGGAAGCTCTAGAACCTGCTGCCCGTGAAATGAGAATTACCCTTGGCTCAAACTACTCCCAGTTTTCAAGTGGGAGCAATGCAGCACTTGAGAGGCACAAAGCGGGCTTGGAATTACCTGTCCTTCTTGGGCTCTTTGACCTTGGTGAATTGCTTAATCTCTTCAAATCTCAGTTTACTCTTGTGCTGATTGTTGTGAGAATTGGATCAGATGTGTGAGTAACGTCTGCCATGGGGTCTGGGACACGGGAATCACTCGAGAGTATGAGGCTGCCCTTGTTCTTTACCCACCCACCCTTTAGAAAGTCTTGTGAATTACCCTTTATGTGAGTATCTCCTGTAAGCCAGACTCTTGACATGTGTCCTCAAGTCTTCACAGCACGCTCAGGGGATGTAGCGGGGATTCTGTCAGGCTTGAGGCTCTGTGGGTAGGTGAAATACACATTTATAATATCTTTCTGGTCTGTTGACCATTCTGTCCTGGGTTGTTGCGTGCAGCCCAGGGCTTCATGGTTTGAACTGACTGCTGGTGACAGAGGAGGCCTCACCCGGGCTTGCTTATTAATTTGTTGAGATGTGGGGCGGAGTCCTTGTCACCTAGTCATCCTGCAGGTGGAATTGTTGGGTCTCTGAGTCCTGTGCCCAGCCCAGCCAGAGTTGTACAAGGGCACAGCACTGCCTCTCGATGGGAAATAGATGTTTTCTCCTTCTCTCCTGTTTGTCCCTATTTCGTTACTGATTATTGTCTTCCCAGCATTTAACCATGTTTGTAAGTTATATTTTCACTTATCTGTTGACGTGTTCATGATATTCTTCAACCCCATAGATTAAGATCTTCTGGGACTGTTATCAGTTTTATTCATTCCTGTATCACATGGTCCTAGAGCAGTGCCTGGCATATAGTAGGTGCTTAAAAATATGGATTGCATGAATGTTATCACTGAAACATCTCAGTCAAGGAGTGTCAGTTACACTCGGTCATTTTTCTCAAAGGTGTCTTCAAGTTACTTGTGCTAATGGATGGTTGCACATTTTGACTGTTTCACTCTGAGGTATAGATACCATTTATTTCATGAAAGGATTTCCTTGCTAAGTGTGTGAGCATCCCTCATCTGATGCAAAAGGTGAGGTGACACAGAAGTGGTCTTAGTCTCCCAGATTAGCAGATTTAGAATGGGAATGCCGCTCCAGTCCCTGAATAGTTAAGAGCTGACAGTTCCACAAAATGAGCAATAACCAGTAATGCATTTTTTTTAGGAAGGAATCTTGTGATGGGTGAATTTCCAGAGGAAAGAGGAGACACAGTCTGAGATACCAGTGCCGATTACTTGGTACTAACGTCGGTCATTCTCCTTTGGCAACATTATTTTTAAAATTGACTTTAAGGGATTTCTTCTCCAAATGTATTCTTGGTTCAGCCTTTTAACAGTTCATTTACCGGTTTTATTTGAGGGATTTGGGATTCAGAATCTGTAGGATTCTGGAACGTTAATTTTGCTTTTTAGGAGATGGGTTGCCTGGGTCATGTCCAACATTCTTGTATGTTGAAGACATTTCCCTTAGTTTCTTGTTCTTTGCTTTCAGCTCTCGCATCTTTTAAATGCTTTTATTTATTCCCCAGATATTTATTTGCAGCTATATTCCAGGCACCAGGATAGAGCAGTGAACAGCAGATCTTTGCCCTCAGAGAGCTTACATTCTAGGACATGAGCAGGGAAGAAGAGATTCTTCTTCTTACCTACCACAAGGTTTGTGGCTGAGATCCCCATAACAAAAGACAGATTAATAAGAGAAGAGTTTTACATGCCATGGGAGCCTTTAGAAATGAAGACCCAAAGAAACAAGGAAAACTGTATTTTCATGGACAGTGGTGCCAAAGTATGATGGGAGGACAGAAGGGTATGCAGCAAGGCCTGTTTTTTCAGTTTCTTCCTGGTGTCTCTGTATCTTCAGAGTTGAGGCCATTTCTTTCTTCCAGGTACAAGGAGGACTCCTGGAAGGAGGGCCTTATGACATCCTTTCAGGGGAAGGTCAGTTAGATTTATGACTAGCTTCAGAGGAGAAGGGGTGAAAGAAAGTCAGAGAGACCTTCCTGCTTCTGCTGTTCTCTCAAATGCCAAGGTGCCATATTTGAGGGTAATGTGTCCTAATCCCCAGCACATGCTTGTAGCTAAATCATTATATATGTCTTTGATTTGTTTTCTTAGAAGTCATTGTGCCCTAGTGTTTCCTGTATATGCCACCCCCTATTCCTCCAACTTTCTTTGCTCAAAATGCAATCAATTAATTAAAAATGAAATGAATTCAGCAAGCTTTAAAGCAGTTGTTCACCACTGAGCATTTAGATTTCCCTCCCTTAAAAAGTGCCATTGGCATGGCTACTGTGAGTGGAGGCTGGTTCTCTCTGTTCCTAAGTTGATCAATAGCAGGCATCAGCGGGGAAGATGCTTTGCACTTTGCTTGTTAAAAAGAGGGCTACTGAGTGGCTGGGGTCAGCTTGGCCCTGGCTATGCTGCTGTTGGTGACATGAGTGTGCACTTGGACAGTGGCTATAGTGCTTCCCTGGGCACTCACAATGGGTGCCCTCCCCGTGGATAGGCAGCTCCATGAAGAAGAGGTTTGACAAATACAAGAGCTCCAGGCCCTGGGATGAGATGCAGAGAGGACCTAAGTCTAACTCCCAGATTTGGATGTGGAGAGTCTTCAGGGGCTGTTCATCTTGAATCAGGTCATTCTTCGGACGCATACTTGGTGGTTTCATCGGCTTAAAGCTCGGGCTGTGAAAGCTGCCAGAATGGGAATATTCTGGCCTGCTCCAAGCAGGTACCAGTGCCTGTATATTTGGGGCTCGTCACACTGCAGCAGGTCATTATGGATTCCGATGTCCCTGACAAAAGAGTGTCCCAGGAGAGTGACTAGGTGAGGTCTCAGAGGTTGAGGAGGCAGTGCGCAATCATGATTGAGAGCTTGGTTGCTCCTACAGTCAGGTAGCTATGGGTTCAAATACCAGCTCTGCCATTAACCATTTTTTTGTGACCCTGGCAAAGTTGGATAGCAATTTGAGCTCATTTCTCCATCTTTAAAATAGGGATCCAGTGTCTAACTTAGCTCCTCCCCATCTTCATCCCCATCACAATTTTATGTTCAAATCTTGTTTTCCTTCTGTCACTTATTCCTGTGATAAGTGTATGTTTGTTGTTGTTGTTGTTGTTTATTTCCCAGCCTAGGTTACAAGTTCTTTGAGAGTCAGGGATTTGATTCATCTTGTTCACTGCTCTGCCTCAGCACTCAGCACCTAATAAGTAAAGTATTTATAGGATGAAAGGATGAGTTTGCTAGAAGCTCGTCGTCATGATCTTGTGCTCCCTGACCCATAAAATTTTTTTTGGCCACAGCCAGGAAAAGATCGTCTTTGAGGAAGAGCACAGTATATGCCTGTAAAAGTTCTAGACCTTACAGATTTTGCCTACCATGCCCTGAGCACTTAACTCCTGAGTCTGTTTTCAGAGCAAGAATGCAACACTTGTTCTCACGTCTTGCTTTACAGGAATGTGTTTGGGAATCGTTGCTGACAGCCTTCCACCCTGGAGCATGAGCTGTGCTGTATTTTCTCCTGCCCCGCCCCGTTCCCTGCTCCCCTTTCTCAGACGGGGCCCCAAAGCCCGGCAGGGGCACCCTGGGGCTCCTTCTGCCCGAAATCCTCACTGATCCCTGCTTTTAAGGGTTTTGAGCCATGGCCTGATGAACATCAAAGACAGGATGCTGATTGTTTTATTCTTGTAGCTCCAAAGCTGTCAGTCTGATTAGATGTTCTCAGGGCTTCATATGGGCATACGAAATGTATGTTTTCTTTCATTGACAAAGGCTGTGATTGTGCAAGTCCAAACAGTGCTGCTCAGTTGAGTATTTTCTAGTTCAATTTTCGGGAGCTCTTGACTGACTGCATTCTGCTTCATTGGAGAAGAAGATGGTTTGATGAAGCTGTGTACGCTTCTTAAAGTAAAAAAGCCTTTGCAGGTTTCTCCAGACAGTGGGATGTAGCAGGAAGGACAGTCAGAAGTTAGGGATCTGGGTCTTGATTTTTTTTTGAGCATTCCCTTCCCCCAAAACCTTGGGCAGATAGACATTTTTTAAAAAACCTTCGAGTGCCAGGTTTCTTCTTTGCTTAAAGAGTATATTGGATTCAGTATGGTATAGCCAGTAGATTTCATTTTGATGTCATTGCTGATTAATAGGTAGAGACTGCTCGGAACACTGTACTGAGAAGGATTCTGGAGTCATGTCTGGGCCCAGTGGGAAAGTGTCATGATAGACTTATTACTTATGGTAACCTGTTTTGGTAAACTGTTTACTAGTCTTTTATTCCTGGATGTGATATAAAGTTTCCTTTAAAAAGAAATTCATTTAACTGGAAGAAATGAGTTGAATTTTAAAACTAAGAATAAATTAGAGTACAGGGGATATGTGGATATGGCAGAAACTTTGAACAGACTATAAGAAAGAATGGAACTCTGGAAACATTGTTTTGGGGGTTTTAATGCAGTTGCAGTTGTGATTTTAAAGGCAGTACAGGGATGGATAGCACATTGTTGGTAAGCTGCTTTTTTTTTTTTGACCAGAAGGTGACTCTGAACCCAAAGTCTCCGGAAGCCCTTTCTGAGAGAGGCCTTGTGTGTAGGGTGTGAACAGCAGGGTAGAATAGCGGTCCAGAGTGTGGATGCCGAGGCGGATTGTTTGGGTTGGAGCCCCCTCCGCTTGCCCATGTTCTCATTCTAGTGAGTGGTAAATGCATTTAACTTCCTTGAGCCTCAGTTTCCCATTTGTTAAAATAAGGGCAAGAATATTAATAATACCTACCTCATGGTGTTGGTACAAGGGTTAAAGGGGCCGTTACAGAGGAAGCTTCTAGAGCAGCACTGGTTCAGTATAACACAGCATCTGTGTGTTCACAATGATGACGGCTATTGGATGTAGGAAACCTCACATAGTTCATTAAACGGGTTTGAACATTTTTCCCCCTCATTTTTAAAAAGGAGTGGTTGGCCTTCCTGATTGCTGAGATTACTGTGAAGTCTTATTTTTATAAAAGTTAGCTTTTAAAAAAAATTTTTTTTAAGAGAGAAGTTAGTTCTGGGTAGAGGAATAGGAAACCTTGACTTTGGTGAATACTTTTTCTCCTTTAGTGTCTATATGCTCTTTCTTGTGCTGTATATATCTTATTTATCTAGCTGCCTGACGCAGTTCAGAATATGTAAGCGTTTATGCAACTGAATATTTCTTAGAATTATAGCATCTCTGGTGAATGACTCTTCCTAGGCTGAGACATTTTATCATGCTATAAATACCAGAAACACTAGAAAATTAAAGAACAGTTTATTTCATTTTTGTTTATAAATTTTGCTCCTTTGTTTTTGCATTGAATAAAGAGCTTTGTTTCTTAATCACTTCTTTTTTTTTTCCTCCCCTTTCTTTGGAGTAAAGGGGAGGTACCAATTTGTGCATAGATACTAGCATTCTTACCTCAAGGGTGCAGCCCTAGACACAGAAACCCAGCACCTGTAAGCTAGTTTTGAAATGCGATTGTGGCAAAAAGAAAAATGATTTTGGTTTAAGGATAGCAATCTGTCAAAAAAACTCAAAAAACAAACCTAATCCCTTATCATTTCTTTTCAAATATTGATAATTTAAATTTTAATAAGCACCAGTCTTAATGCCTCATCATGTATGATTTTCTTTCTTTATTATTACATACTTTGGTGTATCTGGTCTGTTGACTAGCTCTGGTTAGCAGAGCAGCAAACGGAAACCATCACTATTTCACCTTCCGGCTTCTCAGTTTGTAGTCAACTAACCTGAGTTCTGCTGAAGACCTGATCTCTTCTCATCTTGGAGGGGCTTATTCGGTAGCAGTCATTTTAAAATATGTCCACAAATTCTTTGATATTCCTTCTTTCAAAAGCTGGGGTTTAATTCTCCCGTTAACTATGGGCTGGACTTAATGTCTCACTTTTAATGAACATTAATAAGGTAGAAGATTCTTACAAGGTTATTGTAAGGCTTGGAGCTAGTGTGTTTAAAGCAGCTACCACAGTAGGCAGGCCTGTATTTTTTTTTTTTTTTTTTGAGACAGAGTCTCACTGTGTTGCCTGGGCTAGAGTGCCGTGGGGTCATCTTAGCTCACAGCAACCTCAAACTCCTGGGCTCAAGCGATCCTCCTGCCTCAGCCTCCCGAGTAGCTGGGACTACAGGCATGTGCCACCATGCCCGGCTAGTTTTTTCTATATTTTTAGTTGTCCGATTAATTTCTTTCTATTTTTAGTAGAGACAGGGTCTCGCTCTTGCTCAGGCTGGTCTCGAACTCCTGAGCTCAAACAATCCGCCCGCCTCGGCCTCCCAGAGAGCTAGGATTACAGGCGTGAGCCACCGCGCCCGGCCCCAGGCCTGTATTTTTCACAGTCTTCAGAGTTAATTCTGGTTATGATGGTCAGAAAATGGATGTGAAGTTTCGATCATGAACTTCACGTTTTGGCGGAATTAGTCCTGAGTAATTCAGTTCCTTAAGTTGTCAGTGATGAATTCAGAAAATGAACTGTTGGATTTGCCTTCACATCTGGATCTTATTAAGTGGATTATTGCCAAGTTCCCACTCTACATGCTCCTTGTAGTCAAGCTAATGTCACGCCCCTCTCATTTCCAAGAAGATAGCGTTACAGTTGTGAGTCAGAGTCATCCAGCAGGAAGCCACATTCCTGGGACTCGCCGAGGGGGTGGCTGAGAACAGAGCTCTAGATCTGAGGGATGGTCACGCCTTGTCGCATAATCTTCAGTACAAGAGCATGTCAAAATTATTTGTTTCTTTCACTGAGATGGTTCCAGCAAAGTAACTTTGTATAAATCTGGATGTTCAGTAAAAACAATTCAATTCTACTTTTCTGCTGTAAATAATACGGGTGATAGTTTTGGGTTTAAAAAAGGCATTATAGGAAGATACTGAGTAGGAAGTTTTTATCTGAAGGGTTATATGATGTTTAAGGAATTGGACATCTCATGTTTTTGTTTAGATTTTTTTTTTTTTTTGGTACCACTGGCAAGTGGAGTTTTCTGATAAATCTTAGTGCTTCTATCAGTATTGCCCCTGTTTGAATAGGAGCTCTCACAAGGGCATTCATGGTTAATGTCAGATTTTGTTCTGTTTTGTGCTTCTGGGCTGTAATCTGAGCTGAAATGCGGAGGAAAGGAAATCTTGTGTAGCAGGTAGGGAGTAATCTTGATATCACACGTGCCTACCTTTCTGGCATTTAGAACTAAAGACCTAGAAGAACTAAGAAATGGGATCCAAGAAATATATGGGCTGGCCCTCCGTGCTACTTGCTATGTGTATTTTCACTATTCTCTTCCTGGAAATATGGTTTTAAATACATTGCACAGAGTCAGACAAATGGGTTTGTTTGAGTCAACGGTTCTTTTATAGAGATGTTTCGAGAGTTTATGGAGGCTGAGAGTTATCTCCCAATTCTGGGCCAAGGGGTGACCTAAAAAGTCCAAAGCAAAGATACTGTGTGTTTTTTTCTTTTTTTAAATGAGTAAATAAATACATATATACATACATTAAAGATTTTGTTTTTCTAAAAATGAAATATGCATCTGAAACTCTTTCAGTCGGAATTTTATATATGAATTTGAGAGGTCCAGAAAATGAAATAAAATTAGACTTACATTGGAAAGGATTAGAATTCTGGCTCTTAATGCATTCATTCATTCATTCATTCATTCATTTATTTGCCAAATGAGATGGGTAGTTATGCTGGGAAGCAGAAGGAGGTGGCTGTGTATCTTACTCAGTAAATAAAGAATGATGTTAACCTATCCAGAATGCTGGTGACTATTGAGTTTGAGCAGAAAATCCTATAAAGGAGAGAGAGCTGCAGAGTGTAATAAACTCCCAGGTGCTCCATAAAACCCCTGTTCCTCTTGTGCTGGCTGGCGAGGATCAAGGGCACTGCTGCGGAGCCGCTGAAGGCTCCTTACTGGTGTGAAGGTGATGAGATTTCTCTTCTCCTGCTATCTGCTATCTGTCTGAATTATTTCTGGGCCTGACAGAGGTGGGGGCTCTGATGTAATAGCAGCTCAGAAACTTGGGATATCTTATTTCCCTTAACTTAACGCTAGTCTTCATTTGCCAAATAATTTCCACTTCTGCCAGGGGTGTGCGGTAAGTCCCACAAGCTTGTGTTCAGTTCTCTGTTTTACTTTGAGGCTGTGGGGCCTGGCACAGGAAGCCTGACCTCTCTGTGTCATCTTTGATGGCACCTGCTGGCAGACAGAAGGAAAACCAGGCTTTGTAGGGTTGTTAAGAAGGTGAAATGAGACGATAAACACCAAGTACCTGGCAGGTGGTTTGACTGTTACTGGTTTTCTCTAAGTCAAAGGCAGGGTTTCTCAGCCTCAGCACTGCTGACATTTGGGCTGGATAAGTCTTTGTTGTGGAGGACCATCCTGTGCATTCCGTTGGGTGTTTAGCAACATCCCTGGCCTCTATCCCAGATGCCGGTAGTACACCCCTCCTTCCTGTGATACTAGAGATGTCTCAAGGCACATTTGTCCCTGACCTCTTGATAGAAATGTACTTAAGAAAACCTGATGTCTGGTTGTTCCTTTGTTCAAAAAAGGTGTAGAACATGCAATGAATGGGCGACTTCAATTTAATAACTGCTTTTACATTTAGTAAAGAAATTATATAATTATAGTGCCCCCACCCCCCTACCATTCATTGAATTGTTGACTTAAAAGGTGCTTTTAAAACTTAGGCCCACTCATCTACTCCTTCCTGTTTTTGTTGCCTTAAACCAGCATTTATCACTTTAGGATGGGCTCGGGAAACAAGAGCTGAAATGGTCTCTGATGACCCCAAATCATAATAGAAGAACTCAAATCCTAAGTAAACTACAAGTGCCTTATGAATAAGCTCAACACTGAAATGCCTTCCTGACAATATAAATTTGGATTGCATAGCTTATATGTTGGACTTGACATTTTAACCTCTCTGTATATATTTAAAAGTTTCTGTTTTTAAGATGCATAGGCATTAGCATAGGGATAGAAAGAAAACTTATTTCTAACTTTTCCTAGAAAGTCTGGCATCTTTGACATAACCATAACAGAAAGAAACAAATATGTATTTGACACTACTCGTTCTGGATAATGACATTAATCATATTAAAAAATAATGCTTGCAGGCCAGGGGTGGTGGCTCATGCCTATAATCTGAGTACTTAGAGAGGCTGAGGTGGGAGGATTGCTTGAGGCCAGTGGTTTGAGACCAACATAGCGAGACCCCGTCTCTACAAAAAATTTAAAAAATTAGCCAGGCACGGTATGGAGTTACTATAGTCCCAGCTACTGGGGAGGCTGAGGCAGGAGGATCCCTTGAGCCCGGGAATTCAAGATTACCGTGAGCTGTGATCACGCCACTGTACTGAAGCCTGGGCAACAGAGTGAGACCCTGTCTCTAAAAAAATAAATAAATAAAAAATAATACTTGTAGCAAACTTATATACAACTTAATGTGTTCCCCCTACTACTCTAAGGACTTTTCCTATTTTAATTCATTTTCTTCTCAGAACAATCCTATGTTACAGTTCTCTTATGCCTGCCTCTCCCTCTGCATTTTATATACAAAGAAATTGAAGCAAAGTAGAGTTAAGTAGCTCGTCCAGGATTACCCAGTTAATGAATGTAAGCCTGGCTGCTAGTCTTTAACTGCATTCTGCTGATTCTAGGACTTGGTCCCCAAGTCCAGTGGTTGACAAAACATGGCCCACAGGCAAATATTTGGCCCACTGCCTATTTTTGTAAGTAAAGTTTTATTGGAACACAGCCTCTACTATATGGCTTATTGTCTCTGGCTGTTTTCTTGCTATAACAGCAGAGGTGAGGGGTTGTAATGGAGACCATATGGCTTGCCAAGCCTGAAATGTTTACTGTCTGGCTCTTTACAGAAAAAGTCTTCCCATGTAAACACAAGACCATTCTCATCCATAGATATAGTCCAGAAAGGTAGGAAAATTAAAAAAAACTTTCATAAACTTTCAAATAGATTTAGTTAAAATTCATCTTATACAGTGAGGGTCCAAGTATTTGGTGCTATTCTTGGTGCTATGATAGATGTTAAAACATTTATAGGACACCCTTCGTCCTCAGGGTATTTGGGAGAGGGGAAGGGAACAGATAAACACGCGAAAAATAGGAGAGAAGCCTGGGCCATAGCAAGACCCCCATCTCTACAAAAAAGTTTTTTTTAAATTAGCTGGGTGTGGTGGTGTGCGCTTGTCATCCCAGTTACTCAGGAGGCTGAAGCAGGGAGGATCCCTCGGACCCAGGAATTGGAGGCTGCAGGGAGCTACGATGACGCCATGGCACTCTAGCTCGGGCAACAGAACAAGACTCTGTCTCAAAACAGTTAATTAATTTTAAAAATGTTTTAAAAATGGGAGAGAGCATGGCAAGACAGATTGGTGGATGTTTGTGCAATTAAGGTATCGCAGAAAAAGAGTGTGGACGGTATTATTTTACCAAGCGGGGCTTTAACTTGCAAAATTTGAAAATAGCACTCTTAACGTTTACATGCTACTTGTGTTTTTCTGCAATAGCTTCAGAATAGAAACTGACAGGCCCATTTTTATCAGGCTCATTTTTATAGAAAGCAAATGGCAATGTGTGGGTGGCTCCTTATAACACGGCAACTCAAGGTTAAGTAGGGGGAGACCAAGAATTGAGTTTCTTTCGTCAAATCAGAAATTATGCAAATTTTACAAAAAGTATTAGAGGGAACGTGTAAGGCTTTAATTGGTTTTATGGGTTTATCATTTTTTTAAAAAGGTTACTTTGTGAACATTACCCTCTGCCGAACATTGTAGACACTTCCTGAAGTTTAATGAGATCTTGGAGTAGAATAACAACAAATGTGACTCTCAACTATTTTCAAGAGATGGTTATTATCTTGGGCTAAGAGTATGTTCCAGTAAGGCCATCATCTCTTAGGCTGGATTCATTCTGTCACACGTGCTCCTCTTTGTCTGAAATTACGATGAGCTGCAACATAAAGCCTTTTGCTCACGCCAAATTCACAGAATACTCATTTAGTACACACTAAATCAATGGTGCCCCAGTTTTAAAAGCTCATTTATTATACCAAACTTTAGTTAATATAGAAATGCTTTATAATTACAATTTTGTCCCGTGGTGAAACTAATACTGTGCTTTGCATTTTTATTATTGACATTTTTTCACAGGCCCTTGTGAGCAAAGGATGCTGGACTGCTCTGTAGGACTGGTTACTTTAACTTAGATTTTTGCTTCAGAGTGGACTGAGAGTGCATAGATCAAAACGAAAAGTATGAGCAGAAGTGTTTGTTTCAGGCAGAGATTTTTTCAGTGCCTCATTTCTTGTGGGGGTTGATGGATGATTTTTGTGCCCTAGAGCTTGAGGCTCATGAGTGTTCACTGAGACCCAGAACCACACCAGAAGGGCTGATTTCAAATAGTGCACCGTGCTCAGATGCCGGTACCATATTAAGAGGCTCTAGTGATGACAGCTCAGTCAGTCACACCTGCAGCCACGTGGTTTACTCTGGATGGATAAAGATGGAAGATGCTTTGCAGGAGGACCTTCTCTCTCTCTTATCCTTCTTTACTTCTCTTCCTGGACCTTACAACCACTGTTAATTACAGTTACATGTGTTTCAGGTAGTCAATTTAAGTTTACTGTTGGACCCCCTTGTTTACGTTTTGATTTTTCTTCTCCTTTAAAGTGAGGAATTTCCTGCCTGAAACCACATTACAAGGTCTATCTTAACATTCTGTAGGACGCACATTACTTTTTATGACGTGTGTCCTCCATCGCTACAAGGATCAGCTGTACTTCAGACAGCCTGGCACAGATTGAGAAGGGAGTGTGGCATACCCTGGCGCTGTGGCTGACTGGCTGGGCATCGGCGTGGTGACAGGCAGGATGAGGAGGTGTCACAGACTAGAATGTGTGTCGTCTTCGAATGCAGGTGGAGATCAACAGGTGCAGTCCCGTGGGGCTGCTCTTCTGGAAAAGTTGGCTTGATGGGGTGGTTGAGTTTCAGTTCTGGAGTCCAGCTGACCTAGACTTCTGTCCGGATTCTGGCTCTCTGGCTGTTTAACCTTGGAAAGCTTTATTCAACCCGTTTGAACATTAATCTCCTTGTCTCTTTGATAGGGATAAATACCTGCTTTATACATAGCCTCTTAGGAAGATGTTAAAAAGCCCAGCTCTGGGCCTTGTAGGCAGTAAATGCTGAGTGTTAACTTTTCTTTAGTTGAATGTGAACTGATTGAATTGCATCGGGACTCAGTATGTAGTCAGTGGCTTATGTTCAAAAACTTGGGAAGACCCAGGAGGGGGTTGACTTATCCTGAAATCAGGTTCTTTTTGAAAATTTGCTAATTCTTTCAGGCCAGCAAGGTGTCATCGAAGGATGTCTTCAAATTAACTAGTTCCCAGGGGTCTTAAAATGTCATCGTGGTTTCTGTACATACCTGAGTTATTCTTAAGAGCACCTTGCCTGGTAGGAATCCATTCTGTGATATTTGTTTAAATTATGTTACAGCGCATTGCGGACTTGTAATCTGTTTTCAAAATGGTATTATCTGCCCCATATTGATCAGCGCCACATCTTTTCCTTGCTTATCTCTGCTTCCCATATGGTCATACTCCAAAGCTAGACCCAGAGCAGACCCTCTAACTCATTAACCTCCCTGACACAAAATATAAACCTTCCAGAAGGGGACTAGCTATGGGAGGCAGAGTGTTTAAAATCTCTTTCAGCTTCACTGCAGTTTCTTGAGCTTCGGTCATAGGCATTAGATTTGGTGCAAGTTTTCACAACATGGGGGAATTTGTTGTGCTTGACTTTGTGCTGTCATTTGAAAACTATCACTTCTTTGACATGTAATTAAGTAGAATCACAGGAAAGAGGGCTTCATTGGCTTTTTTTGTGTGTTGTGGCCATTAAAATCCCAGCTCTTGGTAGGCTTGCCCTGACTGGGGGACAGATGTCAAGTAGACACCCCACGAGGGTAGGTGGTGCTTACGCTGGCTTAGGTTGAGAACATGATTCAATTTGAGAATATGATAGTGCTCATCTCCATGCCATCCTGGGGTCCAGGAGAGACAGATTGGGGAAAAAACAATTCTTAGGTGTCTATGGGCAAAGACTTTTCTTTCTTAGCTTATTTTGTTTGAGGTCCTAGGATTTCTGCCGACATAGCATGAACAAGCCTTGCAGAAAAAACTCTTTCCTAGAGTACCTCATATTTTGGAGTCTAAAAAGATATAAGTGGTCCCTTCATGTAAAACAAAAGTTGTCCCTGCATGTGAACCAAATTTTCTGTGCTTTTTAAAAGTAATAAAAATTTCTGTGGATCGGTAGCTGGGCAAAGGTAATTTCGAAAACTCTGGGTTAGAGTTTTTTGGTAAAATAACGAAGAGCCTGAATGGTCCCATGGGATAAAACACCAGTTCGAGACTTTACAAAGTTGGGCTCTCATTGAGGTATTTCTCAGTCTGCAAAATGAGGTTGATACAGCCTAGGTAGTGTAACTGAATGCCATTATTGAGTGCCCGCTTGGCAGTAGGCATCAGACCAAATAGAAAATAGATCCCTACGTGTTCTTTTTAAATAGAGAATTTTGAACAACACTTAATTGGATGGGAGGGTTGGAAGTAAGTAGAATGTAAATTCCTTATGTTAGGATGTGGTAGGAAAAAAAACACCTGACTTTGCATGAGAAAAACCCATTGAACATCTTGGGGATAGACACATTAATGTTGGCTTGAGTAGAAAGCTCTACATATTGACCTCCATGTCCTTGCTCTCTCATTTTTGTTTGTTTTTTGTTTTTGAGATAAGGTCTCTCTCTGTTGTCCAGGCTAGAGTATGGTGGCATTATTATAACTCACTGCAGTCTTGAACTTCTGGGCTCAAGCAATCCTCCCCCCTCAGCCTCCTGAGTAGTTGGGACTACAGGCACACACCACCATGCCTGGCTAATTTTTGTATTTTTTGTAGAGATGCGGTCTCCCCGTGTTCCTCAGGCTGGTCTAGAACTCCTGGGCTCCAGCCATCCTCTTGCCTTGGCCTCCCACAGTGCTGGGATTACAGGTGTGAGCCACGGTGCCATTTTTGGATCTTACTCTATTACCTACTATATTTAAAGCCATAATGGGACTCCATAAATACTACATTCTTTTTTTTTTTTTTTAAATGGGAGGTAGGAGGAGAAGATTCCCCAGTTCTCCAGAAAGTTAGATTGATGTACTGTGGAATTCTCTCTGTATAAGCAAATTGGGTACCTGTTTGTTGAATTGGTTAAAAATGAATTTAAAATAATTTTATCCTGACCTTTCTTTTTTGTAACTTTTACATCACCTCATGAGGTAGCTGGAAAAGTCCTGGAATGTCTTTCTGACTCTGGGTGAGAATTACTGTTTACAAGTTGTCAGCCAGTGTCACTAGGTGATAATTCCCCTCTGTGTGAATGTCATGGTTACAGTCTGCTTTTTTGCCTCTAAAAGAACAATTATATTCAAGAAATTTCCTAGTGCATTTAAAAACAGCTGGGTGAAAGTCATTTTAAATCCCCAAATCCAACACATTAGTTCTTTTATGCATTTAATTAAGCAGAAGTTAAAATAAATTAGAACAGGAGACATTCAGTGCTGATTGTTGAATCAACAAAGCAAGAAACAGCCTAGCATTACCCTACTACAGATGTCTGTCACTCAGTGCTGTTGCCCTATAAATTTGCATCAACTCTTAGTGTTTTTTGAAAAACAATTTCTTTTCTAGTAAAAACCGGCATGTGATGTATAGTAAACAATGTTCTTGACACAAACTATACTTCTGTGTTCCTCTGTGTAATTTTTCTCCCTGATGATACTTTACGTTGCTGGCTTGGATGACGTGTTTTTTTGGAGGATGGGGGGAGAATTCGGCTAGAATAGTGACGTTTAGGAAAATAAAGAAAAACATGATTTAGCAGTAAATTTGGATATTATTGGTGGAAGGATGGTTAAGATTATTTCATTTCTAGTACTGAAACATTCTTGAAAACATAATGTGTTGGAGTTTAATTTATCTTTATAATGCAAAGTAGTGATACATGGTTGTAGAAAAAGTTAAAAATGCATCAGCTGGAAACTGAGCCCTGACTTCTTATCACCCACAGATATCACTGTTAGGCATTTGTAGGTAAAGACTTTTTTTCTAGTATGTATATTGTTTTGGCTATTATTTATTTATATTTTTGGAAATAGGGTCTTACTCTGTTGACTGGGTAGGGTACAGTGGCATCCTCATAGCTCACTGCAACCTCAAACTCTTAGGCTCAAGCGATCCTCCTCCCTCAGCCTCCTGAGTAGCTGGGAGGACAGGTACATGCCACCACACATAACTAATTTTTTTTTGGTAGAGATAGGGTTTCTCTGTTGCGCAGGCTGGTCTCAAACTCCTGGGCTAAAGCGATCCTCCTGCCTCGGCCTCCCAAAACACGGGAATCAGAGGCATGAGCCACTCCGCCTGGCCTTAGCTATTTTTTAAAAACAGGTTTATACTTTATAGGCAGTCTTACATCTTTTTTTCCCATTCAGTAGGATATCATGATTGGTATGGTGTTTGGTATTGGCTTCCAAATAATGGAGGGAAGGACAAGGGTATGACTAATTTTTCAGCTGAAACAACATTAGCCCTAAGTTTAGGATAATTTTGGCAGCTGGGTAATGGTACATGAGCATTTACTATACTCTGTTGCTTTTGCATACATTTTGAATTTTCCTTTAGAAAAAAATTTATTAGTGTGTCCATCAGTCATAAACCTCTTCCAAGCTCTGCATGTTTACATCATTGTCATCATTCTTAGGAGCCACGTGTCATTCCATTGTAACATGGACCATAATTTAACCAATACCCTCTTGTTAGATACCTCTGATCTCAGTTTTTTAGACCATTCTTGCAAATGGATCAAAATTTGGTCATTTTCTTAAAACTTTGTATGTTAAATTTTTATTTTTTTATTACCGAGAAAGAATCCGAAGTTATGATAACTGAAGAGATTGGCAGGTAGTTTGCCTTGTTAACAGTATCCAAAAATCTTTATTTAGAAAAGTTATTAAAGTCTATGATATTAGTAAACTTTCTGAATATGTCATTATAGTTCAAACGAATCTTGTAGTTTCACACACAATTTAGTCCCATCAGATAATTTTTGTTGCCAGATGTCTTGGTGCCTTGATGTATTTTAACGTGTTGCAATTGCATCTGACTCTTCTCGAGACATCAGTTGGGAAGTGGAGAATGGATAGTTCATGCATGGTCTGTCATCTTTGTGTTGTTTATTTACCACAAGCAACTCATTCCTATTTCTCAGGTGAGTGCTAATCTAGGCCTTCTCCTTGTCAAGGGCAGTAGAGCCAGATAGAATAGAGATTGCATAACTGTTCACATGTAGACCAGCAATTTCCTCCTTTTTGGCTTCCACAGTTAGATTGAGAATCCTGAGTGAAGAGTATTATCTGTTCTGTGAGCCCCAAGTTAGTTTGGGTAAGAATAATACATTATTAGTCGCTACCTCTTATGTGTGTTCAGGGTGGGACAGGTGGTGTTTTATACTTGGCACCTATCTTATCCAGTCTCTAATTATCCTCCCCATTTTATGTAAGTGAGGAAATGAGGCCTAGAGAGAGAAACTAACTTGTTCAGCTAAGGTCACACAGCTAGATACAGATTTTTGGACACCGTAGTTAACCCATTTATTGGCTTGGATCAAGATCCCATAAATCAGTGCTGAATTTGTGATAGCTGTGTATTTATTAATTATAATGTGTGCAAATGAAAGCCTTAGATAAAGGCATGTGATCAAAATCTGCCTTTCCTGTTGGTTAGATGTTTAAAAGTTTCTTTCCTGCCTGTGCCTCAGTAGCTAAATTTTGCTGACTTGCCATTTTCCGCCCTTCTTAACTGGATTTGGAACAAACCAAATTTCAAATGCACAGGGTCCCAGAACGGTAGAGTGGCTTGCTTATTGGATATATTTCTTAAGTTAGCAATTTCTGAAAATTGGCAGCCCCTTTTAATGCGGAACACATAGACCACAGTCAGTCATGAAGAGTCCTTAGGAGTGCTGGGCCGTGGGGCGAGAGGGAAAGGGGAGTGACCCATAGAGTTTCAAAAGGTAGCTTGTGTGCAGCCCTTCCCCATGAATTAAAATTTATCAAAGCTATTTGGGAAATCCGGTACCCAGAGGTACAGACACCGCATTTGGAAACACAGCATGCTGTGTGCAGAGCTGAGCAGAGAGTCTTGATGTAGAATAGATTAGGATGCTTTATCATCATTAGACAAACAGCGCAGGCCAACCACTAAGTAAGGGGCCCAGGCTGAGATGATCAAGCTCAACAAGCAAACCAGAGGCTGTCGTGTGACTACCTTCCCCCAAGCCAAAGGAGACAGATGATGAATGGGAAACGACTGTCATTTTAAAAGACACTTGAAAGCCAGCAGCGGAGAATACTATTCCAAATAGCTGAACTGGTAGCCTGACGGGTTTTAAATAAATGAAGGAAGAAGGAAGGGATAGATACTCATGTTTTGTCCAGGGAAGAAATAGTCAACATGTGTTTTAAAATGTCGTCTTCGTGGTCTAGTCTTTACAGATAGAGTTGTCGGAATACACAGTGGAGGAGTCAGGTGGGATTGGAATTGGTGGGCACAACCTGTTGGTGTTTCCCCTCATCCCCTAATTTTTTGGAAAGAAGTGCAGTCCATGGTAGTTTGCCCCTCTTCGTATCTTTGATCTCTCCAGCTCTGAGTGTCCCCAGGCAAGGTGGCTACCTCCCGGACAGAAAGTTCACTGCCTCCAAGCCCAATGTGAGTTTCCCATGTTGGCTTCCAGGTTTCTAGAAAAAGGTTGCTTTAGCTGCTTTGGAATCTTGTAATAACCATGTCCCACATTGGAAATTATTTAAAAAACAAAACTCGTCCACTTTCTATTGATTGTTTGAGTAGAAATTTGTTTTTGTTCTCCAAAAGTAGATGCCCAGTGGCTTTTTCAGATTACACCTCCCCGCCCCCAAATTCTGGGATGCCTTCCGATGCCCACCCCTCATTAAGGATCTCTGTATTAGATACAGCTTTTTCCTCTTCCTTTTTCTTCCTCGAAAGCTTTTCTGCAATAATGGCTTTTAGAATTTTTTTCCTTAAATGAAGACAATGATGCTTAAGTGAAGTTTATTTGACTAGGAGAGGGAGAGAATGTTCACGGAGGGCACCAGCCTGACATGATTGGAGAGACTGAGAGAAAGACTGTGCCGTGGTCAAATAGGAGAGTTTAGAACGCGTGCTGCCTCGGGGATGGATGTACATGCAAACTCCCAAATGGTACATTAATTGATTTTGATTATATGACTCCAAAGCTTGAGCATTTCAAACTGTTTTCAAACTAATGGCCGCCACATTTGGCATGGAGCCCAACTGCGCCTTTGGTTCATTATAAAAGGAGATCTTGACAGCACATCAAGATGGAATGCATGCTTCCTTTTTGAGTAGTTGCTCAGTTTCGGGGGACTTTGTATTATTTTTCCTTAAAAGGTACACCCCCACCACAAAACAGACTTGTAAGTGACAGAATGACCCTGGGAAATACACAAAGAACCTTAAGTGTATGGTCTTAAGTTCTCCTCATTAGATTCCAGCTACTAAAACCTCAGTGGGTCAGAGGTTCATAGGGTTTAATCGAATTAAACCCCATGGGAAGTAAAGGGTGATCTCAAGGAGAAGTAAAATCCGTGACACCTTGCCCCCTTCAACTTGTCCCACTTTTCCTCAACTGCCCCACTACTAGAACATTTTCTCCTTCTTGATTTTGATTGTCCCCTTAAGCAATTTACTAATTAGACATTAAAACTTCCTATCCTCTCAGTCCCAAAGCAAAACCGATGAGCACAGCAGACCAAAGCTGTTGGGCCAGAAAAGAACAAAGACATACCTGATACAGGGAGTCGAAGCCAGGGCCAAAACGGGTAACCCAAGTAGGGTGGCCATGTGTCCTGTCAAGGCCACCTCGTCCTGGTGTAATATGAACACTGCTCCCTTTCACTCTCAGTGTCCCGGGTTAGGCAGTTAACTTTAAGGTCGCCCTAGGCATGAGCAGTGGGGAGGGAAGCCGGGTGGGTGGAGAAGTGATTGGAAGAGGCCTTATCTCTGGCACTGGGCTCTACCAGCACTGCCCTGGGTGGGTGTGCACCCACTATTGCCCCAACTGAGCTTCAAGAGAAGCCAGAAATTTGGATTTTTAGTTCCGATTTTAACATGTTGTTAATTATTCAGATTTATAAAAACACCATGCGGGGGAGGCTGGCAAAATATGTGGGCGATTGTTGGCTGCTTTGCAGTGAAGTTCTCCATTCTGTCCTTCAAACAAGCAAACAAAACAAAACAGCAAAACAGGAAATGAAGGGGGGAAAAAGGGGCATAAGCAGCCTCTGGTATAGGTTATGGGGTGACACTGGTGAGCAAACTTTTCCTCGAGCTGTTTCTCATCATCGGGTTGTGGTGCAGGATGCAAGGGGTGAGGGGAAGGGTGCTGACTAAGGGCACAGCACGCAGTAAAACAGTGATTAGCACCCAGGTGGTATTTGGTTCATAATTTGTTGGGTAATGAGAATCTATGTGGCACATGCCATTGTGCACCGTGGCATGTGTTTGATATGTGGGAACTGGGCCGTATAGAAGTCATTATTTTCAAACGTGGTCGTGGCTTTTAAGGTTATGAATTTTTCTTCCTTTCCACAACCAGTTTACATGAGCAGCTTTGGTTTTGAGTCAGGTTTAGTTAATCTTGTATCTTAATGTTCTCCTTAAAAAAAAAAAAAAAAAGTGTGACTATGTCCAAGCTTCCCGGGAGCCATTTCTGTCTCTGTGAAATAGGCAATTTAAGGTCCATCCGGTCCTAAAAGCTTTTAGCTTGTGAAAATCTTCTTTTCTTGCTTTTAAAACCTCCACTCTGTGTTTAGAATAAATGGCATTCCTGGATCGGTTAAATAGGCAGTTAATAATGCCACAGAAGCTGCCCATCGCACACCCAACATAAAACACGCTCAGAGAGCAAGGCATGTGTTGGAATATGCTGTAATGATCAAATACTGAAACATTACAATCAGCCTTGACCCTGCAATCTGCATTCTTAATTGCAGTCTTCATTTACAGTGGAGTATTGATCTGCTTTCAGTTTGTTCTGAAGGTTGACTGGGTCTCTGTAATCTATTCATGTCAGGCTGCCTGCTAGGACCAGCTTGAATTCAGCTCTTCAGAGGAAGCATTGTCCTATGCTAGGACCAGCTTGAATTCAGCTCGCATTGTCCTAGGCAGAAGGACTAGGCCGTTTGGTTCACCTTGATGTATTTATTTCCCAATATATCCTTCATTCTTTGGAGGTGGTTTCTCATTCCTCCTCTATAAATGTGGATTAGAAGGATTCATGCCCCCATGGTGTTTAGATGAGATAATTCATGGAAAGTGTTTGATTTGGGCCTATAGTATGCACCAAATAAATGGTAGCTGTTAGGATTTTTCTTGCTGTGGATTTAAATTTTCTAAGATCCTGAATTTTGGGTTAGTGATGTTGACCATGGAGGAAAGCTGAAAAACAACGTAGCCTTCATTTTCTTAATTATTGAAAAGTGAGCGAGTCATGAAATGACATAAAAGAAATTTTGGGGATAATTGATGAAATGCAAGTGTGGGCTGTCAATGAGATCATAGCATATCAATGTCCCCTGAATTGGATAATTGTACTGTGATTATGTAAGAGAATGTCTTTGTCCTAAGAAATGCACTCAAGTATTTGGGGTTGAAGGGACACGATCTCTACAAAGTATTCTCAAATGGTTGAGGAAAAAATGTGTGCATAGACAATTATAAAGCAGACGCTGTTAAACGTTGACAATAATGGGTATGAATGATGGGTATACAGGCGTTTGTTGTAATATTCAATGTAAAAGAAAGTTTTTGATTAAGTGGGTGGGTGAGGGAAAGTGTAACCGGTAAAGGTTCTGTGTTTATTCACCAGGCAGAACTACTGTTCGTTTCTCATAGAGCTTCCCAAGGCCAAAGGTGGATTCCTCTCAATTTGTTTCCCCATCCTTTTCTTCCTTCCCACCCTCCAATTCTTGACTCCTACGGATGTTCCTTTCCCAGCATTTAGTGCCCCTGCTGTTTTGTTTCCAACTCCCAGTCATAATCCTTTGTTCATGACATTATAATCATCACCACAAGTGGCTAATTGTGATGTCACAAACGGAGGATTATGACTGAAATGAGGAATAAACAGCAGGGGTGGATTAATTCCTAAGCAACGAAGAAGATTCTGTTTGGTGCTAATGCCCCCGGGTAATAAAATTTAAAACCAGAAGAAGGCAAGAGGAAAGACAAAGCTGAACATATGTGATCTATTAGCTAAATTGTCTTTAAGTGGAAAGCTTTTTCCGCACCCCCCTCTCTCTTCCTTACTTAATTTTCTGTGTGGTATGAATAGCTCCTCTATGGTAGATAAATGGATTTGTTTTTAGGCTCAACAAAGCTGAAGGTGTCTTGCTGACTAATTGCAGGGATGTTACACCTGGGCTGAAAAGTGGGTCATTATGGACCCATTGAGGTGTTGTTATTTTCCATAAAGTTGAATTGCTCTTTGCAGTCGGCATTGCAGACCTCAGGCTATAAAGAACAGCAGGATGGCTGAAGACAGCTGGGCTGATAATTGACAGTAGTCCCAACCTGGAAACCCTGGGTAAGGCCTGCACAGCCAGAGTGGTATCAGTCACTCAGGACAGTTTTCTGAATGGGTTACATGGGAATGAAGCAGTGGTAACAGCTGTTGCTATGGATTGGCCTAGAAATAGCAGTCAATTCTCCGTGGAACTGCAGTTTTCAATTCCAAGTCCAGGATGTATTTTTTTCCCCCCCCGTTTAGGAAATATGTGGTTCCCATACTATTTGGTTAACCAAGCATCCAAGTTCTCCTCTGCAAATGACACTTAACAGCTCCGTTATCCTTGGGGTTATTTGGCTGTCTCAGGAGGACTTTTGAGTTTGTGGCCTTTTTGTAAAACCACGGTTTCAGTAGCCAAACTAAACTGAAAATCCCTTTGAATTGTTTTGCTCTTCATGGGACACAGTGTTCCTTTCTTGGGTCTGTTATATTTAGTTCTCTCTGCACTTGAGCTCTCTCTCAATTTATGATTTAACCCTCGCTTGAATATTGGAAGCCTTCTTGAAAAAGAAGAAGGCTTGAGGCTAGCTGTTTGGCATTGACAGCAGAGCAAATAAACCCACATTTAAAAAACATGGTAAATTTAGTTATAAAGGAGACTTCCCATTTGAGTCTAGGCATTTAATAATAGCCTTTATGCACAAAGTAGAAATTATGTGATTATTATCTTGGGGCTGTGATTAGAACGTGTTGCTATATTGGTAACGTTCAGAAATGTGTAACAGTTTAGATGCAGCAGTTCCTCATTTAGAGAGAGCAACTTGTGGTACCAGAAAGCATGACATTAACATGGTCTTGCAGTTAGTTGTCTACCAGTTTGAGGTTCCCTGGAGACAGAACAGCTATGAGAAAGTCCTTCCTCTGTTTGTCACTGTTTTCTCCTTGGTTTCCTCAAGGCGATGTTTTCTGTGTTTCTAAGAGTAGTTCAGACAGAAGTTTTGCCTCCTGAGTCGTTAGGCAGACACAGCCTGTCCTGTTGCACACGTGGGTCTTGTGTCGTGGTAGGGGTGTTTTCTGGCTGTTTCCATGTCAGCGTACCCCTGTCAGCTCTTCTCCAGGCTGTGGTGTCGGGACACATCTATGTACCTGTATATGTCCCTTGGGGGGTGGTTGCCTGTTCTTTCAAGGTGAGCATGCATTTCATCTTTCCTTTTGGCATTTTTTCAGTTTGGAGCACTTACAGCCCTTTTCAGAAGTGCAGTCATTTCCGTGTGGGTTTTCTCTGAGCCAGTATTTGCCACACTCCGGTGATACTGGGAGAAACAACGAGAACGTGTCCAAGCCCAGAGGGGCTCTGTCTCAACATGTGACAGGAGCTCCTAAACCCAGTGTGGCTGTTTTTGTGGGAAGTCCATTACCCAGGGCTGTGGAAAACACAAAAGTCATAAAAGCTGTGGCCTCTGATCCAGGGGGCATTTACAGCTTAGGTTGGGAGCCAAAAACTGACCATGTGATACAGCTTAGAACAATTTCAAAACCAAGAATCAGCAGATATGGATTAATATAGATTAAAACTTGCGTGTAGGATTCCAAAAGACTTGGGGATCTGAGCTTTAGAGTTTACTGGGGAAGGCTCTCTGAAGTAGCTGAGTTTGGGAACCAGGTTTTGAAAGAACCAATATAGAGTGGCAAAGATGACCATAATCTTTGTCACCAGAGACACCTAGGCGTGAGTCCCTTCCCTGCCTACTGACTGACCTTGGGACAAACTATTTAACCCAAGTCTCATCTCCTTCGTCTCTCTCTTCATTCTCTCCTTCTCTCTTTCTCTCTCTTTCTTAAGTACAAGAGTGCCCACCTACCTCATCAGGTGGTTATGAGGATTAAGTGAGACTGTGCATATGAAGAATTGGGCAGAGTGTCTGCACTTACTCAAGTGAGAGTTGGAAATTAATCCATGGAGACAGGAGGTGTGCAAGATGGGGAGCCTGGCGTGTGCAAACAGGCAAATTGATGGAGAAGGATGCGCCAAGTGCCCTATTGTGTGGGTGGCGGGTTAGCTTGGTTAATGAGGAAGGGACTGACCAGGGACATGAAATGGATTTGGTTAAAATTAGGAGTGTCCTTGATGGTCCCTCGATGGATCTGTCTACCTTGTTGGTGTCGATTCAGGGATGAGGACGCTGAGTTAGCAGTGCGAGGGGTTTATTGGGGGTTAAGGTCTGCGGCAGAAGGAAGGGGAGGAAGCAGGATTGGGCAGGGAGAATCTCAGAACATGTTGAAGGTCTGGCACTGTGGACAGACCGGGCAGACCCCAGCACCCCGACGGTGTACAGCCCTCGGCTGGGAAGAGCTTCGCCTCGGCCGAGAAGCTGCTTGGATCCTGGAGTCTCCCTGCCGCTGAGCAGCAAGTTCTTTCCTGAAGGGAGCTCCAAGATGTGCCCCTCCAGGGCTGCTTCACGGTCTAAGTTGGGGTCCCCAGCCTATCTTATTTCTATCACATTATCCTGTTTATTTCCTTCACAGCATTTTATCATCAACCGTAATAAAAAATGTATCTAATTAATCTCTGCCCCCGGAGTGTGGCCCTTGTTGGTGTAGCTGACTGCTGGCGCACTGGCAGGCTCAGAGGAGGACTCAGATGTCAGGTCTCCGCTTGCCATGATCTCTCCTTTGAGCTTGGAAAGATTGAGTTAGCCCTCACGGGGGTGTGAGTGGGAATGCCGTCATTGTGAACACTTCCCGAGCGTTCACCAGGGCTGTGCACTGCGGCGAGCGCAGTGAGGGGAGGGCAGGCTTATAGCCTGTTCTGGTAGAAGGATGCATGCATGTGTGTCCACTTGATGGGTGAGGAAACTGAGCTTTAGAGAACTTAAATATTAAGACTCTCCAGGGACACTCGCCTCAAGAGTGGCAGAGATGGGACCTCAGCTCTTTTTGCCCTCCAAGCCTGTCATCTTAATTGTTCAGCTATCATGTGGCAGACAGATTTGGGAGTTCGGGAATGGATGGAAAGAGAATGTGGCCCGCACTAGCCCTCTGATATACCTCATTGTTCTCTGTCCCAGTGTTCATGGCCTTTTAGAACTGGCCTGGGCCATAAATAGCTGGTGAGGCTGTGGGGAAATGAGTAATCTCAGACATCACTAGTGGGGTCTTTAAATTGGCACAGCTTCTACGAAGGTGACTAGGCCCATGTCTGTTACAGTACATCTACCCTTCGATCAAACTCTGCCCCCAGGTTCTTACCCTACAGATGTACTTGTCCACAGTGCAAAATAACTTGTGTCAAGGTTATTCATTGCAGTAGTGTTTGGATTTGGAAAGGACTGGAAATAACCTGACAGCCCATTAATAGGGCCTGTTTTAATAAATTGTGCTATGCTAAATAATGGCGTATGTGCAGCTGTTACAATCAGTGAAGCATCTCCCTGTGAATGGATACATATGTTTGTCCATGTATCTATATCTGTATTTTCCTAGATATCTTATTAATTGGGGTGGGAAGCAAGGTGTACAACAGTATTTAATGTTAATTTGGGGGAAAAGCAAGGTGTACAGCAGTATTTAGATTAGGCTACTTTTTTTGGTGGGGGACGCATATAGGATTATCAGTAGCATCATGGTAATAAGCGTTGCCTTGAGGTATGGGAAGAGGTGAGGGAAGAAGTCTATCCTTTTGTATCTTTGACTTTGACTTGTATAATATATGCGTGAATTACCAATTCAGAAAATTAAGTTCAATAAAGAAATCCCCCAAACCAACTAACCAAAAATGAATTAGGCATTGGCCATTAGGACCAGGAAGAAGAGGTCATATAAAGCTTACCAGTGGACAGTACACTTACCCTGAAATAAAGTATCTGTTAACTTAATATTACCAGTGGAGAGGAATATACCTAAGAATTTTTCACCAAATTGGGAGGAAATGTTGGGAATGGTTCACCTTCAAAAATTTTACTGGCTTAATTGGAATTTGATTTAGGGTGCCTTCAGTGGGACCTCAAATTGGTCCTTAGCCATTCACCCATCAGGGTACCCAAAGACTCCGATTTGTAGTGGAGGTAGCCCTGTTGCGGGTAACAGCAAGCATTTAGTGATTAGTGATTCTTCTGGGCAGTCCTACTGGGGAGTCCACCTTCCAGATGTATTCATCAAGGCTGTAAATGGACTCTGGGGCTGGACATTAGGGGACCTGGCCTAGCCTGACCTGACTAAATGCAGCTTTGGGACCCTCTTGGAAGTTACTGGTTTATAGTCTTTTTATTTTTTATGTTTTGAGACAGGGTCTCACTGTGTTGCCCAGGCTGGTCTGGAACCCCTGGCCTCAAGCGATCCTCCCACCTCAGCCTCCCAAGTAGCTGCGACTACAGGCACGTGCTGCTGCTGGTTAATATTCTTTATTCCTCTCAAACCATATGATTGCAATGAAGAGAAAACACAACTATTAACTTTTATATTTATTCATAAGTATGAAAAAGAATGAGTTTTTCTATTTATACAAAAGTATGAAAAAAGAATGAGAAGTTAGGAAAGCGTGAATTATTTTTTAAGGAAGCCTTTGTAGCTTTGTTGGTCAGAGAAATCTTTTTATTAACATATTAGACAAATTCTTTAGAAGCCAATTTGCATTCCCTGAGAGAAACGTTTGTGGGGGTGGTGTATAAATGTGCAGCCATACCTGCTCCTTTTCGGGAAATCAATTTGGTAAATAGCCCTCAGAATGTGACAGTTTTATGGTAGGATTATAACTTTTTTTGTTTCCATGTCTGCTGAAGGGCTAACAGAATAAGACAGTTTAATCACATGCCATTATGTTGATGGGGGTGCGGGAAGCTCAGACATGTTTCTAGAAGAGGAATTGGGTACCTGGCTTTTGCAAGCTGCTTCTTAGCAGAAGTCAGTAATCACGTGGTTTGGAGATGCACCCACTCAGCCCCTTCTCCTAAGACACCTAAGGGTGTCTGGCCTTTCTGAGTGTGGCTGACATCACTTTCGAGACCTTGGTTATGTTGAGGTGGTTGTCAGGGAAGGTGCGTTGCCAGGTGGGATGTTGTCTGCAGAGAGGCAGAGAGGCATCCCTTGGGGTAATCCATGTTTCCACCCAGATTTATATTATTTACAGGGGATTAGACAGAGACCAGGATTTAGACAGGTGTCGCCCTGGAAAATTGTTTTAGACCTCAAGCCAAAAAAAAAGTGGCGGGGGGGGGATGCATGTTGACCAGCTGAGGAAGCAGGTCGCCAAGTGGCAGCCTAGACTCCGTTTCCAGGCATTTGTCGTCCCAGCTGGGAATCTTTGAGGAATCAGAGCTAGATAAAGCAGGAGCTCATCAGAGGCCCTCTTTCCTTGGTCGCCTCTGTTTTTCCAGAGACTCAGAGGCCACCAGCTGTGGCAGCGGGTCTGGAGCTTCGTTGGTGATTAGCTGCGCTGCGGGGAAGGCTCTTCGCATTTCCCTCTGTTCTGGAGCTCTTCGGTGGATTGGAGCGGGCTAATCCGGCTCCTCGCTGAGCAGGATGCGGGCAGCCCCGAGTAAAAGAAAGGAGCTAACATCTCCACCACCCCCTTGTGTTTTCCATACCAAAAGACTTAACGCTTATGTTTGCAAAATTCAATTGTCAGTGCCCTTGTCAGCTGCTACTTTAAATTCTATATCCTTTTCCTGTTTCTGGGTCATTGCCTAGTAAATGGTAAACATTGCCATAGCCCAGCTTCCTTTCTCTGGGTTGTCTGCTGTGAGCCTTGTCAGCAGCAGAAGCTTCCATGGGGCAGCTTGACCTTGACAGACTTGCCATATTTGTGGACTGTCCCGTCTCTCTTCTCAGCGCATTAGGGAAAATATCCTAATGTATCTGGGGGGCTCTTTAGCTTGACAGAGAGAGCAGAGGCTGAGGGAGTTTGGAGATGCACCTGCGCTTGGTTAAGGAGCTGATGTTGGCAACTCAGGCCTTACTTAGCCCGGGCAGCCTGATTCCTGTTTGAGAATTGTTTTTACTGTACTAATCCATGACTCTTTTGGTCTAGGGATGACAATTGTATTTACTGTTAGCGTAAGAAAAACATATTTTGCAATTCATATTTGGGGCTACTGTAACAGAAATCCCTTATACCAGCCAGAAGTGATTTGGCAATTGCAATTACCTATTTGGGGGAGTGAAACATGTAACTGCCCCCCCTGTCATCCAGAGTAGTTGAAACAATGTGTATACGTTCACGCATGCGTGCACACACACACACACACACACACACACACACACACACACGATAATTTGTTCACTGGGTCTTACAAAAAGTCTAGAAGGCTTTTAAATAAAATTGGATGCGTATTTATGACGGTCTAACTTAAAAAGTAGACCACGACATGTATGAATTTCACTTTGGAGGGAGCCTTGGGAGAGCGCCTCAGATAAATAAATTGGTGATCATTCTCTTCTAGAGCAGCTGAAACTGAGACCCAGTGAGAGGCTGGTGTGGCTGCCCAGCTGGGAAGACCTCATTTCTGTTACAGGATGCCGAGGACTGGTGGCGGTGTCGGAAGTTTAGGCACCAAAGCTCCACTGGCAAGGACAAATGTGAATTGCATCGGATCTGCTTCTCTCAGAGGCATTTCTGTGTAGCTCAGGTGAAGTAGCATTTGGAATTCTAGTCTTTATATTTATCGATGGGGGGTAACTCTCTCAAGAAATGGAAGAGGGCAAAATGGTATGATAATCATAAGGATGATGATGATGACAACAAAACAGAAGTCTGTCTCATTTTAGAGCATGCTCATCCCATCATTGAAATTAGTTGATTAGAGAAATTGAGATTTTAACCAGATGCCATTTATTTTATACTGGAAGCATTTTTGGAATTTCAGTTCCCGTTCTGAAAATTCTCTAGCTAGTAAGCTTTAGTGAGGTTAGAAATAGTGCTCCTCTCAAGTGCTTTGGAACGAAAGCACTCTGTTGGAAGTACTGCCAGCAAGAGGCATACCTTCTCTCAAGTCTCATTGTTTTTCTCATGCTATTGTTCTGCTTCCATTTTTCCTCCCCACTCTGGGCACTGTCCAGGTCCTCCCCTGGGTTAGGTGATGGTGGAGAGCTTTGCTGGGCTTCATTCTGGCATGAGCTCCAACCAGGCAGCTGACTTTACTTGTTGTGACAATGTCATCAGCTCTCATTGTATGCAGCAGATGGCCTGGAATGCAAATGCAGTGATTCTTCCGGCAGTTGGTCTCTATCACTTCTTGAAAGTG
>NW_012133857.1:24144210-24156869 GCF_000956105.1 Propithecus coquereli
GGGGGGGCGGGGGGCCCTGGTTCTTCAAGGCCACTAAACTCAAGAAGGGAGAAAGTGTGAGATGGCAAAGACCCACCCAGGCAGCATCAGATCCCTTTCTGAGTGTGTGTTGCAGGGTGGCTCATTTGTGGCTTCTCTCCAGGACAAAAGACAGTTGCTTAATTGTCCCTGTGCTTGATGGGGACATGTGTCATATACAACAGCTGTTTCAGGACCCTGTCTGCCTTGTTTTCTATCTCCTGGACATCTGATACATGCAAAGCAGAGGAAATACAGTAAGGAGTAGAAGACAGGTTGAACAAACATGCACAAAAGCAGGTAAAGCTTGGGTCCCCAAAACACTCAGTGTGTTTTTGTCCTGAAGGTCTTTGAAGGGATAGATTTGCCTTCCCTCCTCATCACCATGCATTAAGGCCAGGATTGTGCAATTTGTAGATTGCACATCCTAAGAGAAAGCCATTCACTCAAATACTTTCTGGTAGTTGACAACTCTTCTCTTTGAAATGCTCTTCTAAGTATTTGGCCAGAAACAAAGCTTTTTGAATAACAGCAACCCTCTGTTGGCTTTTGAGCTTGTGTCAGGCTTTTGCTAGAGAGTGATTTTTTTTCAAGGAAATTAATAGATGATACATTCAATGCCAGACAGTTTTAGATCTCAGAGCTGTCTTCCTCGAAAGGCGCGTTATTGTTTCTTTATATCTCTCAGATGAAACTGCTAAGAGAGTGATTGATTTTTGGAGAGAGTTGCTGTGTTTTTACATGGAAAAAATAAAACCACGTCATCTGTCAATAGAGGAATGGTTAAATAAAATACAGCACACCAGAAATGTGGAATATTAGGCACCCTCAAATGTTGTAAGTTTGTGTATACTGGCATGGAAAAATGTTTAATGTGTCGTTGGGTGATAAGAGCAAGTTGCAGAACAGTATGCAAAGTGGAGTGTGATCCTATTTGTGCTTTATAAATGAGTGTCAGGACCAACCTAAATATGTGTTAATATTTTCTGTGTCTGTATGTGTAATTACTTAGAAAAATGACTAGAAGGTTTGAACCAAACTCTGTTCCCTCAGGCAGCATTGGGTGGGAGGGGACAAATGGTGACCATTGTGTTTTGTTTAAACCTATGTGTTGTCCTCATCTCATACAATAAGAATATATTTATACGCTATAGATACACAAATTCTGGAAACTATCCCAACGACGTTTGTAATGCAGACGGTACTTTTCCCTGAGGCCACCTTTTTGGTTCTCACCAAGAACAGATGGTATCATCAAGTATTTCAGTAAAATTTTAATATCATCAAAATCATATGGGGCTTTCCTAAGCCTGGTAAGTACAGTAGAGTCATGTTCAGTAAAGAGGTCTTAGGTTTGAACCTCTGATTCATAAATAACTTACTGATGGGAAGACAGAAAGGGGATGTTCACAAGTCGAAGATAAAGGCATTTTAGGTTGTGGGCAGCACATTCAGTAAGTAGAATGAAGAATGAGTATTTATGCTGTATTTCTGACTTGTATTATTTTTTTGAGTACATTCCAGTGCTAACCAGTGAACAATATACGGTAAATAACGAATTTTCTTCTGCTCCCATGCAGTGTCTCCTCCTCAAGGAGTCAGCTGTCCTTCAATAAAGGGTGGTGCCAGTTAAGGGTAGTTTGATGAAGAGTTTGATGTTGCACATAGTAACTAATTTGCAAATAACATTCTCCACCCCCCATGCTCCATGGAATTGAACAAACTAGTATTCAAGTCTCCACTGCACAACTTAGTAGCAATACATCCTTGCATTATTAAGCTTTTAGCTGGGGTTTTATAATTATACATGTGAATTTTCAAATTACTTAATTTTATTAAAGTGATGTGTTAAATGAAATAGTGTACAAAAATGGCATAGGCTACGGTTTGTGGCACATGTTCTTTGAGAGATATTAGCTGTTAATTACCATATAGTATACTGTGGAAATGAGCAGAATTGATAACTTCATGGCAAAAGTTAGCTACATCTATGCAAGCACATATTAAATTTTTTTGTGGTTGTACATTTTCTTTTTCAATATCTTCCCAGCCCTTTCAGTAATAGTTGTTTTTATAGCAATTGGACATAATGTGAAACTAAGAATTTTTATTAATTAGTCACTATTCCTTGAAATAAAAATGTAAAAAAGATTAACAATGGAAGATTATTAAAAGTGCAATTTGCCCATTCATTATATCAGATGTTTCATTTTTATGGAGAGGTAGGCATCATATTAAGGTCCAGCTATTTAGCAAGATGTATAAATGATTAATATATGAGAAATTATGAATTTAATACCCGTCCAAAACTTGTTAGAATAAATGATTTTTATGTTCCCATTAGGTTTTGTGATGGGAAATAATATATTTTATGTAAGAGAAAATTCAAATGCTTCTACTTATTACCCATGAGGTGTCTGTAGACTTGGCACTATAGTCCTTTTTTCTAATATATTCTGAACTCTTATGGTTAAATGCCTAGGTAATGTGTTATAATTGAATATATGTTCATATCAGTAGTGTCTGTCAGCCAGTTTCCAGTAGATTCGGCAGGCATTTTCTGCCCGGTAGGCGGCCAGGCTTAGTGCTAATGAGCACCAGCAGAGAGTTGAGTCCTTGCCCTAGAAAGGTATGCTCGAATGTTCCAGGAAGAGAGACAAAGGTATAATCTACAGAACAAAAATATTAAAAAGTGTATGTGTTCCAGGGCAAGGAGGGAGAAGAGAAAGACATTGCAGCAACTGTTGGAATACCATGAAACTTGAAACATCCTAAATATCCATAATTAGAGGAATTTTTAATTGTGACATTTGTGTAATGGAGCGCTATGTAGCCATTTACAAGAAAAGAGGAGACTACTGATTTAGAATGATTTTCCATTTACGTATTCAGTGAAGAAAAGCCATATGCAGAATTTGTATGATATTCTGTTTGTTTAAGATTGGGGGAGACAGGAACCTTCTCTCTCTCTGCCTCTCTCTCCGTCTCTCTGACACATAATGTCTTTGCAAGGATGTGGAGGAACCGTTACCAAAGGTAGCTTCTGCGGAGAGAACCTACTTTTTACTGTATACACTTTTGAACTGTTTGGATTTTTGTTACAGAGTCCTCCATGTTTTCAAAATTTAAAATTAAAAATTCCTGCATTGGCGTGATGCTCCCTCATGTCTTAGGAGCATTGAGACGAGTGGTCCGGGTTATCGTGAAAGGCTCTGCTACTTAGATTGACAGTTTCTAAGTCTCGGTTTTCTTCCTTGGATGACAAGTTCCTTTGCCATCTCTGGTATCTAGTACCTCAGAGGGTCCCACTGTATACCCCCTGCATTTTAGACATTAATTTGAGATTTTACAATTTGGTTTGATGTGATTTTGTTGGGTTTAGGTTTTTTTGATTTTTGACAATTCAAGAGATTTTTTTTCAAAATCAGACATTTCTTCCGAAAATATGATGAGTTCTGCAGCCAGTATGACTTGTTTCAGGTTGCAGTGGTATAGCTTGGGAGTGATTTTATGTTTTTGTTTTGCCAAGTGAACAATAATTGTGATCAGAGATGTTATTGGTTATATGATGGACAAAGTCAGTCAGTTTTGAGATTAACAAATACTATATTAAATATACATTAATTGTAATAAATATATCCCCTCGCCTAGTTTAAAAATGTTCAGGAGGATGATGAGTGTGTGTGTAGGCAAAGGGGATGGAGCAGCACAAGGATTCAGGGATTTAAGGAAATGTTTTGAGAACATGCTTTGGCACAGTCAGTGTGGGGTTGAACTGATGGGAATACAACTATATGTTCTTACAACTAAGACTTTGAGGGTGTTGCCGTGACAATAAACCTTATCACATGATTCTTCTATGCACTGTAGTGCCCCTAAATTCCCTCTAGTGCTTATAGGGTCATGCTAACTGCTTTTTTATTGTTGTAAAGGGCTACAAATTGACACATTAAGTACGTCTCTATTAAAAAATATTCTAACCTCATGCTTATTTCTCATGTGAGTCCTTACACAGTTTTATGCTCTCTCACTGATGTGAGCACACTATCTTGTGTAGGTACTTTGGTGGGTAGCCGCATGCAGGAGCAGCTAACTGGACCCGAGAAGTCGTCTTTGCAGTGGAAACGACTGGAGCTCTGTGCTCTCTTCAGTGGAGAAATCCCTTTCTGGCTTTTGCCAGTGTAGGGTAGAGTGTAAGAAGGTTTTTGGAAAAGTTGTCACGTTTATTTTTCATGCTTCAGTCAGGAAATGGTTGATCTTGGAGTCAGACCCAGATTTGAATACCGCCTTCTCCACCGATACAACCTCGTGACCCGAAAGTCCCTTGAACTTTCTGAGCGTTAATATTTTCCTCTATACATTGCGGATGGTGACAGGGTTTCCCTTATGGAGTTATTGGGAAGGTTGATTTTTTTTTTTTTTTTTTGGAAACGGGGTCTCACTATGTCACCCAGGCTGGTCTTGGACTCCTGGGCTCAAGATGCTCCTGCCTCAGCCTCCCAAGTACCCTCCCGAGCAGTAGGATTACAGGTGTGAGCCACCTTGCCCAGCTGGAAGATTGATTTTGATAGGGTTCAAGACATGCTACCCCCAATTAGGGCATCTTGGCATTTGAGAAAACAGCAGAAGCAAAAAATGTCGCTATCACCTTCCCCTCACCCTTCTCCCTTGAAGCAGGTCGTAGGACGCTCATTATAGAGGTGCCCTCCCTATACCCATAGGAAGGCGCATCCTTATCAATGAAGACACAGAGACACTGTTGGGGCTCAGAGAACAGTGCCCCGAAGTGCAGTGCTTTGGCATGCTGAGTACTTTGAATTAAAAGAAACTGGAAGGCCTTAAAAGCTGCTCCAGAACCAAGGACTTCAAAACTTTCTCTTCCAGAAGAAATGCAACTGTCTTAAAGCCCACTCCCTAGGAATCTCTCAAATAACCAGGAAAGATTAAGCACCAGAGAACAGACTGAAATTAGTCACTATGGCCAGATAGATTTTTCCTCTGTCTGTTCTTCTGAGGGCGGCTTTGAGGGATTACCTGGGAGACGTTATCTGCATGATTGTAACGTAGCCTTTGTTTACAGTGCAGCTCTGCCCCTCAGTGTCAAGTATCTCGTCCTATTGTCTGTCGTTTGGGCTCCCTTCATTCCCCTAAAATTTATTTACTGCCCCTCCAAAATTGCCTGCAGCCCCCCACTTCCCTCTCCTCTGCGAAGAGGGTAGTTAAGCCTCAACCATTTGGCTCTTCTTTGAGTGTCATATTTTGTGTGGCTCCTGTGCTTATGCACATTAATAGATGTGAACGCCTTGTCTCCTGTTAATCTGTTTGTTGTCAATTTATTTCAGCAGATTCAAACCTTCAGAGGGGGAGGGAAAGTCCTTTTTGCCCTTACAATACCAGGAAGAATCCGAATAAACAGGCCTTGCTAATTCGCCCTCAGTTTCTTATTAACACCATGAGATCATGCACGTTTGTCCTCCAATCATATTTCTCTACAGTTGTCCCCTCTTCATCAAACCTAAGCATAAAAATACATAAATTTACCTGTTTCTTAGGGTCTTCATTTCCTTATGAAAGTTTTCTTATCACATAAAACTTGTATTTAATACATTTGTATGCTTTTCCCTTGTTAATCTGTCTCTTGTTATAGGGTCTTCAACCATGAACCTAACGTGGGAAGGAAAGATATTTCTTTTCCCTTATAATTTGATCCTTGTAAAATCACCACGACACAGTGTCTGGCTCATGGGAGACGGTCAGTTAAGATTGTTTATCTTCATTATCATTTTCTGTAAAGGGCCAAGATAGTAAATGTTTTGGGCTTTGCAGGTCCTAGAGTCTTGTTGCAACTACTCAGCTCTGCGCTCATAGGAGAAAAGCAGTCTGTGACACTGTGTAAATGAACGAGTGTGCCTGTGTTCCAATAAAACTTTATTTACATGAACAGGCAGGCTGGATTTGACCTGTAGACAGTATACGAACAGATGTCTCTGTGTGTCAATATAACCTTACTTATAAAACCTGGCGGGTTAGATTTGGCCAGTGGGACATAGTTTGCTAATCCCTACATGGTTGTGGTTCTCATACCTTTTAATCTCAGATCTTTACCTTCTTAAAAATTATCGAGGAAGACCCAAAAGAGCTTTTGCTTATGTGGCTCATGTCTGTTGATAGTTACTGTTTTAAAAATTGAAACTGAGAAATTAACAAACTAATTCCTTTAAAATAACTAATAAAATTATAGCAGGTTAACAACACAAATAACACATTTCTATGAAAAGGAATTATTTTCCAGAACAAGGAATTTTAGTGGGAAGAGTAGCATTTCTTTACATTTTTGCAAATCTCTTTAATGTCTGGCTCAGCAGAAGACAGATTCTCATAAGTGTTTTTGCATCCAATCTGTTGTGATATTACAAGTCATGGAGTCTCTTGAATACTCCCCTGTACCTCCTGAAAGTGTCTTGGGAACCAACAGGGGTCTCTGGACCACACTTTGAGAATCACTATTCTGTAGACATCATTCAGTGGAATTGGGTATTGCCTTGTAAATGCCAGCTGCTTTTCTCTATTTCTGAATTCCTTTGTCATCTTTTTCTGAGCTAAGCGTGAACATAGCAGTGTCTTTCCCTTCCCCCTGCTCTAGAAGGCATATTTTAGTCATGCGGTAGGAGTTTATGAAAGCAGGTTTGCTTTATTTTTTGAAATGATTGTCACCTTAGCTTAAATTGTCTGCCGCTGCATCACAATAGAGTTTTACTACTGTAGAGAAACAAAAGCCAGGAGATAGTCTGAATTCACTGGAGTAAAGGGGAACAAAAGAAGCTAGCTTCAGAACAGGAAAATGCCGGTGATGACAGAGAAGCCCAAAGAATGATTTGCATAAAACTGAAGCACTTGAAAAGCTCCAAGAAAATAAGGTTAAATACAAAAGGGGACTCAACCTTAGACGGGCTGCTTTTGAAATAACTTTTCAGGAGGATTTTCAAGAACAAATGTTTCATACTTAAGTTTTGAGGGCCCTTGAACTCAGGGCAAAGATGCCCGAAACTCTGTATTTTTAGGGGTGGGGTGGGGTACCTCTGTGATCTCTTGGAATTGATCCTTATATGGTGACCACGTGGTTCCGGAAACCTTGGGAGTTTTCATACCCAGTGTCCTTATTCCTCTCTCCACCCCACAAGGGTTTCCATATGCTGGTAAAACTTGGCATTTCAACCAAGAAATAAATAGTTGACTCACATTGCTAAAACGATGGTGTGAGATCCTAATATAAACCCATATATGTGAGATTTTTCTCATAAAGAAAGGCAAAATTATTTCATCCGGATCGGTTTTCTTCTTAGATACCTGTGAGTAAATAGGTTGGGGGAGAAAGCTGCATGCAAATAAACCTAGAATGTTCAACAGTAAGATTTCTCATTGCCCTGACGAGATAGAAATGAATATTAAAGTAATTCAACACAGTGCTAAAAGCTTATACCTAATTGCCTTTTCTTTATATTTAGCTTAACTTTAAAGGAAATTTATAACTAAATTGGGCTCAGTGAATTCCCTGGTTGCCTACTTTTATTACCCATTATAACATATTTCTGTTTAATTTACCGCTTATAGCTGTGGCACTTCAGTGAGGCTATACTTGGAAGGTGGTGGCGTGAACTTGACTGTCTTTAGGCTTTTAGGACTTAAAAAAAAAAAAAAAAGTGAAAGGCAACAAAGCAATCTTAGCCTCCTTCCTGAATATTCACATTTTTGGGTTTTCTTTTCTGAACATAGGAGAAATACCCCTGTTTTTTTCACACTCGTGCTCTGCTGTGTGGTTTTCATTCTGTGCCTAGACCCCTTCCCCATTTATTATACATCTGTTACTTTTATACTCCACAGGAAATACATGTAAAACATTCTGACCACTCTGATAGAAACAAACGTGCATCCCTAAGAAACAAATGTGCATCTCTATCATTTTGCTACAGCTGTAAGCTTTGCCTCCATCCAGGTCAAAAGGCCCTACCAAATAAGGAATCCCAGCAATTAGCAGGGAAGCCAAAACAGTCTAGGAGTGGAAACTCCTGGTTTTTTGGAAACATACGCAGCCAGAGATTTAGTACTTGTTATTCCCCGCCTTCCCTGCATGCCCCTTTGTTCTGTTCAAGGCTGGCTACATATTTCTTCCTGTGTGTTCAGGGAGTGCTCCACCATCCCACCATATGGGCTTTTTCCTCTGGTGATTAATCAGGTTGCATGCTGGGCTCTCTGATTCTTTTGGGACTGTGTTTCCTCCTGATCTTGTCAGAACATGCAGAATAGCAGTGTGATACTTCTCACATTTGCACCCACTGCTAACAAGGTATCTGACAACTCCTCAATATCACGTTGGATGCAAGACACGGGATGTCTGCTGGGCGAGTGCTGTTTAATTTTCAGATCTCTGGTAGCTCTGCGTTCGAGGAGGCCCGGGTCACATTTTCTTATTTATGTTGCATCTCTAGTTTCATGTTATTAGAATAATTTTTATTCAAACAAATGTTGCCAAAAGGTAGGGTTGGCGGGTGGGGAACCCCAAGCCTACATTCAGTGGCTAATTCTTACCTCTGCAATATAGTAATGAAAAGAAGTAAGTGCAAAAGTGTCTGTAAGAATTGGTAATTATAATAACGATGATAGAAGTAATAGCAGCCTATGTCATTTGATGCATCATGCTTAGATGTCACCCATTTTTATTTCTTTTAATATATACCACAACTTGATGAGAAGATGAGAGACTATTATTATCTTTATTCTAGAGAAGAGGAATTTGAGGCCCAGGAAATAAAGGATCTGACCTGAAGTCCCTCAATGAATAAGTGGCAGAGTTACAGTCTTATTTTTTACTTTAGACAATTAATTTTTTTTCGTAATTGAGTTAAAACACACAGGTATATTTTTTAAAGTGCAGAAATCTTAAGTATGTGGCTGGATACGTTTATATAGGAGTGTTTCTACTTTCACCTGAATGGCCACCTTCCAGATCAAGACCGAACATTTCTAGCGTAACACCCACATCGATCGTTTCTCCCCATCCCCTGCCAGGTAACCGCTACTGTGATTTTACTCGTTATATATAGTTTTGCCTGTAGAACTTCCAATAAATGGATCACACCACATGTACTCTTTTTTGTCTGGCTTCTTTTGTTCAACATAAAGTCTATGAGATCCACACATGATGTTGTGAAGTACTCGTTCTTTAGTTCTCTTTGATGACGTGAATTATCAGCAGTTTACCCACTTTCCTATTGCTACACCTTTGAGTTCTTTCTAGTTTTAGTCTTCTAGGAATGAAGCCGTAAATAGCAATTTCGTAAACGCCTATGGGCGCACATTTGTATGCAGTTCCCTTGGGTGCCTACTCATAAGGTGGGTGCAGAACTCGCATTTGAACGTTTGGTTCTCTTTCTGCAGAACCTTGGCACTTTACCACTACCCTGTGCTGCTGCCTGTAATTTAAGTCTGTGTTGCTCTCCAGGTGATGAAGTTGTAGAATGTTTTTATATGAAAGTTCAGTGAACTGGCACTTTGAGATGTTTCTTGGCAGCTTGTGTTTGCCCCACTTACATAGGTACCAGACCATTAAACCGCCCATCATTTTCAGACTGATGCTCTTCTGTAAAACAGATAAAGGACACTGGGAGAAGGCATCTTCTCAGTATTGCTTGAGCTTAAAAGATTGTAAAGAAGTTTTAGTTATGCTGGACGTGTAGTCCCAGCTACTCGGAAGTCTGAGGCAGGAGGATTGCTTGAGGCCAGGAGTTCAAGACCAGCCTGGGAAACAGAATCTCTCTCAAAAGAAAAAAAAAAAAAAGAAATTTCAGTTATAATAATATCAGATTTCACAAGATTGGTGTTGAGAGAGTAGCTGTGTTTAACTAGGCTGACACTTTTTCTCTTTTGGCTTTGTTTATTTAATAGTGTTGGTACTAATTCAGAAACCAGAAATAGTATTTCTAAGACATTCCACAGGGCTGGGGATGTTCATGCCATATTTTTCCATTCTCCCTTTGTGCTAATTGGTTCTGTGGCCTTGGGAAGGCCCTTAGCTTCTTTTTAGTTTGCTCATTTGTAAAATGGAAGGCATAGGATGGCATCTAGGGTTTGCACCTTTTCTTGTTAATCTGAAGGATGACTCTCCGAAAAACAAATACAGATTCGTGTAAAATTTCATAGGCTCGTTCATGCATATTGGCTCAGGATTCCTTGATGAAAAAGGATAGTTCCAGTTCTAATATTAAATGAAAGTTCAACTCTGCATTTTGCGGAAGTATTTTATTACATCAGGTTTATTGTTCTGGACAGTGATATATGCTGTCTTAGCTAAAGTGAAAATGATACTCCGTGGTCTTCCTGCAACACAAGTGAGCTGGATGCACCATTGATCACACTTTAAATCTCTTATCTTTGTGAACTGCCACGCTGGGGCAGCCTCGTGCTGTGAGGGTAGAGAGGTGAACAAGCCATACTCCACCTACACCCTCATAGGATTTACACTGGGGGAGAGGATCTGATTTGGTGAATAGCTATGGAGAGCCCAGGCAAAAAATTTGTTGTCTGGGAGCCCAGGTAGTATAATGGCTGTGAGCCAGTTAAACCTCCTTATCTCAGTTTGTGCATCTGTAAAAAGGCTAAGCAACTGTACCCACCATTTAGGATAGTTGGGGCTTGAATGAGTCAGTGCAGGGTTTCTTGACCTCTGCAGTATTTGACACTTTGGGCCGGATAATCCTTGTGGAGGACTGTTCTGTGCTCTCTAGGATGTTAAGCAGCGTCCTTGGCCTCTACCCACTGGATTCCTCCAGTGTGACAACCAAAAATTTCTCCAGCCATTGCCAAATGTCCCCTGTGGGGGCGGGGGGATCACACTCCCTCACCGCCACTCCCCCACTTTGAAAACCACCAGTCTTACGTTAAATTCTCTTCTAAATGCTATGGTAAAAATTCCAGGTGACTTGTTGCCTTGGGAAAAAACTCCTCTGAATAAGCCATAATTCCCTACCTGGTGCCCTATTGATGGAAACAAAAACAAAAAGCTAACAAAGCCCTGGTAACAAATGTCTGTTTGTTCCCATTCCCCTGCTTAGTGAATTATTGACAAGCTTTGGCAGATGAACTGCATTCATTCAGGTCCCTGCCCCTGGCTGCTATGCCTTGACGGTTTTCTGCTACCTGGCCATTTGCAGCCCAGCTTCCCTGGCTTTCTCCAAATAGGTCCTTGCTCAGAGCAGACCTGTTAAATCATGGTAAAGCCAAGCCGCTCCTGGAAGAGGTCCACCCTGCTGGAGGTGTGGACATAGGTGCTGGGCTTGGGTGAGCTTAGCTGACTGGCATAAAAGACACACACATTGAAGGACTTTGCGTGGCCGAGCCCCAGGTATTGGCTTGTCACCCACTGATGACCACACACCGCAGAGGTGTCAGCTAAGAAGGCCATCTTTGGGGCACCTGTGGCTTGAAGTTAAGTTAGCGAGGATGCCTGTGATGGGTGTGAAGAATAGGTGGAAATTACCCTGCTGAAAAAGCACTTGGAAAATAGGGAGCAAAACTACAGTGTCTGATGGGTTTTGGTTGTTGGGGGAGGGAGCTGGAGTTTGGGAAAGAGAGTGGGGTGGATTCTGGTACTTCCTTTATTCTCCATTATTTGTTCAAGGATATTATTTTGTCAGTGGTTTCAGGCTTTGGATTTTGTGGGCCAGTTTAAAACTGGGAAGTTCCTGTGAACTTAATGACCTTCAAGTTTATCTGATGAGGATATTTAAAGGAAAAAAGATGCCATTTACAGTCATTATCATTGCATAAAAGAAAGGATGTTTTGTTACTAAAAAAATAGAAGCAGCATAACCAGTAGGCTAAAGAGGAGTCATTTACTTTGACTGAATTTGATGTTATGGAAGGTTTTCATTGGGCTTTTGTTTTTGTTATTTCACCAGGGCCAAGTAAAGATATCATCTTTAGCTCCATTTGTTTGGAGGCACTTAGTAGGACTCAATGCATAGTGTTGCTTAGATCTGCAGTCTCCAACCCCTGGGCCATGGTGGACCCGTACCAGTCTGTGGCCTGTTAGGAACTGGCTGCACAGCAGGAGGTGAGCAGTGGTGTGCTGTCCTTATGAGAATCTAATGCCTGATGATCTGAGGTGGAGCTGAGGCGGTGATGCTAGCACTGGGGAGCGGCCGCAAATACAAACTATCATTAGCAGAGAGGTTTCACTGCACAATAAATGTAATGTGCTTGAATCATTGTGAAACCATGCCCCCACACCAGCCCCTGGTCCGTGAAAAAATTGTCTTCCATGAAACTGGTCGCCGGTGCCGAAAGGTTGGGGACCGCTGGCTTAGATGACTGAATTAATAAAAGGTGTTATCCCACATCCATCATTCTTTTTGAGCAGAAGCTGGTGGTGGCATTGCTGCCCGTGGTTGTCCTGTCGTGGTGCCATCATCGATGCATTCTTCCCCCATTCTTCCTGCTCTCCTTTCCCCACCCTTTGCTTTTGAACTTTCCCCAGATGGCTGACAAGATTGTAGGAATACACAAGCATATTCCCATTCCCAAGATGTTGTACCCCTCATTCTGTTACTTGTTTGCTATTGTTTTATTTGCATGAGCCCTGAGAG
>NW_012133857.1:24159674-24173685 GCF_000956105.1 Propithecus coquereli
TTTTGACAGATTCTTTGAAACAACAAATACTTTTAAGCCTCTCTATGTACCAGACATTTTGCTAGGCAAGAGGGTTACAGTAGAGAATGAGACAGATAAATAAATAACCCTTCCCCATAGACCTTATATTCAGGTTATTCCAATTTTTTATTTCCCCTCCAAATTTAGTATAATATGATTTTTCTCAAAGTTAGTAATACTTGTTAAGTGGAGTCCCAGATTTTATATGCGGATCTCAGTGTTCAGCCGCGGTTACCATCTTCCTATGTGTGGCAGGCAGCGTGACCCAATTTTTGGTTCGTAGAAGGTGGTCACCTTATCTATTATGTGGCAATGAGGCAGCCACAGTCTTATTAAATGGCCTGCGAAAGTTATGTGGCCGTTTCCACTTGTTATTAGACATTGGGCTAATTGCACGGGTGATTTAAATGTTAAAAAGGCATTAAAGCATTTGTTGTAATAATTAACAAAGAGATTGCTAGGTTACAAATGAATGATAATGCCGTATTTTAAAAATATAGCATTATATATCTGTGCAAAGTGATATATGTTATGAAACATTAATATCCAAATGAGAGATTTGAACTGAATGATCTCTAAAATCCTTTCTAGTAAGTCTTTTCTGGCTTTCTGAAGTATGAGCTCTACGACCATTAATATATTACGTGAGATGTCAACCGTGCCACACTTTTTAAAACCTCAAGGAGAAGCCACAGCCTACCTTTCATCATATACGAGTGTATTAACTGAACCTTGGACAGTAGATGAAAAATTGTTCATTGTCTTCTCTTATTTCTCAAAAATAGAAGCCCTGTTTTTCTAGGTGGTCCCAGAGCTACAAGGAATAAAGACCAGCTCTAGGACTCCCTTGTAGTTAGCTGAGATGTAAGTTCTAGCTGGTAGGATGTAAGTGGGCATGGTGGGAGGGGGCATGTCCTTAATCTCTTCTTTTTTCCTGCTGGCCGGGTCATGAACACAATGGTTGGTACTATGTGGCGAAGATGGCTGAGCCACAAGATAGTAGCAATCTGGGTATATACTCAGTTGTGTAGACTGTTTATTGCAGGAAGAGCTCCAACTGAGGGGATGAGTGAGGGGCTAAAATTCAATCTAGGTGTTGCTTCCAAAGTTGTTTTCCTGCAGAAAGGTTGGAATTTTATATTCCACACAAAGATCACATGCCTGCAAAGCCATGCACTGTTGGGCTTCTTTAACCTGGAGGGCAACCTTTTTCTAATTTATTTAGCGATGCCACATGAGCCCTTGATACTATGAAATGTCTCACCATCTCAGACCTCCCTACCTCTGAACTATACTCGTGGTAGAGAAGTAACAGGTTACGAGATATCTTGTTTTGGCATTTTCCATTACTGGTACCTTGGTCTAACCCTGAGAAATGCATCACTATCTTTTTCTTTACATGAGTCACTTTGGATGCATTTGTTTGTAAATAACAGAGACCACATTTGGGTAACTTAAGCCAATTAAATTTTTTGGAAGGTTACCAGGAGCTCCTAGAATAAAGAGACAAACTGAAGAATCATTGCTGGTCATGGGCAAGAAATCCCGGAGGCTGGGAAGCAAGTGCTAGAGGAGAACACACTCCCAGCTGGGATGGTGTGGCCATAGGTACAGCTCCTGCCATGGGGAAAATAACCTCCAGCCTTGTCTTTTCTCCTTGAGGAGCTCATTCTGATTCCATAGTGTCGAGAGGACACTGTGCACTTGGCAAGGCCCAGAATGTGTGCCTCGCCCCTGACTCTGCTGGGTTGGGTAGAGAAAGGCCCTTGGCCTCCAGCTCCTGCAGCGGGAGTATGTGCAGCTGGGGCGACTGTCTCATGCCTGCCGTGGAGGGAGTGCGCTTTTCCAAAAAAGAAATGAAGCTGCTGGTAGGATGAGGGGTGAATGTTGAACAACCGAAAAAGGGAAAGAAAGAAAAGAAGCCAACAATGACGACATGTGATCACACCCGTGTGCTTTCAAGATCAGAAATGGAATACAGTGTGTGCTGGGTTTCCACCAATAGCCTTTTTTTCCCTTTTTGTTACTTAAATCTCTAGCATCTAGATGTAAGTGTTAGCTCAGTATTTACTAGTCCATGGGTCGATCAGAAGATCCTTACTGACACTTTGCTTTGCATAGGGTTCTGTGCTCGATATGAGAGGGTCATAATGACATACTGGAGGGAGAGGTCCTCCCAGTGGTGGGGTGCTTGGAGCTGTAATGCGTTTTGTGTAATTGTATCCGGGCTCGCAGGAAGCGCAGAAATGGCTCTGAACTCTTAGCACACTGCCACCGCTGCTCGCCCACCCTTCATGACTCTTCAGGGAGTTCATTTGGTTTTTTCCCAGAATTGGGGATCACGTCTCAGCTCTGTGATGTTTCTAACGTCATCTTGAACCCTGCAGAAGTATGTTTCTGCCTCCGAAGTGCTGTTTTGTGGTAAATTTGTGGTTTTTCTTTATGAATAATTTATCCACAGAGTCCTAATGTCTTGTTAAGATAGTGAATTTTGGTGTTTATCAAGGGTGTGTCTCAACTAGAAGAGAGAAATCAATTTCTTATTACAAAGCAAAGAAAAGCAAAAGATCATCTACCCTATGGGAAAACAGTCTGTTTTATAAGCATTTTGGATTATTATTATTTAAGTCAAGAACCCATGGGTAGATAAACAAATTATGTTCCCTTCTCATAAAGAAAATGGTATATTTATTATACTTCTTATATGTGTCCCTGTTGTCTGTTGTTGGGTTATGAAGTGTCCTATATTCACAGCATTTTAGGGATAAATGGCAAACCTGTACTTAAACCACTGTGCAAAATACTTGCCTAATTTTTTAATAAAAATTCCCAGGGACATTGTAACCTATTTTGGTGACTTGTTTCTTTTTCTTGTGCTCTTATAGCCCTTACGGCAAAAGAAATGTTGATGCTCTTGTTCAATTTTTATATAACTATTTCTTGGAATCACGTGTCATAAAAGGTTTCTGTGCCTCTTAAGTCAAATAGTCCTTACTAGCCTTTGTTTTCTGATTTCTCGGAATGTGCAAATGAAAAAAGAATAGTAGTAATAATAGTAATGGTTGCAACTTATTAAGTGCTTCCTCTATGCAATGCCTAATCCTGACCATAACCTTGTAAGGTACATACTGTTATTATCCCCATTTTAGAGATGAGGAAACTAAGGCCTAAGTTGTCATGGTCAAAGGCAACAGACCCAGAGCTTGAGAGGTCTCTTCCTCAAAATCACTCTTGTGTTTTCTCACAGTGAGTAAATTTATATACGTACACTTTTTTTACTTGAAGGAGAACTAGTAGATGTTACTGTAAGGAATGATTTGTGTTTTATTATAGGTATTAGACTATATTAAGCTCCTGTTTGACCCAAACATAGCTTTGCCAAAAGTAAGACTCAGAGAACCGTGACGGATTTAGAAACTTCAACTTCATTTTCTTACTGTTGACCTGTTACATTCAGGGAAGAATTTATTAGGTCAGTGACATCACTTATTTTATTAGACAGTTTCTTTCATGTCCTTAGCTACTTTTCACTTTAGCCGGCTGTAATGGTACATAGAAATGAATTGAAATATGCATTGATTCGTACTGCTTGCTGGAGAAGATATGGATCCACTTTAATGTGTTTGTGGCTTTAGCAGGTTAAGACAATGGACAATGGTGTGCCATTTTGACAGCGTACTTTAGCTTTAATACCTGAGACTGTTTTTTTATTAGTTATTGAGGTTGAGCAGAATGCATGGAAGGAAGAATTTTGCCTTGTATCTCTGTCGGTTTGAAAGAAAATCAGGAATTCAGTGTACCTTGAACAGCAGCTTGTGTTCTGACTTCAGCGCTACCGTGACTTAATAGCTTTTCCTAAGCAATTAGAAATTAGGGACTTGGGAAGCAGGTAGAGGCATTGAAGTGGCCCAGAGACTCCTAGGACAGGTTGATGACTTCACTGGGTAGAATTGGACTTTGAGCATGGTTTTGATAACCTTTGTGGCCTGATACCCTACTCCTAGCTAGTCTTTTCCCATATGTAACCGAAGCATGGAATTCAACGCTATTGACTTCGAGCAGTCGTTGCATTGTGATGTGCACAGTGAATTTGGAGTTTGGTTCTTCAGCTGAAAGGGGAGAAATAATCAACATTGAATTCTTACCTGTTATAGCTTTGTTGGCTTCATGAATTGTCCTCAATGATCTGTCATGAATGGTACAGACAGCAGCCATCATCTGGTTTACCGAAAGCCATAGAAATCCTTAAACCTCATTTTAGGCAAGAATTTCCACTTCTGCTCTTGCAAAAGTTTTCACAAACAGCACAGATTCCATATATGAAGCATTGTGTTGCTTTGCCTGGTATCAAACCATAAAGTCTTACCATGGAGAGAGAAACATGGCAATTGAGTATGAGTTGTAGAAGTTTTGTGGAAAGAATTTGTTTGTTGACTTGCGTTATACATGAAGATGTAACAGAGGAAAGGCCTTGGGGTTAATTTCTTTAACTGAAAGAAAAGGCTGCACGTGTTCTCAGGTATTTGTCGAGCACCTGCAGCCTTGGGCCTCTGTCTGGGGGTTGGGGGATGACTGTTATGTGGAAGCCTTTTCCTGCTGAGGTGGTCTGGGGAGTGGCATGCGGGGAGGACTGTCCCTCCTTTCTGTCCTTCATACTGTCAGCTCTCCTGGGTCTCCATGCCTTCAGTCCTCCTGCGTGATGCAGCCTGCAGTCGTGTCTTTGGCAGCAGGCTTGGCAGTAGCAGAGAAAGGGAACAGAGAGAAGGTCGAATAAACCCATGTGCTGGCCTCTCCTTCCCTGTTGGGGTCCTTATCCTCTCTTTTTCCACTTCTCAGGCCCTCTTCCCGTCCCCGCACCCCAGCACTTAGGTTCATCAGATCTGATGTCTTGTCTCTGAATTGAGCCCAGGTATGTTTAGGGTTTGGAAAAAAGGGGCTAATAGTCGGGTTGAGTTTCTGTGATTGTTACTTTTCTAGTTTTTCTTTCTTTCTTTCTTTTTTTTTTTTTTTAAGAGACAGGGTCTTTCTCTCTCAACCAGGCTGGAGAGCAGTGGCATGATCATAGCTCATGGCAACCTTGAACTTCTGGGCTTAAGTAACCCTCCTGCCTCAGCCTCCTGAGTAACCGGGACTGCAGGTGTGCACCACCATGCCTAGCTAAGCTTTAAATTGTTTTGTAGAGATGGGATCTTGCTATGTTGCTTAGGCTGATCTCAAACTCCTGGCCTCAAGTGATCCTCCTGCCTCAGCTTCCCAAGGTGCTGGGATTTACAGGCATGAGCCACCGCTCCTGACCTTTTTCTGCTTCTTTATTGAATGATACAAGTGTATTAGATCAGAAGCAGCAGCAGGTTTTCCCTGTCTTTAGTAGTTGCTAGTATTCCTTTAGAAACACTCTAAAAGGTCTGTGGTTTCTTCTATTGCAGTGTTTCTCAATTGGGGATTTGCTACCCGAGGGACATCTGGTAATGTCTGGAAACATTTGGGGTTGTCATCTCTGGGGGAGAACCTTGCTGCTGGCATCTAGTGGGTAGAGGCCAGTGATAACTGCTGAACACCCTACGATGCACAGAATGGCCCCCTGCAACAAAGAATTGTCCTGCCCCAAATGTCAGTAGTGCTGACGTTGAGAAACCCTGCTTTGGAAACATCTCCCCGCCCAACACAGGATCCTGTCTTCCACGGGACATGCATCATTTGCTGATTTTGCCATCTGAAGTGTATGAAATTGGTTTCCTAAACCAGTTAATGACTTTCCTTTTAATTTGTATTGCAAACTCTCTTTCTAGACAAGACCAATCTAATTGCTGCCCACAAGGACCAGAATTTCCAGATTAGTGCGATCACAGTCCGAGGTTTTATTACTCGGGAGTCATGCTAATGATGAATGATTTAGAGAAAGATACTGGAACAATCCACAGTGTAGTTCACCAGCACTATATGGACTTGTAAGAGTAGGAATTTTGGAGTTAAAGGGTGATCTGGCTTGTAGTATCTGTGATCACTTAGGTTGATCACTTATTTTGTGCCAAGCCATGTGCTATTTTATTTTCCTGTACCTGTACCAAGGTGCAGGTACCAAGCCTCTGTACCTCTTCTGTACCAAGCCATTTGTCTTTTGAGCCTTACCTTAGCATTTCTTCCTCTAGGAAGCCTTTCTTGGTGACTCAAGCTCAGTCAGATGCTCCTCCCTTTGCACCTGCCCCTTTGGTAAAAGAACTCTAACTCCTGAATCACAGTGGCTTGTTGTTGACCTTGAGGGCCAGCTCCTCCCACCTGTATAATTCTCTTATGCTGCGTATATAGTAGCCTTCCATAAATACATGTGTAATGCATAAATCAAGGAAAACTGGAAGACAGCACTTTTGCCTAATTACACAAGGAATTACATTGGGAAAAAATACAAACTCCGAATCAGGAAACATGTGTTTTCATGTTGGTTCTCGTCTCTCCTTTGTCAAGTAAGTGGATCAATAAGGAGGCTGAATGAAATGATTCTAAATGGGGAGTCCCTGTGTTTCTCATTAACACTCTCACGTAAACAGCGCTATCAATATGAAAGTTGATCTGCATTATTAAAGACAGAGGGATTTCCGCATATCTGGAATCAATAGCTGCCAGGGTATTGCTGTTAAAACATGAAGTCAGACCTTGCTGGTCCCCTGACCAGCATACTCACGCACCCCTCTTGCTACGTCAAGGGCTAATCCCGTCTTGACTTCTGACCTCATAGATGAGATTTGGATGGCAAGAGCTTCGTCAGTTTCTTTCACCGCTGTATCTGCAGAGCATGGGTAGGCACAAAGTACACATTGATTGAGTGAATTAAAAGAATATTGGGAGAAAAGCCTGTACATCTGATGTAGCTAGATTTCTAAAGCTGATCTCTATTTATGGAGTAATCCCAGTCATTGGAAAATGCAGTTACAGACTTTTGAAGTATTATCCAGTTGTAAGATACTGGCCATTATAACTTAGACAATTAGATTTGTCACTTGTTTCTGCCGTGTTGGTCTTGATTCTTTAAGTGTTTTACCTATGATCTCTTTAAGTCTACTCTTCTTGGTCGTAATTTTAATTTATTGTCTGTTCTATTTGCTGGCACTTAATCAGACATCTCTCTGGTGATTGTCTTACAGGATTATTTAACTTCTTCTTGTCTTTCAACTACATTGTAAATTTAACCAAGCATAATAAATTTGCACCAAATTTTACCCTTCAGTCTTGATTCTTTCCTACTTGAAATTATTGTACATTTCTGTTTCTGGTCACTGGTCACTCTCTCGTACTGTTTGAGAGTTGATTACTGTTGCAGCTGGGTGCCTACATTAGAATTGCAACCTGAATTGTTTTAGTGCTTTAAGTAATAGAGTGTCGCCAGATTTGATTGTGTTGCTAACCATTTGAGATTTGATGATGAGTTCAAGGATACAGTGCCTTCCTAGAAGCTTGCGTCAGTGGTGTCTCCAGCTGTAGACGTGTCTACAGACTCCAGGGTGTGTCATTCCCTGCAAAGTTATGGTGTAATTGATAAGTAAAGTTACTGGGCCTTTGTCCTGGAAGATGGCAAAGAAGTGTCCAGAGGAAGGGGTACCTTTTCGAACTTGCTCAAAGTCATCATATCAACTGACTATGGGACTTGACTATCTAAAAGATGGAATATTATGTAGTCATTTAAAATCAAGAAGAACAATATATATTTTAGGATGAATTTTTTTTTGTCTAGTCATTCATATTTAACACCATGCCCTGCATAGTTCCCTAAGTCAGGAAATGCCTAGAGGATTTTCTTCCCTTAAAACTCATAGAGACCACTGCCTGGCTAGGGCTGTCAATCACGCTAGACTCACGTGTTACTTAGCATGCTCTCAGGTGCAAGTACAGAGAAGACCCATCTCAGAGCAATGAGAAAACAAAGAAATAAGCTAGCATGCATACTAGACACGGAGCAGTGACCAAACAACTTCGTTGGCAACCCAGATTGTTTCCATCTTTCTGCTCTGCCTTCTGTGTATCAGATTTCTCCTCAGAGTAGTTCTCCTCAAGGTGGCAAGGTACAGCACCATGAAGTGTCACATCTATAGATCAGTGGGAAAAGGGGTAGGCCAATTCATGCCACTCAACTGGTGCTGTGAATTTAGGCAGCAGCCTTTGAAGCTTTTCTCAGTCTGTTTTGTCCTGCTATAAGTGAATACCACAGACTGGGTAATTTAAAATGAACAGAAATGTATTCCCTCATGGTTCTGGAGGCTGGGAAGTCCAAGATTGAGGAGCTGGTGTCTTGGGAGGGCCTTCTTGCTGAGTAATCCCATGGTGGAACGTGGAAGGGGAAGGAGAGGGCGAGAGAGAGAAAGAGAGACACACTCATATACACAAAAGGGGGCTGAAGTGGTCCTTTTGTAAGGGACCCACTCCCCAGGTGATGAACCCACTCCCTTCATGATGGTGTTAATCCACTCATCATGAGGGAGGTGTTCGTGTGACCCAGACACCTCCCATTAGGTCCCACCTCCTGACGCTGCTTCATTGAGGATCAAGTTTCTAACACATGGACTTCAGAGGACACCTTCAAAGCATAGCAAAGCACAGGGATGGGTGGTAGAAGGGGAATTCAGAGACTGAATGGATTCTGATCTGCAGGAGGAAGCAGATCAGGTGAGGGTGGGGAGCAGATATGGGATGGACATGCAGCCCACTTGCTAGAATTGGAATTGGGCTTTTGGACCTCTTTATGCATAAGTTTGTCCTGCAAGATTTATATTCTAAGCAACTGTATAAAATATGAAAGTCAACATCAAATTTCTCATCCTGTTTTCCGTTAATTTCAGCACAGCAACTTCAAAGTGAAATTGTTATTTTGGGTAGGGAATTAATAACAGTGAATTTTATGTTATGTTTGTTTATTTTGGTTAAATTTTTAAACAGACTGCTTTTTAAATTTTCCTTAAGACTTAGTATACTTTCTGGCACACAGATGCATGATATATAGTTATTTCGTCATGGAAATGTATTTTCTGTTCTTAAGAACTGTATAAAGGTGCCAGGACATATTTTGGAGTTATGAAAGTAATGTTTTAATTTGAATGATTAGAGAAAAATGGAAGTTAAAGGATTTGGGGGGGAGTGGATTCGTGGGGGTGGGCAGATGTGGATGACTAATTGAGAGGAGTTGGTCTTGTAGTCCGTCCCTGGGTTAGAACTATTCAGTATTCAAGCTAAGTCAAATATTTAGGGCTGTGCTTTCTTTTCAGGAAATGTCTTTGTTGTAGAAATTATATAATCCATCCTTTAAGTGGTCCATTGTTCAAAGGCCTGGTAATATGTGGTAACATATTTTTGTTTTATTTCCCAGTATTTTATCAGATGATCAGCAGGAAATTACAGATTTAAAGTCGTGGTGGCTTTTCTAATTTTTTTCCCCCCGTCACAACATTTTTAATTTTTATGATCCAATTATCTGTGGCGATAACTTTCTGAGAAGTTGCTAAGTTTCATCCAGCTCTCATCCTCCTCCCTCCCTTCCCCTTAGTATTACTATTGTAAAAAAAAACCTTTGGTGGAACAAAAAAAGGGAAAACCCCTATTGTCTCATTGTCTTTAAATATGTTGATACATTTCTCCTGGTATGATGTCCTTGTTTCTGTGCAAGTGGGTTGGATAGAAAGCAGAAATGCTGGCTGTTGCTAGACTATCATAATACATGTGTGTGTATGTGTGTATTTACACACATACACAAACATATATGTGTATATATAATTAAAAATATAGTTAACTTGTAATTTTGAAATGATGATAGGTTCACAGGCAGGTACAAAGACAGTACACAGAGGCCTCACACACCCTTTATCTTGTTTTCTCCAGTAGTTCCATCTTATGTAATTATAGTACAGCATCAGAAGCAGGAGTTTGACATTGGCCCAATATGTGTTTATAGGTCTTTGACATTTTATCTGATGTGTGTGTAACCACCACTGAAGTCAGGATACAGAGTGATTCCATCACTGCAAAGATTTCCCTCATTCTGCCCCTTCATAATCACACACACTTATCACCCTACCATCTCCAAATCACCGCATCCACTAATCTGTTTCGCATCCCTATCATTTTGTCATTTTGAGAATGTTATATACATAGACTCGGGCAGTGTGTGAGATTGTCTTTTTTCCCTCAGTGTAATGCCCTGATCTCCATCCGAGCTGTGTGCACCGGCAGTCCCCTCGGCCTTAATTACTGTAGAGCAGGATTGCGTGCTGCGGATGTGCCAGTTTCTTTAACCTTTCATCTTTTGAGGGAGGTTTTGGTTGTTTCCGTTTCCTGGCTGCTACAAAGTCAGTTATTAACAGTGCGTACAGGTTTTTGGGTGGACATGTTTTCACTTCTCTGGGATAAACGCCCACCAGTACAATTGCTAGGGTGTATGGTAAGTGTATGTATAGTTTTTTTTTTTTTTAAAGAAACTGCCATACTCTTTTACAGAGGACCTTTACCATTCCACGCTCCCACCAGCAAGGCACGAGAGATCCAATTGTTCTGCATCTTCTTGCCCCCAACTTTTGGTGTTGTCATTATTATTATGTTTATTTTAAGAGACAAGGTCTCACTGTGTCACCTAGGTTGGAGTACAATGGTATAATTTTAGCTCACTGTCACCTCAAACTTCTGGGCTCAGGCAGTTCCCCCCACCCCCAGCCTCCCAAAAGTCTGGGATTACAGGTGTGAGCCACTACCCTGGCTTGTTTTTTATTTTAGCTATTTCAATTGGTGTCCAGTGATATCTCAGTGTGGGCCCAGTTTGCATTTCCCTGATGGCTAATGACATTGGATAGCCTTCCCTGTGCTCATTTGCTATCTTCTCTTTGTGTCTCTTGTCCACTTTCTTAGTGGATTGTGTGGGTTTTTTTTTTTTTTTTGCTGTTGAGTTTTCAGAGTTCTTCGTACACTTGGGAGAATAGTCGCCTGTCAGATCTATGGATTGCAAATATTTTTCTCAGTCCAGAGCCTGTCTCCTCATCCTCTTACAAATGCCCCTTATGGAGCAAAAGTTCTTATTTTGAGCCACATCCAATTCATTAATTTCTTCTCTTCTGGATTATGCTTTTGTTGTCATGTTCAAAAACTCTTCACTAAGCTCCAGGTCCAGAAGATTTTCTTCTGTGTTATCCTTTAAAGTAAATTTCATTTTTACATTTAAATCTGTAATCCACTTTGAGTTGATTTTTGTATACACTGTGAGATTTAGGTTGAGGTTAATTATTACTATTATTTTTTGGTCCAGGGCTATCCAGTTGTTCCAGCACCATTTGTTGTTAAGACTATCCTTCCTCCATTGAATTGCTTTTGCACCTTTGTCAAAAATCAGTTGGCCATACTTTGTGGGTCTCCTTCTGGGTTCTTTATTCTGTTCTGTTGATCTGCGTATCTGTCTCTCTGCCTGTGCCGCACAGTCTTGATCACTTTAGCTATGTAACAAGCCTTAAATGTGGATAGAGTGAGTCCACCCACTCTATTCTCTTGTGATTGATTTTTCTTTTGAAGTCTTGATTACCTACCTCCACCCCTTCATTTATTGCTTGGAATGACCACTGTATTCAATGCCAATGACCAAAGTGCTCCTTAAGAAGTCCTCACTGTCCTGTGGCACATTTTACCCTGAGGGCCAATTCCATCAGATTGGTAACCTCTGTTTATCTGCTTTATTTTATTCTTTTTCTGGACTCCAGTTTTGAGCAGCACTGAGAGGACAAGGGGCAGCTCACCAGAGAGTGCTCTGATCCTTGAATCCTATCTGCCTTGAGTTTAGGGTAGGTACCTGGTATCCATAATACTGTTTTTTTTCTTTGCTGACGTCAAATAAGGCACAGTTGAGTGTTAGCTGGAAGTTTATGACTGGCTGGGATGGGTGGTGGAGAACAAGCCTTCCCCACTCGTTTAATCTAACCTCTCCAGTTTAAATATTTCCAGTGAATCATCCTACTCGATGACCTTGTAACATAAATCTGCGCGGAGCTGCAGTTCTTATCTTCAGACTTCAGTCAAGTTTCATTACTGTGGTTTATGTGTAGTGGCTTTGTGTTTTGGACTTCCGCATATCCTGCCGTCTACTTGTTTATTATCTCTTTCAAGTGAAAAGGTCTCTTGATTTATGATTTACTGGGATCTATTTCACCATGGATAGAGATGTGTATGGGTTAATGGTTGACAATATATAGGATTTGGTTGTTAGAGTGTATCTAGAGAAATTGGGTTAGTTTGGGGGGAATGTAATATTAGATATCACTTGTATTGAGAATTTTTATAATGGAAATATACTGCCCTTAAATGGAACACATAAAATAATTGCTAAATATTATTGCATGTAGGTGTTTTCCTATATAGGACATATTAGATAACCATAAAGCCATTTAATAATCCATTAAACACTGCTAGCAGAATTATATCTCCTCCAATGCATGCCCTCTAAATTGTGTTTTGATGCCTGAAGTTTCACCATTAAGGATTATTATTATTGTATTTTTGCATCCCCAGAAATCTTCTATGTTAGATTGACAGTTCCCTTGAGTTTGTGGTATGTTAAGCTGTTCCTACTTACTGAGATTGAGTTATTGAATTTAATTTTGATTTTCTGTGACATTTTTCTGAGTAAGGTAGTTTCTAGTGGAAGAGGGGAAAGGGATAGATCTGGAGCCTAAGTTATTTGGGAAAGTGGTTTAAGTCATTGCAGTGTAAAATTGTAATTTTCAAAAAGTTAAAAACATGGCTATTAAATAAAATGAAAGCATATCAAATTCAAATCATTAATAAGGCAAACAATAATATAGTAAAGCCAGTTGAAAGGGCATTTTGAGGAACTTGGGTATTCCTAGGCTCTAAAGGAATGCTGGAATTTGATTGCTAGGTTAGTGACCAGCACTGGTTAATGTCCTACAGGATAATAAAACTGTAACCTATTTTTCTTCCTTCAAAGTGGACATATATCTACAGGTTAATGTGTAATTTCACCATATTGTGCCTTTAATCATAATGAATATCAAATCATACAATGGTACATTCTCCTAGGTAATGAAATAATTTTGGAATGAGCTTGTTAAATTCCTCACCAATATAACATTGAAAGGGCATACTGCATTCTCTTTACTTTAGTTCCAATTTTGGATGATTATTCTCCTTAGCGATTTGCAAAGCCTCATGGTGACTGACAATGCCTGGGTTTTATCTACTTTTCAGTTTTGCTTTTGGCTGGTGCTGAAGGCTGGTCTACCTATCTACAAGGTGAAGGACTTTACAGTTGAATCGTTTGTGATATTTTCATTGCATTTCTCTCTATTGACATTTGACACTTCTCGTCCCATTCCCATTCTCTCTTCTTTCTTTCATCCTGTTAGAGTGTGCGTATGCCTCTAATTTGTTTAGCATGCTGGCAGAGAGGGCCAGGCTATTGGAGAAGACTGAGTTACAGAGTCCAGAATGCCTTGCTTTCTGTGCTTGGAGTTATGGGAATGTGCCTCTGCATGTACTACCAGTGTGACCTTGAGCAAGTCCAGTTAACCTTTCTAAACCTCCATTTTTGTCCCCTAAAATTGGCGGAACACTCATGCTTACTTTGAAGGGTTATTGTGAGGATGAAAAGACTAAAACTAGTGCCTAAAGCACATAGCAAGTTTTCAATTGAGATGATCTCTAAGTTGTACATTACTCTTCTTTGGGGGGATCTTGTTATTTTAGACCCTAGGTGCTCTAAAAGTTTTACAAACCCATATGCTTAAAAGGACCAGGGAGGCACACTGTAAATAACTGAACGGCCTTACAAAATTATGCATAGGAGCAGGGACAACTGGCTACTGATACCTGGCATCCCAGCTGAGGAAGGAACAGGGATTGGTAGGGGCAGTGGCAAGGGGGGGAACATTTACCCTAAGGGAAGGTGGCCTACAACTGTGCCTCTGAGCCGGTTGTTGCCATATGGTTCAGTATGGCTTGATTTTGAAATTTT
>NW_012133857.1:24174375-24186163 GCF_000956105.1 Propithecus coquereli
TTATAAGGTTTAACACAGACTCATGTTTGAACAATTCATTTTAAAAATGAGCCTATTGATTATTGGAACGAAGGAGGGAAATACAACAAAATTTGAACAGTGGTAATGGTTATTTTTATTTTCTTGTTTATGCTTTTTATGTACTCTCTAGTCTATTTAATGTACTCTGCTCATTAATGTACTTCACCTAATGTGCTTCTGTAATGAATATTTATTGCTTTTATTATCAGGAAAAGCAATAAATGATATTAAAAAAAGAATTTATCACGGAAAAGCCTAGATGCGTGATAATATGATTATTGACCAGTTTCATGGCCCCAAGATTGTTGCCAGCCACATGATGGTTCATTGTGGCATTTGTTCCAAGAAAATGATGGTGCATCTTATTTTGCAACTTAGACAAGGAAGTGGGTCTTCCTTAGGTCTGCAATGATTTCTTTGACTGTATGGGGTTGCGACCACCGTGGGATATGTAAGTTGCTGGTCCCATTTCTGGGCAGCTTGGGATACCGTCTGTTTTGGCAGAGCCGGGGGCTTGTCCTGCTGGGCTGGAGCCCACCAACTGTTGCAGCTACAGCGCCTCAGCTGTTGTGCTTTTACACTAACTGTTATTAGCCATGCAGACCTTTATGGCTCAAACCAGGCCACATCTGTTGTGAGTCCTATGACCTTCAAAACCCAGACCAGAAAGAAATACAAAACACACTTTTTAATCTCCAGGCTTTCATCAAGGACATCTTATTAAAGGGCCTATTTAAAAATATTTTTCTAAACTTATTTTGTAAAAGATTTTCATTTTCCTTGTCTTCCATTGCCAGTGGATTTACATTGTTAAAGATCTGAGCATATTAGTATTGCTCAAAATGTGGTTTGTTGACCACTTGCATCTGTTCCTAGAAGGAGTTTATTAAAAAAGTTTTTCTGGAGCCTCACAGTAGTCCAGTAGAATCAAGATCTTAGGGGTGCACTTCTCCACCAGCATTTTAAACCAGTGATTTGGGCATTTAGGACTGTGTGCCCAAAAGGACATTTTTTGCATTGGCTAAAATGAAATTGTCCTCCTCCCTGCATATGTGCTCTGTGCCCCCTTAACTCCCATTGCCTCTGAAAAACTGCCGAACACTGTGCTATTGTTCCTGTATTCTTCAGCTGCCAAGCCAAGGTGTTAGGCCTCCTGATGGATTTATGAGCCTCACGTTTCCATTGCTAAAGCAGTGAATAGACCAGAGAACAAGTTGGTGCCATAAAAATAATCCCCTCCCCCACCGAGTTGCAATCGCCTGAATAGAAAAAGAGGGAAAAGAGAAGAAAGCTGAATTCCCCTAATTTGTGGAAATGGGGTAGGTGGAGAGAAAGAAGAGGGGGGTGGTTTGACTGAAGTTTTATGCTTGGGGGGCAGGAGCATTAGTAGAAAGTATGCCAGGAAAGAGAACACAGAAACTGACTTTTCACAGTGGTGTGCAAGATTTTAAAGCAATGCATTTCAGACATTTTAGATGAAGGAGCGTTCTTTCCTTTACTTCTTTTTCCAGCTTTTTTCTAGTGCTGCACCGTCCAATAGAAATGCAACGTGAGCCACATAGGTACTTTTAACTTTTCTAGTAGCAACCATAACAAAGGAAAAAGAAACGGGTGAGAAGAACTTGAATAATTTATTTTATGTAATCCAGTATGTTCAAAATATCATTTGAACGCATAATCAAAACAAAAATCTTAATGAGATATTTTACCTTCTTTTTTCTTACTAAGTATTTGAAATCCTGTTTTAGCTAGGGGCTACTGTGTCAGACAGCGCAGTCAGTTCTAAAGGCTTCTTCAAGGCTCCACTTCTCAGTTAAAATGTGAACATATGCCTGCGTGGAACATTCCCTCTTTCTGTTTTAGAGAAAGTGAATTGTTTTCTCAGCAGTTAGTTGGTGTTAGCATAATGCCTTCCTGTGTAGGCTGTAGTGTTAGAATTCTCTTTGCAAGCCTTGTAATAATTTTCAGGAATTATCACTTTTATTATAGTATTTTTAGTGCAACTAGAGAATTTTTTTACAGTGTGAAATCTCTTAAAAGGACAATCAAAAACATATTTTGTTTCTTTTGGGACCCAGGGTTGGGCATCTAAGTACCTAGTGGAGTCCTTGAGGCAGAATATGTAAAATTAGAATTTTACATATCTCCCGGAATTATCCGGGAGATTTCCGGTTCAAAGGTCACTTTGTATCAGTTCAAACAGGTTCTGTATTGGTATTTTATGTTCGGGTCTTTATACTGTGTATATACTTTTAAAAGAACTAGATAGGCACCATTCATTCCTATGGAATGAATGAATTCCTTAGACTTTATGGAGTTTTAGTGGAGCTTCATTTCCCTTCCTTTCTATCTGTTTAGAGTATCTGGGTTTGAATTCCTTTCGCTGTCATGTACAATGTGACTTTGGCAATGTATCTAACCATCCTGTGCCTTAGTTGTCTGGTTTTTAAAATGGGAATGATGAGGAATTTACCCCTCAAAGTTCTGGTGAGATAATCCAGTTGAAAAACTCAGCACAGGGCCTTCTGGCCCATAGTAAGTGCTGGAGACTTTTAGCTCCCACTAGCATCTTTATTCGTTGTCTTTGTGAATTTTAGCAACTAAAGCTGTGCAGGAGGAATTTTAACAATGGGTTTATTTCTTGACTGAGATGGAGCTTTAAAAAAATCCTTACCTCTTCCCAAAACATATATGAAAAATCTTTGTTTCTGCCACAATGCCGTTAGTTTCATTTCCCCATTCCTTTCCACTGTTTTTTCCTGGGATTGAGCATCTCTTCACTTTGGGTAAATTATTTTAATAAGAACTGTCTGGTTAGAGCATCACTATTGAGAAAAGTCCGAAATGCATTTTACAAAGTTCTTTTTCTTTTTCTTGCTTTTTCTAAAACATTGGTGCCTGAATAAACCTCAGATGCCAGGAATGATTTCTTAAATACCTGGAATCTGCAGACTTTTTTTTTTTTTTTCCTCTCCAGTTTTTGGTTCCATTGTTGTAAGTATCAAAGAATGAATGAACTGGACCATAAACTGACCAGCATGAAAGAAAAACCTGAGATTTCCATTTGCTGCTAATACCATCATTTCTCTCACCTTTTCACTTAATACTACTCACTCGCTAATTATGCAGAGATGATATTTAAGAGCAAATCTGTTTAATAAACCTTTGGAAGTAATGTTTAAAGGAGTGTTTATTTTTCAAAATTCACTCAGGATTTCTGTAATCTGCAGTTCTGTGGCTTTGGCACTTGTGTCGTACCAGTTTGCTCCAGAGTATTTCCCTGTATATGCTGTGGCTTTCTCATTTGCTGTCTAAAAATCAAAGAAGCAATTTGTTTAATTCAGTTTTGCCTGATAGGGAAGCCCCCAAAGATACAAAATTTCCTTTCAACATCAGTGTATTCATTTAAAAAAAAAGGGAATCTGTCTTTTTATTCTCCCTCCCTTCCCAACTTTGATTGATTGTATTGCAGAGTCATAAAAGGATTTAAATTCAGAGTTGAAAAGTCTCCTTGAAATTGATTCACTCAGCTTCTTGTATACAAATAGATATCGAAAAGGAAAAAAAGAAATATTGAACTGAAACTTTCCATTTTAGATGTGAGCTTTCTAAAGTCATAGCTGCTTTTCCATTTGACTCTTCAGATGGGTCTTGCAGTATAACTGGTCAGAGCCAGAGAAGGTTTTAGAAAAAGCACAACCAAAAAAGAAAAAGAAACAAACCCTGCTTTTTTAATAGCTGCAGTTTCTTCATCAGGAAAGGACGTTGATTAAAGAGCTCTTTTTCCAAAAAAGACAAAAAAAAAATTTTTTTTGCCATATAATTAATTTAAGAAATTGCTTTTAGAGCTATTTAAACAGTCTTAGAGATAAGTTCTTTAGCCATCTTGATGTAATCTAGTGAAAATTTTTATGTGGTTAGAATTTTTTTAATTAAATCACTTTATTTAAGATTGTAATAGCCCTTTTAAATTATTTTCCTTGAAACGTGTATTGTGTTATTTCAAGTTAATAACTCTCTTCAAGCAAAGCAAAAGGCAAGATATTTCTTCTGATGATTTCGTTTCTGCAATTGAGGAGAACAAAGCCAACCTCACTCTTGCTGGAAAGGAAGCAAATCTAACACCTAATAAAAATGGAGATAACAAAAATGAACTTGTAGCCTTGGGATATTCTGACTAGCAACATTAAAGTGGTTGCCTGGGCAATACTAACCCCAATTCCTTGGGTTATTTTTTTTTTTCTTTGAAATGCCAGGAACAGGTCTACATTGATTGAATCAAACAAAGCAGATGAGAGGCCTGTTTTTTAGCGTTTGAGGGAGGGAGAAATGGTCCTATAAGACTTGGAATGAGGGAGGGAGCAGTATATTTGATATTTTTCTCCCTACCAGCCACAAAGCATATGTGTTCCTGAATACATTTTCATGATTATAGACAACCCTCAACGGTTGATAAAGACAAAATCTTTATCATCGTGCAGGAAGGAATTAGCGAAGATTTAATTTATTAGCCTTTACTTAGGTCGATTACTGTGGTTCCATTTGCTTACACCTACTTAACGAAGACTATTTTTTTTTTTTTTTTTTTAAGAATCATTTTGGGAGGCAGAGTTGAGATTAAGGTCATGTTCACCTTCATGTTTAAACAATAATAAAATTGTTTTAAAAAATAAAATCACCAGCCTAGGGTGCCTCTGAAATCCAAAGTAAAGTGCTCTATACTTCTACAGGTATCATATAGGCAGGCACTGTTTTTTCTTGTATGATAATGTAGCTAAGGGAAAATAGAGTGATAATGAGTATTCTTGCCTTCTTTCCTTTCCTCATTTTCTTTATACACAGTTGGGTTGGGTTTGATTCTCATTGACTGTCACCATTTTTAAAAAAAATTGGTATGTATAAGCAGTTCATTTTTTGACCACTCCTAATTCAGATGAAAAAGGGCAAAGGTGAAGTTTGTAGACAATAATATCAAAATAAATCTAAAGACAAGTTGAGTGGGCATTTGACCAGGAGTATGTGAAGCTTAGGCTAATATTTGTTTGGTTTTCCGAATTTTGCTTCCAGGAGCACCCCACCCCCATGCACAGGTGCAAGCACACACTTAACGATGATTTGTCCTGACTCACCCTGGGGGCCAGGGTGATGAGCTGCTGCTTCTGCTCTTGCCTGCCTCCCTCCAATCTGTTCCCTGCCCAGCAGAGTCATTTTTAAAAGCACAAAAGCATTGGTAAAAATGTTCTGCCATTAGATTATGGTGATGGTTGCCCAACTCTGTAATTATACTTAAAACCGTTGTATCTCAGTAAAGCTGTTTTAAAGGAAAGCATATATCAGACCGTATGGACTGCCACCTTAGAGTCCTCATTGCCTTCCCAAGCTCCTTTAAGGACCTGCATGATCCTGCCCTTGTTGATCCTCAGTCAGCTCCTCCTCCCCCTACCGGCTCCCCAGGCTTCAGCCAGGCTGGCCTCCGTATGCCACGATCTTTCCTGCTTCAACATCCTCGAGCATGTTGTTCCCGTCTTGAACTCTGTCCTGCTTCCCTGCCAAGGCCCTCAACTAAAATGTTTCCTTCCTGACTCCTCTCTCTCAGTACATTCCTTCCCCACTTGTATTCTCTGGCTATGTCATGTTCGTTTCATTTCATTTTCACGTTTGTTTCACCATGTACACAACTTTGGATTTCTGTATTTATTGATTGCCCCCCTAGTGGACTGGGAGCCCCCAGAGGGCAGGAGAGATGTGAGTATACATCGTTGAGTGACTTGTTACAGTAGCATCCTGCCACGGAGAGACCATGAATACTTGCCTAAATCTTACCAAACTCCCTTGAAATTCTCTTTTTGGCCAGGATTTAGGAACTACTTAAGTAGATGGTGTGTGGAGGTGTAATAGATAGTTTGCTGACCAGAAGCACAAAGCTCTGAGGAATTGATAGCCTATGGGCCACTGAGTAGCTGGCCAGCCAGGATTTAAGTGGCGACTTTGACCTGGTCCTGAAAGCCACAGGTCTCTGGGTTTCCTAGGTGGAAGGTTTTGGAATCAGGCATACCCTCAACATGATGTGGTTCTTGAGTAAAGGGGTGTCATGGTTGCATTTCCCTCTGTATTTGATCCCCAAACATAGGGCCTAGGTAGGGCTTGTGCCTACAATGTTTTCTACTGTCTAAGAGGTTTGAGGATTATCTTGGATTTTTTGTTACTGTGAAGCTTAGTTGTCTCAAGTTCTAGAATTGTGAATTGCTTGCTGCTGGACATTTTGCTAGAGTTAGTAGATATGTCGAGGTTTTCAAATGGGCCCACAACCACATTTAAATAGGATATGTTTGTCTACTTCTATTAAAAACTACCTATTTCATTCAGTATTTCACATGGAATATGTATGTATAAATGACTCAGCTATATAAAAGGCCCATGTTATGAAGTTTATTTGTCGTGGATAGAATAAACAGGCTGTCACAATTACACATTTTAAACAGAAGACAATATGAGTGAAGGGAATTTATTAATCAATATATCACTATCTTGTTTCCTTAACTCAAGAATAACCTAGATAACTTCTTTCTTTTGAAATTAGTACATTTTTATTATAGTTTTTAAGGTTTTTTTTCCTCCTTTTGGTTCTGTTTATCTTGGAGATACAGTTTTAGTTTTCTGAGGCCCAAGTAGAAACATTTTCATTTGTGATGTTTATTTACCTTTGAGCAAGTGGAGTAACTATTAACTCACAGATATTTTTATCTCTGATGCCTAAAGTTCAATTTTGTGGAGAACAGTTGTAGTATAGTGTCAGTTGTGCAGATTTGGGAGCAATATCTGGTGTAGGGCTATGTGTTCTTGGGCCAGTAACATACCTTTTCTGAATAATTATACCCAAGCTACAGGACTGTTGGAAGAATTAAATGAGCCAGTGTACTGATGGTACTTTTAATAGAGCCTGCCTCATAGGCAATGATTGACTTAGTAAATAACTTATGGTTGGGTCAGGTCATGGGTGCCAACTCAGATGGCTATAGGGATTATTTAAGAAATATAGTCCTAGCTGCTTGGGAAGCTGAGGCAGGAGGATCACTGGAGCCCAGGACTTTGAGGTGGCACTGAGCTGTGACAACACCACTGTACTGTAGCCTGGGCAACAGAGCGAGACCCTGTCTCAAAAAAAAAAAAAAAAAAAAGAGAAAGAAAGAAAGAAAAATATAAATGATCAAATGGGACTGGGTGAAGACTATGGCTAGCTAGACATTGATGACTCTTCTCTAAAGAGCTGGTCACTATCACATAGCATATTGTTGCCATTTGGGAGAAAGGTCCAGATGTCCTACTGAAAAAATAAAAATACAGATTGGTGTTCTCTCTCCTGGATTTTCCCACATTGGCAACAAATGAAACATATGCAAACATGTGTATACACATACAGTGGATGAAACAAAACATCCTGATGAGTGGCTACATTCAGCGTGGCAGCCACCAGTGGCCAATCTCTGGACTGTGCTTGCATTTCTGTCTGGTAGGTCCCTAGGGATTCAAAGAGATGGCACCATTGTAAAATCAAAAGTACAAATCTGTGGCATTTGACATTACTACAACACTATCCATGGCTAATTCTCATTTTCCTGGTACTATTATAGAATGAAGAGACTTGATTCTTTAAGAACCAAACAGTATTAAAATAGATGGGAAGAGGTGGTCGTTTTATTTCTGTCTGTTATATTGGAAGCCAGGAGCCCAATTTTTTTTAGGAGGATGCTTCCAAGAAAGAATGAACCATGGTATTTTTCACATTTTTATCACAAATATATAATGAGCCCCATTATAAATCAGTTTTCTAAGTGTATTTTTTCTCACATATGTTGGTAGGTATGTGTTTTTTATTTAAAAACATAGAAGTTTTTAAACTATGACAGAGTTAATAGCAGAGGCGGGGCTCTAATTTTTGGTCCCTTTTAGCCCTGATTCTGAAAAAACAGAATCTGCTTTTTGGAATTGGTGTTGTTTTAGAGTAAAATAATGAAGAGAAAGAAGTTCAGTATTTTGCTTCTCTCCCTGACTTAGCTCATTGCTACAAGGCTATTTTATATTTCTTTTTCCCCTTGGGATATAACATTGCTGTGTGATTCCTCTTTTCCTTTGATTGCTTCTGAGTTTTTGTAATTTATTTTACTTAAAAAAAAATCATGGCTCTATATTAGATCTTTGTATCCTTTTAGATGATGAAAAAAATTATTTTTGTTGGGACAATAAGTACATTTGAATATGATATAATAGGTAATCTACTGTAATATAATCTATTGTATTTGAGGTTAGCTCAGTATCACAAACAACTAGAGGGACCATTTGTAATGCAGTAGTTACAAAGGAACACACTTCTTGATTCTACTTTTTGGGACATTCATAAAGTACATTTTACTACAATTAATTGAAATACAGGCACAAAGGAAAGGAGAGGCTGATCAGAATATTTAATTACTTTTAACTATAATTTGATACTTTTGCCCATTGTAGGCACAAAAAAGATAAAGATTTATTCATTTTAGACTATTGTGTGGGATTTAATGTTCTTAAATGCTCTTTAAAATTTAGAGAAAATTGTGCTTGATGGAGATTTCGCCATCCTTGAGGGATCTTTAATTTGTTTGTTGTGTGAGTAGTTATAATAGATATAAACAGCCTGCTCAACTGCTTTGCTGCCATTTTGGAAATCTGCCTTCTGTATTTAAAAATGTGAGTGCCTATTGCTTATTTTTAGCGGGCTTATTTCTTGGCAGTAACTCTGGCACGAGAACTGGGACTCCTTATATGAGAGCCATCCATCCATCATCCTAAGTAATTTTCATTTTGGCACTGGGAAACCAGAATTTCTTTGTTCCGATGTTTTCAATTCTGGATGAAGCTGACCTGTTCTCCCAGGCTTCTAAGTCCTTTGGAAGGACCTAGAATTGGACATACAGTGGAAATACTCTCATGTGTTACTATACTATTTTGCTGTAGGTATAAGATGTGTAACCACATTGTTACCATTTACCATGGATGTTCTCCTTTGGGATGTTCTCATCGTGAACTTACTCAGATTTCACCTCTACATAACCTTTGCCATATGACCACTTTTCCCTATGGGAGATCAAGACATAGCAGAGATCACATGGACATTATTGGTTCAATATGGTAAAATGACACAGCATTTTGGAGGAATGCAGTGGTTATTTTGGAATGCTTGGTGGCCATGTGTTTTCCTTTCTTGGGGGGACCTCAGACTTCCACTCATATTCAGGTATACAAATGCATATGTAAGCAGACCACCTTTGTCAAAACAAGTAAGACATTAGTTGTACTCTGTGATCTCAATTCACACATTTGCAATTTTGGAATAAAAATATTCTCTATCTATATACAACAACATTTATTCTTATTCCGTGTAGACATGGTGACCCTTTCTTCTCTTGGACAGTAAAACTTAGAAAAAAAAATCTGTGTCAAGAACACTGTTTAATGTGGTGTTCAAAGGAGCTGGGCTCTTTGCATGAAAAATGTTTAGCCTGCAAATTAACACAGAAGAGGTAACACAGCTTGAAAGTCTTTTTTCCCCCCTCAAGTCAAAATTTCTGTGAAATGCCGAGAGTAAGGATTACACAGAATCCTCCTGAAGATGTATTTAAGGCAGATGGGCTACACATCTGCTTTTATAGTCCCAGAATAAAAACATTTATTCTTATAAACTATGTCCGGTGGCTCTGGGAAATTAAATCATGCGCATAGCAAACAGTTTTGTTAATATCTTCAGTGGTAGGTAACTGTTAGGATATATTTATAGGAAAAGATTGGGGCTTTGGGTCTAGAAACATTTTTATGTTTTTCACTTCAGGCTGGAAATGAGGTAGGCTCAGTAGAAGTTCTGAGAGGAGACAGTTTATGAAAACTCCCTGATGAAAATACCTGTCACTCATTTAGCTCTCTGCCTAGCAACCAACTTGACTTAAGATTCCTCCTGCTGAGTGAGACGTAAGCATCATTGGCTAGTTAATACTATTGGTTTTGAAATCTCCATTTTCATCTCGTCAAAATTAAGAGACTCAAATTCTGTATGATGGGAGTAGCTGGATTCTTCCTTTCTAAACCCATTTCATTATTACACTATCCAGACCCTTGAAGATTGCTTCAATTTAATATTACTCATGTGCTGGTTTGTCAGCCCATTTGTGTACCTCTGTGTGTTGGCTAAATGGCACTAGAGATGACCTCTTGGAGGAGAATGCAGCAATGTGCATACAGTATAGACTACTGGGCATCTCTGTGTCTTGCATAACTCATTGTCCAGTTATTTACTACATTATAACATGACTAAAAGTCCTCCGCTGACAAATTACTTCAGCTCCGTAAACCACAGTGGGCTTGGCGCTGTAGCACTTGATAGAATGTATGTTTGCGTAACATCATCTCCTCCCTCTTGTTATTCACACGATAACCATAGGCAGATTTACACTTACTGTCTATTCTGAAGAGTGAAACTACATATTTTCATAAGCATACTGCATTTTTAATTGTGTAATTAAGTTGCTGACATAAGCAAGTATGCAATTTCACATTAAGGTGAGGATCTGTAAAGGCATTCATTTGCATAATTTAATTTTCTGCACAGAAGATACTGAAAATCAATAGCATGATTCATAGCCATACCATATCATTGCCATACTGCAGTTGGTTGGCTGTTTGAGCTTAGAAGAGTACAAAGAGTATTAAAATTGATTGAATTTGGTGTGCTGACTCTGTATCTTTACTTGGGAACCACAGACTTGTTTCTATTTGCAAATCACTGCTCCTTGCCAATAAAATATTCAGTTACTTAATATACTCTATATACATTTTTGACTGCTATTCAAATAATAGTTTTTTTTTTTAAAATCACCTCATCATTGATTAAAATGCATTTGAGCAGGGGACATAGTTTTCTTTTAAACTATGTAAGTACCGGTAACACAGTAATGTGTCCTTAGGCAGTTTTGTCATGTGAACATCATAGAGTGTACTTACACAAACCTAGATGGTCTAGCCTACGCCACACCTAGGCTATAGGGTATGGCCTATTACTTTTAGGCTACAAACCTGTACAGCCTGTTACTGTACTGAATACTGTATGCAATTGTAACTCAGTGCTAAGTATTTGTGTATCTAAACCTGTGTAAACACAGAAAGGTACAGTAAAAATACAGTATTATACTCTCATGGGACCACCTGTCATTGACCAAAACGTCATTATGTAGTGTCATGACTGTACATGATTGTGTTCTTACTTGATGGGGAAAAGAAATTACGTATTACTGACATAGATGGAATGAAATGGAAAACTAAATATAGTCACCTTTAATGAGTAGTTTGTCTGTGGGGAAAAAAAATCTGGTGGCAGAGTGATATAGTCCTTTACTCACCTGTTCATTTCTGACGTGTCTCCCCAAAGAATTGCTTATTTAGGGTCTCAGGATCATTCCCTTCCTGCTTCATGATTTCAGTATTTGCTGTTTCTGATAGGTGGGCTGTGGCTAGAAAGAGTTAGTGAAGGAGAAGATGGTGATTTTGCCTGTGGCTTTGTAAACACACACATACACGGACATAGAGATAGAAATACATACTCTTACCGTCATTACCCCAACACAGACACCATTGGCCTTTGTATCATTCATGTATTCAGTCATTCATTCATTCACTCACTCACTACTTATGAACACGTACCACGTGTTGAGCTCCATTGTGGGTGGTAGGTTGACAGTTGTCC
>NW_012133857.1:24187713-24197130 GCF_000956105.1 Propithecus coquereli
ATTCATTGTCTAGTGGGAATAATTATTTGAAGCACAGTAAACAGGTACATAAAAAAGTTTTCCATATGCACAGAAAATAAATAAGCCTAAGGATGGATAAATCTAAAAAAATAGACTAGGAGAGGGGAGATTTTATTTTTGATCCCTAGAAGCTTAGAATGGTCAACTTCCTGGGGATATGAATGGCTTATCTGCACAGTTGTAGGATGGTTTGGATGGTAAGTACCTGAGCCTTCCTTGTACTTTAAAAATGGGTAGTAGCTTAGATTTTGACTCCTTCAGGTCCAATGAATAGAAATGACATTATTTTTTAGACATGTATCTGGAGTTTATGAGATTGTCATTTCCCTGTATAGGGTTCATCTTCTATGGAATGTCTTTGTTCAAGTGTTACTTCTCTTGAAGCTAGTCTTTGCAACTGAAATGTAATCATAAAGTACTTTACAGGTTTCCTAATTTTTCTTTATGGCTGTCATGTTGCCAACAAAGCTAATGCTATTGTGGTGATAGTATTATTATTATTCCATTTACTGATTTGGAATAGAGAATGTATCGTGTTTTTCTGGTACTATCTTCATCTTAAATCGAATATACAGTTTCCCAAACCATTTCTTTGCTTTTTAAAAGCACACTTGATTTTGTTTGGGTGCATTTAAATATTAACATAGTCAGCTAGGGTGTATTGTTTGAGTATAATTCCATTTCATTTTGGATTCTGGGCACCTGTGATATTTGTCTTCTCACACTTCAGTGCATTTGGATGTAGGCTCACAACAAAAGAAATTTGCATCCATGAAGTGGCTGGGAACAGAGGACTTAGAACTACAGGCAGATGGAAGCTCTCCATAATGGGATAGAATATTTTTGCTTTCACTTGGTGAATTGGATAAATTTTGCAATTTCAAATATACATCATTAAGCATGTTTCTTAGCACTGTTGGCCTTGGAAGGCTTCTTGTTTCATATCCTCAGGTACCACAGGTGACTATTAGTGGCCTGAAGGATGTGGAAGACAGGTGCTGATCATGAGAGTCTCCCAGGCCTCAGATTGTGCTGCATTTAGATGGCAGAGGCCCTGGCTTTGGTGCTTATGTTCGGTTTTCTTACCTGCTGCATGCTTACCTGTGTGACCCCGAGCCAGTTCCTGAAATCTTCTAGGCTTCCTTCCTTCGTCTGTAAAAGAGATGGAATAATCTCTAGTTCTCAGAGGGCCTTTACACTCAAGACATAAGCTCATTCATCCATGTAGGTGGGACCAAAACCATGAGTTTCAGGTCTACCAGTTGTATGACCTTGGGCAAATTAAAGTTACTTCACTTCCTGAAGCTTTACCTTTAGAATGGTCCACTTGTCAGGACAATTGTGTTTACTACTTTGTGGTTTTGCAGATGAAATCAGAGAATATATATAAAGTGCTTAGTGTGCTGTGCTTTATGGCACAAAGTAAAGGTTCACTGTCAGTGATTATTAATAGTAATAATCATGATAATCTGTCTAGACTATCTTACAGGTTTTTTTGTTTGTTCGTTTTGGTAAAATAAGTTGGTTCTATTCAGTTATCCCCAACGTCTGTGATTCTGTGAAGTCACCTGCTGGGTTCATTTGACCCTTCTTGTGTCCAGGGTCATGATGACCATGTCTCATTGCGGGTCTCCCTCTGTTTTAGCGCTGACAGAAGGCTACGTCGGGGCCCTGCATGAGAACAGACACGGCAGCTCTGTGCAGATCCGGAGGCGCAAGGCTTCAGGGGACCCGTACTGGGCCTACTCCGGTAAGTCCAGTTGTTCTGATGGGGAGCATACAGGCCAGTTAACGTCCCATTAAACTCACTCAAAAGCGCAGTTTTAATTGCTTTCACGCCTGAGTTCTATTTGTTCAAGCCTTTCCCGGTTCACTAAAAGTTGAAATCTTTAAGCCTGTTTTTCTTCAAGATTATAAATACCTTAATTTATCTCTCCCACCTGTTTTTCTCATCTTGTTTTTTTCCCCTCAATTTGCAGTTATTCCTGAACTTTACTTGTTAATGAGTTATTGTACCAAACTTGTAATTTTCTGAAAGACACAGTGTTTTCTTTTCTGTCTTTTCAGTTTTTCAGTGGCTGTGATTTCAGAGAGCAGAAAATATAGGGTTAGTCTTGAGCTACTAAATGTCTGCTAAATATTACAAACATCAGATATCAAAATGGTCTGTTATGCTCTAATCCAAGAAATGCAACTTTATTTTTAAATCGTCTTGTTTGAATGTATTTTAGCCCTCTATGATATTCTGCAGTTCTTGTCATTTTTATTTTTACATTTAGCCTTTGAGCCAGTGAAGAGAGAGTATTGTTATAGCAGTGTTGAATATGACATTGGAAAGAATTTTCTTACATTTTAAGGGGAAAAAAATGAAGACCTAAAGCTATATACAAACATTTCTGGATTCTGCTTCTCACAACTACTAAAGATACGATAGGTGGGTTGTTATTGCTAAAAGAGATTTTGATGCTCAAAAATAGAGGGAAAATAGGCCGGGCGCGGTGGCTCACGCCTGTAATCCTAGCACTCTGGGAGGCCGAGGCGGGCGGATTGTTTGAGCTCAGGAGTTCGAGACCAGCCTGAGCAAGAGCGAGACCCCGTCTCTACTAAAAATAGAAAAAAATTAGTCGGACAACTAAAAATATATATAGAAAAAATTAGCCGGGCATGGTGGCGCATGCCTGTAGTCCCAGCTACTCGGGAGGCTGAGGCAGAAGGATTGCTTAAGCCCAGGAGTTTGAGGTTGCTGTGAGCTAGGCTGACGCTGCGGCACTCTAGCCCGGGCAAAAAGAGTGAGACTCTGTCTAAAAAAAAAAAAAAAAAAAATAGAGGGAAAATGTATTAAAGCTAATTAAGGAGAAATGCTTGAGGAAGACAGACCACATTGCAAATGACTTTGGCACTGAATAATTCAAATTCCTTGTATGAAAGGGCTTGGAGGCAGGGCGTATTAGTCTTAATAATAAATCTATGTATTATGCAATGTTTTATACAATGCTGTTACATATAGAACTGAAAGGTTTGCATTTCATAATGATGCTCTGGTTTAAATCCTGAATTTCTACCTGCAAATCTTGTTAAATTTATGTCAGTGTAAAATTTATAGGTCTGATCTTTAATTACGTCTTATCAATTGGCTTTTTGCATCCTTTTGTCTATTGATAAATCTCCTGCCCCTACTGGGAGAATAGTCTATCTGTTTTGTTTTGCAGTGAACAGATAGTGATTCTGAAGTCTTCCATCACACCCAGTTCCTTGTGATTAGAATTATCTAATTAGAGCCTTTTTGTCACCATTTCTGATAAATGAAGGAAATTGGGAGATGAAAGCCAAAATTACATATATATAGCTTCTCGCCAAGAAACCTGAAGAAAATTTATCATTTTGTGCTGTGTGCCTCTGATATCAGTCAGGAGGAGGCATAAAGTGGCCTGCTATTTACAGTTCATCAATTTAGAATAATAATGCTGTTAGGAAATTGGAAGTTATGTCCTATCAGCATCTCCAATTGCAAATGGCAGTGAAGAAATGAAAGGCCTAAAACTTTTCCCATTACTTAGTTAAGAGTGTACATTAAGTGGTGCCATCTTTGTGATGCAGCAATTATTGATATTCTTAATTCTAGTGGACTTAAGGAGTCTCTAATTTGTATTTCTGGAATGCATTGTGTCTGGATTTGGGTATGCCTCTTTCAGTGGAAGGGCCAATGGTTCAAGTTCAGGGGTTGCCATACTTTTTCTGGAAAGATCCAGATAGTAAACATCTTAGGTTTTTCAGGCCATATGGTCTCTGTTACAACTACTCAACTCTTGTCATTATAGTATAAAAGCAGCCATAGACAATTCTGGACAGATTGGCTGTGTTCTGATAAAGCTCTGTTTATGCAAACTGGAATTTGAATTTTGTATAATTTTCATGTGTCAGGAAATATTCTTCTTTTGATTTTTTTTCATCCATTTAAAAATATAAAAACCATTGTTATTTTGCAGCCTGTGCAAAAACATGTAGCTGATTTTATAAAGTCCATAGGCTATAGTTTGTCAGCCTTATTCTAGTTAGTTTTTTTCTGGAATTCAGCTAGGACAGTTGTATGAGGAATTCCTCAGAAGAATGTGGGCTGATTTGGAAGAACCAGTGAAGTCATTTGCTAGGTGTAATAGAGAAAATAGGAGTAAAAGAAAAATAGTGGAGTGAAACAGATATCAGTTGGTGGAATACAGTTCTTATGCTTGAAACAGTTCTTCCTCAGAATTCTACGGTGTCAGTGGTTGCCTCATACTAGAGTCGTGCAATATTTGTTCTCATGTCAAAAAAAACTTGGGTTCCATCGGAGACACTCCTTAGCATTTGGCCACTGGATAAGGAAAGGGCAGGAAGGAGTAGGATTTGGGGCCTGTTACTTTTGGTACCTCAGACCAGTGCCTTAAAACCACAGCAAACCAGCTGTGGACCTATATGTTCCTCTAGATATAAATGTTCCCTGACAATTGGGACTAGGGGAACCAATTCTTTGGTAGGGGAAATGTTTCTAAATTCAGTAAAGCTGAAGGAGGCATTCCTGAAAGATTAGTTTAATGGTCTAGATTTTAATCTCGTACCTCCGATTCTCTCATTTGTCTTAGTTTCTCCTAAAATAATGCCATTGGTGCGTTAGGGGTGTGGTATACGAGAGTATAAATTTTGAAGTCGTATAAATAGACCATAGTTCACATCTAAGTGTTGTCAATTACTATCTTCATGATGTTGGAAGGCCATTTAATTGCTTGGAGCCTCTTTCCCCATCTATGAAATGGGAATAATTAATAGCACTTCCCTCTTAGGGTTGTTGTGGCGATGAAGTGAGATGATGTGTGTGAAAACTTTGACATAGTTTCTGGCATAAAGTAAGTAGTTAATACTACTTTTGCTGCTGTTGATGTTGCTATCGTAATTCTCAGTGGGTAGTCATGATTGACAGGGGTGATTACTAGATAATTCTGCGAGCTGAGCGAGTTAGAGTCTATCAGCCATAATTCACAAGTGTTGCCCATTTGGAGATTTGGGAATGAGGGTTAAGCAAACTATCCTCAAGTTCAGAGGTTGGCAGACTACAAACTGCAGTCTGTTTTTTGTCAATCAGGTTTTATTGGAACATACCCTTACTGATCACATACCCTTTACCGATCACATACCCTTACCGTATTGTCTATGGCTGCTTTCATGCTACAACCGCAGAGTTCAGTAGTTGTGACAGAGACCTTTTGATCAAAAAGCCTAGAACGTTACTATCTGGCCGTTTACAGAAAAAGCCAACTCCTGCTTACATTAATATAGCCTGGGTTTGTGAGCAAATGTTAGTCTGACTCATACACAGAATCGTTTCAGAGATTTGGAAGACATTTTTTTTCCCTAGCATTTTCCTTGAGCTGGAACATCCTCAGCAAGTCTTCGAGGTAGCATTCCTAGTGTTTCTGGCGATCCTGCTTTGGGAAAGAACTTGGGAGAAGTGAGGATGAATGTTTGTGCTGTGGAGAGAGACATATGTGGATGTTGGCTGTTGTGGGTTACTCTGTTCTGCTCCTTAGGTCAACTTTGACCTTTGTGTGGCTGGGGTTTGGTAAACAATGATGAGCTTGTTATTCCAATGGCATCTGCTCCCCCCTCACTAAGGAGAGTACATGAGTTTTCCAGCTGTGGATAGCTTGTTTTTAGGATATCGTCATGATGGTAATTCATTACTATTAGAATAACTTTTCACTTTAGAACTTGCTTAGTTTATTTGTTTCACTGCATCACCTTGGATAATGCAGACACCCTATATATATTTGAAACGTTTAGACAACTTTTCATTTGTAGGCTTATCAGAAAATACCCTCGTGAACACCTACAACTACAGCAGAGAGAACTGTTTATCGAGGAACCTTGAGAAAGGTGTGCCAGTCCTATTGTGGTCATCTGCAGATGGGTTATCTCTCTGGTTCTTAATTTCATCTACTGTACAAAAGGGGTCATAATATCTGAGTTCAATGTGAAAGCATCATCCATAAAAGATATGAAGTGGAAGATAAATGTAAGATATTATTAACTGTTAATAGCAATGTGTTATCTTTGGATGTCTTTTTTATACCAACATAGACAAAAATGAGAATGACCTCTCTATGTATTTCATGTAGAATTACAATGAAAAAAAAAAGTAATAGTTTAAGCGTATCTCACTGGAAATACTAAAACAATTTCTTTTCTATTATTTTTACTCAACTAAGATGTAGATACTTTTCCATGTTACTCGAGGTGATGACAGCTCAGGAATTTTGGAGTTTGCCCAGAACTTTTGTAATTATTACACAAAAAGTAACACATGCTAGGTAAGTCATCCTTGCGCGAAAGGGAGATGAGAAACAAATCTGGAGCAAGTTCAACTGGAAATTTGAGGCATTTTTATTAATATAGAGCTACCTATTCCTCCCAGCCCCCAGAAACTTAGAGAAAAACAGGTTGTGTGGTCCCTCCAACCTGTTTTTTTGTTTTTTGGGAGACAGGGTCTTGGTCTGTTGCCCTGGGTATAGTGGCATCATCATAGCTCACTGAAACCCCAAACTCCTGGGCTCAAGTGATCCTCCTGCCTCAGCTTCCTGAGTAGCTGGGATTACAGGTGTGCACCACCACGCCCAGCTGATTTTTCTGTTTTTAGTAGAGGATGGGGTCTTGCTCTTGCTCAGACTGGTCTTGAAATCCTGGCCTCAAGTGATGCTCCCACCTCAGCCTCCCAAAGTGCTAGGATTATAGGCATGAACCACTGTGCCTCACTGGTTTTTGCATTTTTAAAGCATTTTCAATAATCTCTATCTTATGTTCTTTCTGTGTAGACAGAACTTCTAAGAATCCGTACAGGGGACATTTCTCACTGTTAGAGGAATCCGAAATTGACATGTGTGATGACCAAAATTTCCTGCAAGAAGTGTCTGGCATTGGGCTGGGTGAGGGTCAAGCAGGATTATTCAAAGAAGCATTTCTACTTTGGCCAGGGGACACATCCAAGGTGCTTTCTGACTGTCCTGGGGTTTGATGACTTGCTCAGCTGTAAAATGGAGATAAATGTGCATACCTGGCAGGATGGCTTTGAGGATTAGAGGTAATATCTGTAAGCACCTGGTATAATTTTTGGCCTCTACCCTGGAGTAGAGTACGTATTACCTATGTGGCTCTTAATTATATGCCACCTCACTACACTATGCATATAAACATCTTGTTTTAGAACACCTATGTCTGTGTAGGCATGTGTCTCATTTCCCCAGCTAAATGTAGAATCCTTGAGGACAAGGATTATAGCTTATAATTCATTGTTTCTCCTGCAGTGTGCCAGAGTATCTTGTTTTGTGCATATTCGGTGCATATTTTTCAAGTGGGCAAGTGGATGGACGGATGAATTAACTGATGCCAGAGTCTGCGTGGGAACTCACTAAGGGAGGTCCTGCCATGAAATTCAGATAAATTAGTGGGTGATTTGCAAAAGGTTTCACTGTTGGATCCCTTTAAGTAACGAGCTCCCCTGTTGAACTTGAGATATAATTAAATTCTTAAAATTACATTTCCATTCCTATTTTTGAGAAAGTCTGTACAGGATAAAGCAAAATATACATGCCTGCAGAAGTCTGCTTTTGTCATTAGAAAAATGAAAGGCACAGTAGAACCTCAAGTTTTAAGGTTAATATTGTTGTATTATTTCCCCCTCTCCTAAGGCCTCCTATGAAGTTTCTTAATAAAATCATTTCCCTAGAGATGTTCTCATCACAGCAGAGACCTGATCTGATGGAACCGTTGGGGAGGAATCAGCCTTGAGATTCACTGTCCTGTGTCCCAGCTCAAAGGCTGCCTCTGCTTTGATGCTTAACCTGACCCGTTTCTCCCCTAACTCCTCAATCTCCCCTTTAGTTTTTTACAGTTTTTATCTTTTCTACCTATCTCTATTTATCTATTTACAGTTTCTAACTAGAAGTTCTTCATTTATTCATTCACTGCACTTACTGATTGCTTACTGTATGCCAGACATTGTGCTGTAATGGGAAGGGCCAGAGAAGCTCCTCATAGAATTGTTGTTGCCAGATCCAAATCCTATAAGGAATAATAATTTATGAAGATCCTAGTCTTTAAAGATGGGCAGACGATGTTTGCCAAGACATGCAGAGGCTTGGACAGGAAATAATCTGGCAGTGACTGGGGAGCTAGAAACAGCTCAAAAGGTCTAGAGCATATGGTACGGTGGAGAAAGTTAAGGGAATGATTCAGAGTATTGGAGTTAGACCATGGAGGGCCTTATGATGGTCTGCTATGACATAGAACTTCTTTCTGTGGGAGATTGGGAGTCATTAAAGGTTTCGTGCCGAACTTGGACTACAGTTGGTTTTATGTTGAAAACCACTGGTTGTTGGGTTAGGGATGGGTTGGTGGGAAGAGGGCAGGATAAAAAATGATGAGACTGTTAACAGTATTAACACTGGGGATTTGAGAGATGAAAGGAAGAGCCCAGGGGAATTCGTTACCATTTGCAAATGGAGGAGAAAGCAAAATGACTTGTCTAGGACTATCGCCAAGGTGATTGAAGATGGCGCTGCATTTAATTTAAAACAGTAAATGAGAGGAGTGGTGGGTCTGTTGAAAAGATAAAGCATTTGAACTAGAACCTGTTAAGATGTAGTATATATAGGGTTTTGTCCACATTTCTTATGCCCTTCAGAATTAATGTTCTTGCAGTAGAACCTTTGTAATTAATCTTCGTATTTCCCTTTTCTACCTAAATGTTTTTGGTCAGGAGGGCCTCAGGTAGGGAACACACTGTAGAATAAACTGTTTCTTCCTACAGGTACTCTATTTCTTTTATACTTGGTCTGTGATTACAAGGATAGATCGTGTGAGAAAAAACACATATGGTCACCCACTAATCAGAGATTTATGTATAAAAGAGAAAAATGTGTTGCCATATGCTTAAGGTACCTTGAGCATTTTTCAATACTTGGCTGAATTTGGCTTTTTTCCCTCCACTGTTTGAAAGAAATTGTTCTCAACTTAGAGATGTTTTCTTTTTTTTAACTTTATTCTAATCCTTGGCACTTGAATTCTAAAGTTTCTTGGCATCTTCTCTCTGGAGATGGTTTCACAGGTGTTTACAGAGTTAATGGATGCTAACGCATATTATAAGAAGATACAAATACATTCCTAAGGGCCCATGTGACCCTTGGAAGAGTCTGTTAGGAAGATGAAATATTGGTCAGTATTGTGCTGGTATCAAGTGATACACATCAGTGATAACAATTTCAATTGTTGCTATGATGGGGCTTTTAAAACATGGGTAAGTGGAAGGCTGAGAGTTTGGGTTTTAAATTGACTCTGAAGGCAGTGGGTTGATGGAGCCTTTTTGGAAGG
>NW_012133857.1:24197656-24198485 GCF_000956105.1 Propithecus coquereli
AGAAAGAAAGCAAAAGCCTTTTTGTCTCTTTAATTGGCTGTATCTAAATTTTTTAGGTGAAACATTTTCACTGACATTTCAAATTTTATAAAATGCTGATATGAACCATGCAGAAATTAATGAACTGATATTGACTTAGTTCGAAAATGAACATCAAGATTTATTGAGCAAAGCAGTAAATATTGACCCAGGCAGAGATAAGGTCAATATTTACTCTGACATAACATAAATCCAAATATTCATTAATCTATAAATTTAGTGGGTCAACACAAGGCATACAGAGTTATACATAAATATATATTTTTCATATCTGTGATGGATCAAAGTCAAACATCTTCTTTGCTGGCCTTAAATTTGAAAGGATGATGTTTTCTCCTTTGAAACCACCTTCTTGGGGAGAGGGATGTGTGGGTGGGTGGAAGGACATGATTAATATAAAGGTTCAAAATAAAAATGCACATAGCCAAATATATGCACAATAAGTGGAGAGTCATTATTTGCATGAAATATGTGATTTACTTAAAGGCTACTGTTCTTTTCTAACCTAACAAAATATATTCATTTATTACATCTGATTTGGTTCATAAAACCCACTTTCTGAAGATATAAAACAGGAGAACATTCTATCTTCCCCTCTGGATATTGTTAAGCTCTGTTATATAGAATTTTGTTTGGCAAATAAAATATTGTTGGTGTGTATCATGCTGAGTAACACTTTACTGGCCGCAGTTTCCCTTGTTGAAATTATTAAGTTGAATTAAACTCTCATTCCTTATTTTGTCACTTCTCTTGGCGGGATGGTCTTGGTAGCAATAAGAAGAAAATAAGG
>NW_012133857.1:24199905-24211165 GCF_000956105.1 Propithecus coquereli
GTATCTGTGATGAGAAAAATTACAAAGGGTATAGAGTTTCCTTGAGTTGGTTTAAAGATTAAGGAAAATAGTGTCCTCATTCAAAAACTATGTCTCCTTGTAAGTACTGGTTCTGCTATAGCCATACGGATTGTTCAAAATCCTAAAATACGTACTTGGCCCACATCCTCCGAATTCCCCCTCCATCACTGCCCTAGAAACTCATTTCCCTATTTTGGATCCTCTTAAAAATCCTACAGTAGACCTCTGCACCCATCCTCTGCCATCCATTGTGAGTGGTCATCGTCTCTAATGTGTTAAATGTTCTAAACGCCATTTCTGCTTATCCTGATGGAGGAAATTTCAGAGAGGGATCGGGCTGACTTGGTGGTGTTTCAGGATACGTATTATGCCCTGCAGCCCACTTCTTGAAATTGAATTGATCTTGAGATTTTCCTGGGGCTTGGGAAGCTACTTGATGGAGATTTCCTGTTTATATTGATCCCCATTCTCTAAGGTTGAAGTCCATTCCCTGGGAGGAAAACAAGCTTCTTGAAGCTGCATGGAGTTTTGCTGCTCCCAGAGGTATCATTTAGTCACTCTGCCTCAATTATCGTTGGCCTGTTTTCTTCCTGGAACCCTTTTTCCTTTGTCCCACCCTTCCTCCTAGTTCCAAATGTTAGTAGGACAATGTTCTTGCTTTTAGCAGGACGTGCATGCCATTAGTACAGTCGATATTGATTGGCCGTTGAGAAATTTAGCAGGAAAATGCAATATGAAGCTCTTCTAGGCTGTTTGACTAGCGCCTGCAAAGACAAGCAAAGCCATTTTTATGTGTGTTTCTGCTTCTGGGGCTCACTGTGATAATGGGAAGTATTTTCTTCTCACTGTTGTTAAGCACATAGTCCACACTCTCCTCTTGGGGAGTGATTTTGACACTTCTTGATGGTCCTGTGGCTTTTACATTCTTACACCAACTTCTAATTAGCTACCTTTTCTCTCACCATCCACTAGGGTGTGAAAAGGAAGTTTCAACACTCAAGGCCAATTGGGCTGTGTACCTGCGGCGCCAGAAAGAACTAGTCAAGATTTGTTTCCCTTTGTTATCTGAGTGCACTATAGCTAGCAATATCACTAGGATTTTTCTCCCAAATTTCCACAGAAGGCATTTCCAGGAGCATGTTTGAGTATAAGGATTTGCTTTTGGATCAGTTTGAGCCTCTGGAAAAGACCGCCTTACTCTCCTGGCTTAAGCATAAGGGCAGTTTATTATCTTACATAGCACAGCTAGAGGCAGGACACCTCTGGGCAGCATCGGTGCACTCTGCCATCTTTAAGGTATATCCCATGTTGTTTATGCTTTGCCATCCTTAGTGGGTAGGCTTGGTCCTTAGAATCACTTTCCTTGTGGTCATAACGTGGCTTCTGGAGTTCCAAAAGTCAAATGCTGACTTACAGAGTCCAGAGAAGGAAGGGAAAGTGTGCCTTTCCTGTGTCTTGATTTAAGAGCAGGTAAAATGTTCTTCAAAGCACCCCACCCATGGCTAATCAATCTTCATTTTATTGGCCAGACTTGGATCACATGCTTATGCTTAAATCAATCACTGACAAGAGGGATGGAATCAGCAAGATTGGCTTAGACCAGTCAGGATTTACCCCAGAAGTAGCAGCGAGAATGGGTGTTGGGTATATAGCCCGTGGTGGCTGCTACCCTTGTCGTCTTTTTCAGGTTGTAAAGGCTTAGCAACCCTATAGCCCTTAATAAGGTAAGAAGTTATGACAAAGAAATACGTTTACTTTTGAAATGAAAATTTGTTTTTGGAAGCCTGACATAATGGCAAATAAAATAATAAAGTTCCATGAATTTGGAGTCCTTTCAAGTATTCAGAGCTGCCCTATCCAGTTCTATAGCCACTGGTCATATGTGGCTATTGAAATTGAAATTAATTAAAATAAAACTTAAGATTCAGTTCCTCAGTCACAATAGCCAAATTTCAAGTTGTTAGTAGCCACAGGTGGCTGGTGAGTACCCTTTTGTTCTGCACAGATATAGAACATTTCCCTCCTTGCAGAAAGTTCTATCAGATGGTGCTGTTCAGAGGATGTAGATGTGGTAGAGGAACCAGCAGGTAGCATATTGAGTACTGACTCTGTCTCAGGCACTGGGCTAATTGCACTGTGTTAATCAACATTCACATCAACCCCCTTGAGACATGCCCCTTTTGCAGAAGGGGAAAACTTTGTGGGGAAGTAGCTCCCTGAGGAGCAAGTTAGAGACCTCTCCTGAGCACTGACACCTGTCTGCCCTCTCTGCCTTCCCGGCCACTGAAGCAAAGTTTGGGAAATGGAACAGCCTGATACCTGCAAACATTCTCCTAAATGGAAAGAAAGCATTAGGTTAAGTGCAGATGCTGATTTAAGATCTTTCTGGAAAGCTTGCACAATGCCCCAAGTGTATAACGGAAGGGAGGCCTCAAACCTAGGAAGGTCCTTTGTAGACCCCTCTTCCCTTTGGAGGTCTTGGAAAGTTGAGCTAGGGTATAGTTCCTGAGCATTGTTTTTGCAAAAGCTCTGAGTCTTTGGCTAAATAAATCAGGGACTTACAGTGAGTAGAGTGTGGGGGTGGGAAGGGGTGAGGGCTTCCTCTTGCCAGTCTTCATTCATTGAATCATTCTCTGAGAGAGTATTTATCAAGCCCAGGCCAGGTGTTGAGCTCAATTCTAAATACTAGGCCTACAATAGAGAGCAAAACATAAGACGTTCCATTCCTACCTGGTGGAGATGGACAATGACACATACACAAAATAACATGTAATCTCATCACATGGTGCTGTGAAATAAAGTGTAAAGTGAGGTAGTGCTGGAGAGTGTGATGGAGGGAAGGGAGGTATTGGGAAGACCTCTCTGATGAGGTGATATTTGAGCAGAGACCTCAGTATAATGAGGGACTGAGCCTTGTGGATACGTGGGGTAAGCATTACAGACAGTAGGAAGAAGGGAAACGATGGAACTCAAAAGATACAATGATATACCTAAAATCACTCTGCTAATTTTAATTAGACCTCATTCTGGAACCTTCTGACCCAATATTCTTGCTTAGGATAAATTTTCCATTGTGCTAGAGAAATAGTTCTCAGCTGGTGATTTTTTGCCTTTTTTTTTTTTTTAAGACAGAGTCTTGCTCGGTTGCCGCAGCTAGAGTACAGTGGTGTCTTGATAGCTAACTGCAACCTCAAACTCTGGGACTCAAGTGATCCTCCTGCCTCAGCCTTGTGAGTAGCTAGGACTATAGGCGTTTGCCACCACGCCCAGCTAATTTTTCTTTCTTTTTTTTTCTTGTAGAGACAGGGTCTCACTCTTGCTCAGGCTGGTCTTGAACTCCTGAGCTCAAGAGGTCCTCCTGCCTTGGCCTCCCAAAGTGCTAGGATTACAGGCATGAGCCACCTCGCCTGGCTGACTTTTTTCCTTTTTATGGAACGTTCGACAAAGTCTGGAGACATTTTTTGGTTGTCACAATTGGGAGTGGTTGGGTGGACAATTTGCATTGAATGAGTAGAGGCCTGGGATGCCATTTAACATCCTACAATGTACAGAACAGCCCCCACCACAAAGAATTATTTGGCCCCAAATGCCAATAGTGCCAAGGGTGAGAAACCCACTACTGAAGACTCACCTGAATCCATCGCTTTTACGCAGTTGCCATGGTGCCATGAGGATTCTACCTTTCTAGCCAGTTACTAATCCAAATCCTTAATTGAGTGACTATTCTGTGGCATAAGCCCAGCAAGCTGTGTTGTGCAGGAAGGCTAAGGTGTTAGAGAATCAAGTGAGTGGCATGGTGGTCAATCCTCTTTGGAGATTGAAGAGTAGAAATGGAAATCTTGGCAAGTTGACCATTCTGGAAATCTATGCCTAAAATCATAAAGGAGTCAATCACACGTCTGGTTGTGGTTAAAAAGCCCACCTCTTATGTCACGTGAAGGTGATGAATGGTGGCCTTGCTGCAGTAAAGAGGTAGCGAGATTGCTTTTATTATTATTGTTTTATTTTTGAGGTCCCTGCTGACTACTCCATGTGTCAACTCTTTGATCTAAGAGGCTGTTAGGAAATAATATCCATCTTAGTATTGCTAGCCATGAAGGGCCCTAAAGAATCAGCTGACCAAGCCACTGCAGCACCGTGAGAAAATTTACAGTTACCCAGTTGTAAACCTTGACAAGTCACTTCAGGGCTGGCAGGGAATAGCACAGTTTCTTAAGTGATCACCTTTCACCGAGGAGTGGAAAGGAGAACAGAGCTGGGAATGGTGATGGACAGGCCATCGTCATCCAGCCTTCTGTCAATGTCAGCACCTTCGCATTTGATGCGAGTTACGTAAATGTTGTAATAATGGCCACAGATTCTTCCCAGGGTAGATTTCTCACCTCTGTGTGTAGATTAAACAAAAGGTCCATTGTGTTGGGGTATAAGTACGTGTATGTTTATCTACACGTGTCAGGGTGCCCTTAATTTTCCACAGAGCAGATGGTTGTTGTGTGTTCTGTCCCAAACCCTCTTGTACATGTTTGAATAAAAAGATGAATTCATGTGGTCTCTGCCACTAGGGACCTCAAAGTCTCTTTCCCTCTTTTCTCTTTTGAAAATGATGTTTTATTCTCAGTGGTAGCCACTGCCTTTGTAGGTTAAACATACCAAGATCTAATGTGAGTATCTCGATATTCCTATTGTAAGTCTACAAAGAGTTTGAAAAGGTATAAGATCTTTCATATGTCAGGGTGGCTCAGAAGTATTTTTTCTTTAAATTGGATGATAATATCTGACCAGAGTATTGACATAGCCATTTAAATTGTGTGCAGTGTGTGTTATTCCAGCTTCCTTCATACCTACTATTTGGAACTCAAATCCAGAAGCTTATTGATGGTGAAGGTCATGTGAAAAGCACTTTTTTTCCTCAAAGAAATGTTGGCATTGTTTTAGCATCTTTTTTCTACCTTGGATTCTTTCTCACATCCCAGAGTGATTCCAAAAGAGTTTCTTCGGTCAGTGCTGTTGACAAGAGACATTATTTTTGGAGATATTTTTTCTTTTATGTGTTTTGTCTTAGATTTTGATTCTGACATCTCTGATTGATACCACATTTTCCGTATTTCCATCTCTCTATATAAAAGGAGTAGATTTGGGATTTCAAATCTCTCTGGTGGAAATAAAAACTGCATTATAGAAAGGAAAATATGTTCATATGACAAATGTATTATTTTGTACCATTATTATATTAAAATGTTTTCCTAATTAAAAATACTTCTTATAAAACATGTTACTTAGAAAGTAGAAGAATTGCTAAATTCCAATTTTTTTACTCAATGATTATTATCAATCAGAAAGTTATACCATGTTGTTTTATTCTGTATCCTTTTGGCTTATTCAAATACTTGATTAATTTCTTGTCTTGTAGTAAATAGCTTTTCCTAATTTTCCTCATATAGGCAACCCCAAAATGTATAGATTCTCATTTAAACAATTTGTCTAGCGGTAACTCCAGCTGAGCACTGCCCTTTGCAGAATATGTTTTACAGGATATCAAGAGCATTTAAATTATTCTTTCATATTAATTGCTTGGCATTTAGGTCTTTCACGTTATTTTAATAAATTAGGTAAGATGATAATATAAGAGGTGGAAAACATGTATGTTTTCAGTGTTTAAAGACACTTCAGTGGACTATAAAATGCTTAAAAATTTGAGTAAAGATGGGCCGGGTGTGATGGCTCACGCCTGTAATCCTGGCACTCTGGGAGGCTGAGGCACGGAGGATCCAGTGAGCTCAGGAGTTTGAGGTTGCTGTGAGCTAGGCTAAGGCCACGGCACTCCAGCCTGCGGGACAGAGCAAGTGTCTGTCTCAAAAAAAAAAAAAAGAGAAAAAAAAAATTCAACTTAAGATGAATATTTGATATTTTATTTTGAGCTCTCCTTACAGAACAGAATAGATTTATGCATTGGGAGGACAGGAAATATAATAATTAGAAATATATTAATTGATTTTAGATTTTTATCTGTAAAATACTAGTCATAAATATACTTATTAGAATCCATGTTTATAGGCTTTGAATTTGATTGAGACAGAGAATTATTCATCAAAAAGCCACTAGTCACATCATTTATCACAACTAATCGTGAATTTATATCTCTGTAACTCACAGGTATGATGTATGTCTTTTTTTGGTAGGGACATTTACTACAGGAATTAATTTCAGACAGCGGGAGACTTTTATAGCCGTTTAACTGTTAGCTGCCTAGAGATTTAAATAATTTTACTGTTTTCTTGGTGTTAGCCTCTGGGAGTAGAGTTTCTCTGCACAGAAAGAATATCATCAGTACAGAATTGCTTGAGTTCCTCTCTGACAACCTCAGTACCAAGTCTCGGCGTAGGAAGTTTCTGGCAAGGGGCTACATGCAGGTGGTTGCTCAGAGTATTTTCTCAAAATCTGTGCCTGGAACATGAGTTGAAGAGGCTGTTTATAGGCTTTAAATTTTTTTTTTTAAAATGTGTTTGTTTATTTGTTCACAGACTGTTTGTGGTAGGAGGGTTCTGTGGCCACAAGATACTGGGAGATGCTGAAATAAAGACAGTAATGTAGGTTTCTTTGTTGCAGGACTTGTCAGAGCCTTTAATAGTCTACTCTTAATAAAGAATTGGAAACTTCACTTTCACTGTGCACTTACACATTCTATTGGAAAGTGAGAGAAAGAGGAAGGAGGAAAATGGGTGTGTGTGTGGGAGGTTGTGTTTGTGTGGGGAGGTGGCAGAGATAGAAGATGGATTCTCATGAGTGGGATCAGTGTCTGCTATCATAGTGATTTCCTGACAGCGTTAAGAGGGCTGTGCTGCTGTTGTGCAGTGTGGTGACAGGGAAATTTCAGTCTCGAGATGAGCTGCACATGATTCACGCACCTACTATGAAGTAGTAAAAGGAAAAACTGTGCCAGTATACATCAGAAATATTTTCTCCTTTCTTCCTTATTTACTGAAAATGGATCTTTTGTGTATGAAAATTCCTTGGGGGAATAAAACGCCATTTAGTTTAATGCAATGGCAATATGTATTCAAGTCATCATAAATAAAAATATTTGTTAAAAATGACTACCTTTAAATTTGTGGACATGAGTTTTGTATAATACCTTCCTTAAGAGGGCGATGATACATGAGAATGTGGGATGGTTTTATTTTGTATTGAATTTGAGAATAAAAGAATTGTCACCCACATATGGTTTGATGAAAGGAATAAACCCCTTAAGAACTGAATTTTTGATAACAAGAAATTAAAGATTTTAGTCAAGCCAGACCACACATGATTGGAGTTCAGCAGTGAGGGTACCAAAGAAGATTAAGTTTGGAAATTAAATTTTAGAGGGAAGAGGAAAGAACTGGGCTTGCAGAGTACGGGAAGAGAATAAAAGATGGTGACGTGATCCTCCAGTTGTCCTTTTGTTCTTTCTGACTGTAAAGAGTAGCACATTCCCCAAATGGGACAATCAAATGTGTTTTCACATGTTGCCACATGTCCCCTGGGGAGGTGAGGGCAGACTCCTCCTTGGCTGAGAACCGCTGCGATGGAGCATGTGAGAAATAATAATAGGTAGTAATACAAGAAGTCACCCTGTAGTATAGAAAGGTGTGGAATTATTAGGTGGTAAGTGATTAGATTGGCCATGATTTTTGACCTGATAAGTTTTTTTAGGTAATTCTAAAAGTTTCCTTACTGCAAGTAGGCAGATTTTTAAATGTTTCTCACCATTTGTTATAACAAATGTGGCAGAGTGGATTTTATTTCCCTTCGATTTGTGCTGTGTCAGTCCTGGAAAAGCATGGGTGATGTTGATTGTAGCTCAGATTGAAAATGACGAACAGTTAAGAGTTGCCTAGCTAATATGTTGTTCCCCAGTCTGTATAATTCATTGTTAGAGGTTAATATTTAGGGACGAGTGATTAGGTTTGTTTTTAGATATTGGCTACCTCAGCAGGATTTTAGTTGACAGAGCTTCATCTCACATTTGCTTATGTGAAGAACTGAAGTTGCTGCCTGGATTAAATCAAAACATTAGACAAAATCATAATTAATGAAATATGTTAGATTGTAGAATTATACATACACATGTAATTTTTTTGCATGGGGGTGGGACTAATTATTTGAATGATTTTCTTAATTTTGCATATACTTTCTTTTCTCCCCTCATTTGATCTAGTTTCATTCACATCATCTCTAATTTCTGTGGAAATGGCTTCATAAAGAATTTGAAACAAGCTGTGATTTGAGATTGACTTTTAAAAATGGAAATTGCATTTATCTGGGTTAGAATTTTATCTAGAATTATAACTTAATAACTCTTATTTTCAAATTCATATCCTAGTGCAACTAAAAGTTGGTTGTTTAAATCTCGAGGCAAAATGAAAGATTGTTTTACTTTTCTTTTGCCTGCCAAGGAATGTTTTTTTCCCTTGACATAGACAAGAAAGGAGTGCCCTTTCTTTTTACTTTCTACCCTTGTGTGCTGGGCTTCTAAATCCTGTTTGGTGTGATTTTTCTCCATTCCCCCTTTATCTTCCACTAGAGGTAGAGAAGTTATCCCTTCTTCTGGCTCTTCTTTCCATCCTGAGACAACTACATCTCACTGTTGCCTTCTTTATTTTGCTTTCTACTCATCTTTTGTTCTTGGAGAAGTTGGCAAGGTGGGGAGAGTCGAATTCAGTGAAAAGAAAGTGGACTCTTATCTCTTTTATACAGAACAGTATCTTTGTGAAAAAAACCAGAACAAAGAGAAAATAAGATGCTTTATAATGAAGCTTTGACACTTTTTGATAATGAAGCTTTTAGTTCCCATAATGTTGAATAGAGGTCAGAAAGTCTGCCAGGTCTCTTACTCTGTGTTCATTTAGCTCAAGCTTGCTCTGGTACCTAAGATGAGAGAAACGAAGGGTTACAGAAGCTTGAAAGTTTTATCTTTTTGTCCTTTGTTTTTGTCTTTTTTTTTTTTTTTGAGATGGGGTCTCACTGTATTGCCCAGTCTAGTCTTGAACTCCTGGGCTCACGTGATCCTCCTCCCTCAGCCGCCCAAGTAGCTGGGACTCCAGGCACATGCCACCACACCTGGCTACTTTTGTCTTTTTTATTTTTTTAACTTCCTGTGTAAGTCAAAAGACATATTAATTTTATGTTTCAATAGTTCTTTGACTTTCCTTTATGCCATACAAGCTGATCATTAAATGTGACTTCTGTCTGTACGTTATATCACATTTAAAGATCATCAAAATGCTTAGACTCGTTACTTGAATTATTTGGCATCCCTCATAACTTGTTTTTACAGTTCAATTACTGTGGAGATGAGATATAAATTCAATACCAAAAATAATTACTGTGCCTATGAAGCTGTTATTCCCTACCTTGGCTTAATGTGTTTCTATTCCAGTGAACTGTCTCTGTTTGGAACAATTTAAAAATGATATCCCCTTCCCCCTTTTTTCTTTCCTGAACCATAAGAGGTTGGGTGAGCAGGTATGAAAACTCTGACCTCTGGACCATCTTCATGTTCTCACTTCACCGATTCCCATGGGGGCCAATCAGGGACAGAGACAGGCTTTTCTGGGAAGTTGCATAATCTAGGGAGGGAGTTAAGCAGGGAGGAGTGAAATATGTTCTTTGACACTGCTTTGTCTGTCAGAGTCTGTGAAGTCCCTATTTAGTGTTGAATGAGGAGTTTAGGAAATACTGGTCTTTGTTGCTGCCAATTATGGTGATGTATAGGGTTGTCAAAATGTGTTACGAATCAACTGACCCATTTACATTACTACTTTTTTTAATGTCTAATTTTTGTATCATTAATTTTTAAAAATATTTCATCTATAACATGCTTATTAGAACCAATCAGTGGAAAAATGGGTAATGAAATCAGCTATCCCTTTCCTCCAAGCCTACTTTCCCGAAATAACCATTCTAATCTTTGTGTACACGTAACAATGTAGAGTAGATATCCACCTGAGTCAATATATAAAAATCCATGTTTTTAAAAATAACCGTGTCTATTCTGTAGTACAGATATACCATCCGTTATTGAAACATTTCCTTATTGATGGACATCCTTGTATCCAGCCTTTTCACACTACCAAAGCACTGTGGTACCCATCCTCGTGTGCTCGTGCTTTATTTTTGTGGGAGAGATAATCAAATAGGGTTGCTAGATCAAAGAGTATGCTGCTACTTTTTCCCATGCCCTTTGGTACAGGGCTTTTCAGATTTGATTATTTCTCCATCACAAAGAATGGGAGGAATGAATGGAACAACTCCATAATGTATAGACTGAAAATAAGTGAATTGATCAGCCGTGAAAGAATTGCTTTCATAGGGAATGTTTGAAAGACCAGAAAGACAAGAGAGACAAGACAACATTTGAAACATCAGATGCTGGTTTGCCCAGCTTAAAATCAAAACATGCAGGTGTGTATCTGCGAGTGTATGTGTTGAGGGCTGGTGTAGGGTAGGGTGGTGGTAGGTTTGATAGCGGGGTGGAGGGGGAGAGGGATTGAATGTGTCCTATAAAATCTTTGTAAGGATGTTGATAGATGTTGTCTGGTGGAAATTATTCAGAAAAAAAGTGAAAAAGACAACACAATGAGAATGAATTGTTAATTAGAAACTTAGGATGTGGAATTTTACCAGATAGAATAGTTAAGAAATGAAAGTGATCCATTGCTTTAGCTTAAGAAGACGAAAGAGAGGAAAGATGAATGCCTAAATACTGATTGGTGATAGCAAAGTATACAAGATTCCAATTTGGTAGAAAGAAATGTTGGATACTTCCAGGGATGCTGTGGTTTTGGAAGATGTGGCCGTAATGAGAGACTTTGGCGTTGCAGGTGGTTATTGGATAGTCATAATTTATTTAGTTCTACCTTTGTATAATGATGTTTTAGGTGAATAATGTCTTTTAATTTCTCCCAACAGAGGAGAGTATGGTGATTGTTGTTATTGTATATATATTGTATGAAAATCAAGGGTCATAGAGTTAAGTAACTTGCCCAAAGCTCACTGCTGTATCCCGAGATCCTATACGAGAGCTTAGCACATAATAGATGCTTATTAACAAAAAAAATTGTTGCCTAAGTAAAAACTTAAAACCTCATCATTTGTTTTTACCTCATCATTTTTTACCTCATCAACTTTTTACCTCATCATTTGTTTACTCATCACAGGCTTTGGGAATATCTAAGGTATCACAGTTCTTCCCCAAAGT
>NW_012133857.1:24211710-24226816 GCF_000956105.1 Propithecus coquereli
GAAAATTTGACTTTTTCATAAGTGATGTGAGAGTTGGTGCTGGAGCTGGTGCATAAGACTCCAAATAGTTTATGAATGGGGTCAGGTCAATTGCCTCCTAACCAGAGGACACAAAGGAGCAGCAGAGGACAACCGGGTAATTGGATTCTGGCTGCCTCAGTTGAAATCTGCTGGTTGCAGATTTCAAGTCTGTTTCAGTTTGTTTTGTGTTTCAAAGGCCGGATGTCTTGATCACTCTCCGGAGATTTCAAAGTTAAAATCATTGTTTTATAATTAGCATCGATGTAATCGACAGACGGGGAATATTGCATGAATTCGCGCAGGGTGCTTGTCTGCTGGTGTCTCTGCCTCATTCCCCGTCCACACGTGGCTAGTGAGCAGCCTTTCAGGTTTTTAGGAAAACACAGCCCTAAAAAGGTTATTGGTAAAAACCAGATGGGAGCAGATTCCTAAGTGCCCCAGGGATTGCGCTAACTCTGACCTCTCTGGTTTTGGAGGGTTTATTCTTTTGTAATGCTCCGTTCCAAATTAGGCCTCTTTCCTGTGCCTTCCATACTTCTCGATTCCAGCAGGTGACACCCTCCTCCACCCCCAATTAATATATTTGACCGATTTGTGATTGTGTGTGACATTTTATCCCTTAAAGAAAATTCTTTCGGCAGTTTTAAACTTGCAAGATGGTAGCAAAGCTTGCTAAGCAACATGGCCTGCTTTATTTCCTGCCTATGGGCGTGTCTTTTTAAGAGTATTAAAATAATGTTGCAAGAGAAATGTTCGTTCACTTCATAATAGAAATCTTCCTTTTGATCATTTAGTTGATATTGAAAGACAGAGTCTCATGAAATGCTTAACAGTCGTAGAAATAGCTTCATGTCAAGAATTAATTTCCATGTAAAACAAACACCAAAGGCCTTGGCTAGGAAGGCAAGGTTCTAATACCAGTCAGTGGATTGAGTTGGTCTGACAACCCCACATCTCCAAGTTTTTATCCAGAATTTTAAAATGGGGAATGATTTGGAGCCTAAAGAATACTATTCATGTTTGCTAAGGGAGTGGGACTGCTGGTCAATCAAAAAGTTTTTTGCCAGTTTTTATTTTGGATAAATGACAGCCCCGAGCTTGACTTAATTCCTTAAAAGGTTACATGATTTTTTTGACCCCGAGTTCCCGTTATTATTGGAATTTTAAATTTAGCTTTATTGCACAGATTAATATCAACACAGGTGCTTTCCCCTCTTTTGGCAAACATGTTTAGAGATCCCTGATGGTCATGGAAAGAAGCAGTTTGTGTCTGTTATTAATTATTTTCTCTTGGTCAGACCAGTTCCCCCGCCTCAGCAAACTTAGGGAAGGCACCATCGATAGCGAACTAGGAAGATACCTTCCGACCTACGGACCTTACTGAGGCACCCAGTCTCCTACACAAGAAATTCTGTCCCTTTAAGAGGAGCCTGTAGGTTCTTGATGCCGTCTGGGTGCAGTGATCTGCAGCCTTGCATCTTCCACGGTATATCTCATACGTCATACTTCAGCACCAAGAACATTTGTCATCGCTGAACATTCTCTGATTTTTCCTGCAGCTGAATCCTAATTTATACACATTTTGTAATTGTGTGTAATTGTGCTTCTTGTTGTTTGTTAAAATCCTCCTCATCTTTAAGAATATCTCAAAAAACAACTTCTTTTCCTAAATGTTGCCAGATTTTTAATTTTGTTCTGCTCCCCTCCATTTGAATTAATTATTACATGCCTGTATGACCTTCCTTATTTATTGTTTTTTGCACTCCATTGCAGCTAACTACTGACTGGTGTGCTTTGCTTTGCATACTGGTCTGTGAAATTTTTGAGAGTCAAGGTTCAATTCTTACTGCTCTTTGAATCTCTTCTGCTCCTAACATGGTACCACATATGGAGAAGTTCCTAAATGAATATTTGAAGTGTTTTATTGAATTACGTGCCTCAGTGGAATGTCAGAAATGACATTTCTTCTTGTCAATAAATAATAAAATGTTTACTTGCTAGCTTTATTTTATAAAGATCCATACTAGTGCTGTCCAATAGAACTTTCTACAGCCATGGAAGTGTTCTGTGCTAACATGGTAGCTGCTTGCCACATGTGATCACTGAGCACTTGTTATATTGCTAGTGTGGCTGAGGAACTGCATTTTAAATTAAATTAAAAATTAAATTTAAATAGCCAAATGTGGCTAGTGGCTACTGTATCGTACAGCACAGGCAGAGAAATAAGCTGTTTCAATCTTTTCCTCTCTCTTTTCAGCAACCTTTATTAAGGATTTATTATTTCCTAGCCCCTGGGGATACCAAGAAGCATTGGTTAATTCCAGGACTGTGGAAACTCTCACAGTACTGCAGAGGGACCCACGAGATCCCATCATTCACTAATACAGGACAGTAAATGTGACGCTGTCAGAATAAGCAGGGAACTGGGGACACAAAGAAAAGCCAAGGATCATTTGCAGCCAAAACCTTGAAACTGTGTGGCAAGACTGGAGAGGTCAAGGAGGGTAGCACAGAGGAGGATCACCTAACCTGGACACACTTTATGGGCCATGATGGGGAGGCCATCAGTGGTCAGTCTGTTCCTAGATATGTGCAGCTTTGCAGAGCGTGATCAAGTGACCTGCCCACCATATCTTTATCCTAAAGAAAGTCTCTCCCATAAAAGACAGAGTGAAGTTATATTACTTTGTCCATTTCTTTGACTCTAAGCCCCAACACTGTTAAATTTCCAGGGTTTTAGGTATGAGGTGTATTTGGCTTATAGTTGGTTCCGCAGTGCCCAGCACAGTATCTGTCACGTGGAAAATGCATGGAAAGCATTCATTCATTCATACGGCAGATACCTGGTGGGCTGTGGCTCCACTGGTCCCACTTGGGACCCACTGGGTACCTGCTCCCACAAGACCCATCTTCCTGGGGCAGTCGGGCAAGACACTAGTGAACGCATCAGCAGCTAAAACTGATCTGTCGCAGTCATGAGGGAAATGCAGGGGCCTGTGATGGATAACAGCAGTAGGGTCTGTCTTAGGTGATAGTGAGGGAAGGTCTCCCAGTCACGGGATGAATCTGGGAAAGAATCTGAGGCAGAGGGAGTGGCAAGTACCAAGACCATGTTGTGGAGAAAGCTCATGGCTTGCTCTAGCATCTGACTGAAGACCATGGAGGCTGGAATAAGATGAGGGAGAGGAGGAACAGTGTGAGATGAGGTCTGAGAGGGCAGGAGGGAGCTGGATCTACAGAGTCACGTAGGATGTATTAAAGAGATAAAATCCTAAGGATGATGAGAAATCATTTCATGAAATTTTTTTTTTCTCTCTCTCTCTAAGAGAGGGAAGTTTGTAAAGTTTTAGTCCATATTAGAAGTGACCGAACACTTCTTATGGTCAGTCACATTGCTATTTTGAGATACCCTCATTTTGGCCATAGGTGAAAATCCATTAAGAAACTGCACCATGTTCTATATTATCTTGGGAACGCTTGAAGCTAAATAAATGGGGGAAACATCTGATGAATCCTTGGAGAGCCAAAAGTGGAGGATATAATGCTGCACAAGTAGGTTTTGACTCCAGGTCTAATTTTCAGAGTAAGCCTCCCTGTGAGAGGCAGTAATTGGCTGGAAGAGTATGATTTCTCCTAATTGCCTTCCTAATTACACATGGTGGTGTTGGGGGCTGAAGGCTTGGTGCTTGGCACCGTACATCACAGGTCACTCGGCCCTGGGGAGATGAGACTAAAATATCTCCCAAGCATGAGCCTTTTTGTGCAGCCCTCCAGCCAGGGAAGATGCAGGTAGCAGTCGAAGGATCTAGGTTATGTAGATGGTCTTTTAGGCATTTAAGGAGGGCATGATCCACCTCAGAGAGCAGACATCCCACCACACCTTCTAGCTTTAGGAAAGTTGGTTTCTTAAATGTTCCTGTTTTAGTCCTTGTTCAGTATTGGCAGGGTATTCCAAGAAGTTGAGGTCGCACAGATGCTGTTAACATCCTGCCCATGTTTTCTCTTCTCATTTCCAAGCACTTAGTTTTTCATTTTTAATTTTTTGCATGCTGACCTGATGTCTACCTGTTGGCATTTGCAAATCCTTTGCCCAAGGGCTCTCTGGGGCCACAGGCTAAGGGAATTCATGTCCCTTCGCTAGCAGCTTTGAGCCAATGATTATTGGTCAGATTTGGATAATGACTTATTCCCCACTCCCCTGTTGCTCCCTGGGTCACCTCCCAAATAAAGTACTCGTACTTGAATCTTTGTCTCAGGATCTGTTTCTGGGGAACGCCAGACTAAAACACTCTACCTTAAGAAAAGATGATACAAGAACTTAATGGTCACAAAACTTCTTTGCCAGACACGGAAGTCACACATGAAACCCAAATGTGTTTCTCTGAATAAGACAAAGTCAGCATTACTATATAAAGTATAATCAAGTGATGACAAGTTACTTGAAATTAGTCATTTAATCAGCAGCTCTGGGCAATGACAATCAGACTGCGTTTTGTTGTTTGGTGGGATAGATCATTTTTTGGAGCTGGAAAATATCAAAATCTTGAATAGAGGACAAGCAGACAGGCCCTCAGTAAGAAATTTTGAGAATGCTTAATGAAACTATCTTGAGTTTCCTGCCTGAGACTAAATCTCAGACAAACTAGATTTGTCTCTGATGTGGGCTGCATTTGGTCTCCAGATATTTCATTTGTTTATCCAGTGTTTCTTTGAATTCGTTTTCAACATTTGAATACTGGGGATTTTAATTTAAGAGGCCACTATGAATATCTTCCTTAAAATTAAAGTCACAGCACACGTGTTCTTAATTGAAACCGTAAAATCAGGCAGTGGGGCAACAGGGAGCCCGCATTCCCACATGTCGGCAGTGCCCTCTCTCCAGTCCCTCCTGGTGAGTAAGATCTTGAGCTCAGCCCTTCATATTATCTGCCTAGTCCCGCGAGACAGTTGAATTTGCATCTGTGATCTAACAATTTGTTTTCGGTTTATTAACTGTTTGAAAAACTTAATTCTTAGGCACTTCTGCCAATTAGCTTTAAATATGAATATGAAATTACAATGTGTGCCTGTGTCCATACTCTTTGTTTTACAGGGTGATGTACTTGATGGTGTGATATTGTAAGTTAATGGGATTTTGTTAACGAAAACGTAGATTAGCTTACAGCTCTCCTACAAAGTGCCTCCAGAGGGAACGGGGAGGAATTTTTGTAATTATGTAGCTCTGAGGGTGTTTGACATCGGTCTCTTTAGTTATGTATCTACTGGAAATTCAGTGTTAACTCTTCTTCCACCTGCATTGAAAAAGTTCATAAACCTTTAGGAGTAGAAAAGCAAATGAAATGGAATTGGCCCGGTTTTTCATATAAAATAGGTTTACTTGTGTGTGCCTTTTAGATAAAACATTGAGAGATGACTGGCTATGAGAGAATTTAGAGACTCTTTTTCTAGAAATCAGTAAAAAGTATAGCTTAAGTGTGACGACTATCCTTTGATCAATTGTTATTTCTAATTTATTGTATTTTTGAAACTAATGAGGACTACTCTGTGTTGTGTGGATTAATGAATTTGGGATAGATGTCATCTCTTCCCATGTCCTGACCCCTCCCCTGTGTAAAAATTTTGAGCGTGTTTAATCATCTACTGTGAGTTTCCCACATGAGACTAAATCATGGGCAAACTGGATTTGTCTTTGATTGGGGCTGCATTCGATCTACAAATATTTTGTTTTTGTCAGCATGGTATCACTATTCAGCTCTGCATGTAGACAGTTAATTTTCAATTGAATTATTATGAGGATATTGATTACTAAATTAACTGAATTTATTATTACTCTTTCCATTTTTCTTAATAAATGTCATTTAAATCTGTCAGAGCTTCAGCTTAACATAACATGACCACTGCTACCTCATTAAATGGGGATAAGCCCCAGGTCTACGCAGAAACACCTGGTGGGTAAGTTATTTTGTGTAGGCTCTCTAAAATATTGGGAAACACCATCGTAGAGTTCCACTATGACTTTAAGACCTTTAAGACCAAGAGGAAAAGTACTTAATATTTCCATCTTCCTTTGCCTTGCATTAAACTTGTTTAAAGATGAGCTCACTCAAATGGACTTGTCTAATCTACCATCTCCTCAATGCCAGATGTTGTTTATTTTCCAAGGTATCACTTGGCTAATTTGACAAACCAATCAATGCTAATTTAATAATAGATGAAGACAATGCTTTATTCATCAATTTAGTCATGTGGTAAATCAGTCAGTAAATTGAGTGTGAACCATCAGCCAGGCTGATGCACCCTGCCTTCACAAAACTTAGTGCATATGAGAGACAGATGTCAGACAAATAATTTCACCAGTCACCGATTTAAAAGTGTGATATGTGCAAAAGAAGTTTGGTGTGCAGCTAAACAAGCATGTTGGCTGAGCCAGAAACTGTGAGGTTTTAAGGGTGGGAGTGATTGCTGTTGTTAACTGAGGCAGAGTGCTCTAATGAGACAAGGGCTGAAAGAGAAGACTGAAGAGGAATACGTAACCTGGTTCACCTGGGGCATCCTAGAACCCTTCATTGCTGGTGCGATCTTTAAGCCGAAGGTTGGATCTTGGATCTGCTCTTCCTTCCATGGTAATAACTGCACGAATGTGGTTGCTTATTTCATTTGTAATTCACTTTTTAAAGTATATTTATTGATTGTCTGCTTTGTGCCAAACACTCTCCTGGGAACTAAAGCACTTAAAGTGTTCATTGCAGTTAGGGTGGAATTGACACGGTGGACAGTTCACATGTACCATCCTGTGGTAACTGCAGTAATAAAGAAATGTATATGTTGCAATAGGCCCCAGCTGTATTCTGCCCTAGGGTGTAGCTTGGGGAACAGGGAAGGTTTTTGTATGTCTGGTGTGGTATATGTGCTGTGGGTGAGGAGGGTTGAGATGGAGTGTATATTGAAGGGTGAGATTAATGTTGTGTTGGGGTAGGGGTGAAGGGCTGGGAGCAGCCTGTGGGGTGCAGTAGGCAAAACATGAGCAAGGTGTGGAGGCTAGAACTGCCATAGTTCCTGCTGGGAGGCCACAGGCAGGTGGTCCTCAGCCTTGAAAGGAATTTGAAGGTGGGCACTGGAGACATAGATGAGCTTGGACTGCCAAGCAGGGGCCTCGTCATGGAGAGGCTTCATGTCATGTTTTGGACTCTGAAACGGAGAGCTGCGAAAGGCATCTGTGCAGCAATTGACTGAGACTGGGATAATTGGAGGTGCTAGCCAGATATACTGTTGGAAAAATATAGCTGGTCATTGGCTATTTGAGATTGGGATGGGGCAAAGATTTGGGATTAGCTAAAATGACTAAATAAAAATTTATCGAACAGTGTCTCCCAAGAAATACTGATTTGTAAGGAGCTTAAAAAGGAAGAGGAAGCTACAGAGAGAAGGCTAGGGATGGTGGAAAGTGCACAGCGAACTAAGAGTGGTGGGTGAGCCAGAAACTGCTCCAGAAGTTGTAAGGAGTGAGTCATCAGTGGTGTCAGACAGCCCCACACATAGGCGCCTGCTGTCCTCTTCCCAGCAGCTGATCAAAGGGCAAGGCTATGTGCTGAGTGGTGGGGCCTGCCTGGGGGTGGAGTTAGACAGTGTTGGACAGAACAAGAGGCAGCTGTCATTCAACTGATGGTTTTCTTCTCTTCCACCTTCATTTCTTTCAGTTGTTGATTTCTTTTTCCCTTTTCTTTTTTTTTTTTTTTTGCTCTGTCATCTGGGCTAGAGTGTAGTAGCATCATCATAGCTCACTGTAACCTCGAACTCCTGGACTCAAGTGATCCTCCTGCCTCAGCCTCCGTAGTAACTGGAACTACGGGCAGATGCCACCATACCCGGCTAATTTTTCTATTTTTTTTTTTTTTTTTAGGGTTGGGGTCTCACTCTTGCTCAGGCTGGTCTGGAATTGTTAATCTTACCTAATCCTCCCACCTCGGCCTACCAGAGTGCTAGGATTACAGGCGTGAGCCACCACACCTGGCCAGATTTTGATGTCTTAATGTGCACTGTACTATGTAAATATTTTTGATTCTACAAAGACATATTTTTAACCTAAGAGAAAGAGAAAGTGTGTGTGTGTTTGTGTGTGTGCAAGGAGTCATAGAGTTGTATCCCTGGACAAGGTACTGTGGCTGGGGAAATTGAGGCTGAGTTGGAAGCTGACATCTGTATCTCATTTGAAGCTTCCATGAGGCTCAAGCTAGGTGTAGTTAGTTGATCTTCTGGGTAGTTGCCCTTTTTTGAGTTTCTTGTGCATGGTACTGGGAAATCAGGAGCTTGATAATTTCATTCAGTGATTATGGTCTGTTTCTTCTCTCTTTCCATTTTTACATGGAGAAGCAAATATCATTAACAACCAAAATGACTCATTTGTTCTCATTATGAGATACAATTCTTTTAAAGAATTTAGTATGCATATCCTTGACCTTTTTGGAAATTAAAAATTATCTTGAAAATTTACCTCTACATCTGTAATTTCTGTGGTGTGCTCAAGAACAGCTTAATAGTCTGAAAACGGATGAATTTAAAATTAGAGAGTGGAAGGTCGTAACCCAGCAGTGATAACTTAGCTAATGAAATATTCATTTCCAAGTACAAAGTGCCACTGTATATCAATATGTTGTCACTGTCTGTCATCGTTACGTAGAGCGCAGGTATATTTATGCATTTATAAATAGCTAAAGGGAAAAAAGAGGCTAATTACATGCAGGAATGCTACAGAAATTTTCATGGCTGTGCTTCTAACAGGCAACTACTAACCATTTTTCCAAGCCACGTTTGTGAATTAAGTATAGGTTCTGCACATTAACCTCTGCTGTATTTGGTTTTTAGATGATGCAATTAGAGGGAGGACAATTCAGGAGATATCTATGCTTTTTTAGGTCATGTCCACACCAGGGGTTTGTTTATACAAATGTAAAAATGAAGTGTGCAATTTAGCACCTACCTAGAAAAATTAAACCAAAAACCCTTTTGTTTGAAAAATCTAGAACATTGTTAAAGAGATATGTATATATTTATATAATTAGCCTCACCAATTAAGAATGAATTGACTTTAGCAAAAATCAATGTAATTATCCAGATAATTCAGGCTAATTAAAGTCCTTCCCAAATCCTTAGATGTTCATTAGCCGCATGTTTCTGGTAAAAGCAGATTTTTTGGTGTTAAATTAGCTTTATAATTTCTATCAGTTTTGCTCTATTTTGCTTGCGTAGATCTGGCTTCAGTTGATAGTGCCCCCTTGGTAAACAGATGTTGTTCAAGGAGAAAATAAAATGAAAAATATAAAACATTGCATGTCAAGTTGAAAGCATAATGGTACTCATTGATAAGTCATTTTAGAACGCATCATAGTCTTTATATCCAGATATACATTGACAACAATAGAGAATTCATGTAAGCAGAGTTAAACATATATGTAGGGTCATGATAATACCCTAATGAACAACCTGCCTTATATTCTCTCTCTCTCTCTCTCTCCGTCCCTGTCTCTGGCTTTCTCTGTCTCTCAAGGAAAGCAGGGCCCGTTCTCTCCTACTCCTACCCTTCCTTTGATTCCTGTACATCCCCTGGCCTGTTCTATGATCGCCCCTTTTCCCCAATGGTACCCATTACACGTTTTCTGTAGTCTCCTTTCTAAACAGCATGTGACAGCCACTAATTAGACTTATAAATGCAAACTACCTTAAATGAACATCATAGGTAGGTTTCCTAAATCATATGTGCCCCTAGCTTTCTTCTTACCATTCACTATGGGGAAAATATATATATATACATATATATATATATATATATACACACACACACACACACACACACACACATATATATATATATATAGATTTATATATATATAGATTTATATGTATACAATCTGAGGGGGGTGCAGTGGGTGGTGTCAGATGTGACCATTAGGCTGGTTGTTCAGAAATTAAGAGAAAGATTTGCCTTAGGCAATTGATACTTCATTTTCATTTCTAAAAATTTTATTTCGGGTTTTTTTTTTTTTTCCTTTGTCTTTGACTGCTCCTAGCTTTTACTGTGTGAATAAAACAGAGATTTTGGGTTGGGCTCTCTTCATGGCGTGGACGGCACATGATAGAACCTAACTTAGCACAGTATTTGGCTGCACGTTGACCTGATACCTTGAGCCTCGTGTGGTATTTCATTATCAGCTGGTCACTAGTTATGGTCCTTTATCTTTAGAGGGCTTTAAGAAACGTTGTCAAACAACGAGACTGGTTATCGTAATTATTGTGGGAATTGAAAGATGGTTGAAGTGTCAAGGTAAGGAATAATTAGAAAAGAGGAAAGAAATTCACCTCAAAGCTGGGTATATGTCATTGGTAGTGTCAGAAGCAGGCAGGAGTATTATTTTTGGAGAAAAGGCCTACTTTCACCTTTGCAGGTCTTCTATTTTTGTACTCGTGTCTCATGATTATTTTTTTTAAAACACCAGAAATGACATACGTCTATCAAGTTTTGGAACTAATACATTTTTAAATGATTATTCTCTGTCTGATTAGATTGTGTAGATTTAGAATATGCTAAATTTGAGGAAAATTAGCATCGTGTCTTTGAAATGTCCCTCTGGGAATAGAAACCGTAAGCACTGTAACTGCTTAAACGAGGAGGGAGCAGGTGTCTTCTGAATTCTTTCCAAATTACCACCATGATCTTCCCTGTCTCCCTGCCGGTGTTTCTAAGCTAAGGATAGTTTTGGTTTTTAACAGGGAAAATAGTTGGTGATCTAGTATGCTGCTTCAAAAGCACGTTATAACATAGACTAAAAAAAATCTCTCATATTTTTCCAAAATCTGGATGGTTTGTGTGAAAGGAGAAAGAAAGAGTTCTTTCACCTAAGAAACAGATACCTTGTTGAGTTGAACTTTAAAGTTCAACTCCGTCCATGTCCCCCACCTCCACCGCCATATAGGTGATTGGTAAAGAAGGAATCATGGTGATTGTTATTTCCTAGTAGCCTTTTAATGTATTTCATGTTAACGATCCATGTTAGGGAAAATTACTTTGGAAAGAACCCACAAACAAGAAAAACTCCACGGTAGGACTTATTTAATTATGCTGTTACTCCCTTTCTGCCTTGTTCCTGAATGTATCTAAGGCAATTTTGGTAGAATCACATTGTCTCTGTTTGAAAAACTTTGCTTTGCTTAGTTTTAGTGGATGGGTTATCTCATTGGTGTTTGAAACGGTAAGGATTCCGAGTGGTACCATTACTGTTTCACTTTTCAGTGATCTGTGAAGTAAAGAGCCCCTAAGTAACTCGGGACAGCACAGACTGTTACTGAATCACCACAGTCTGCCTTATTAGGTCCTTTTGGGAAGCTCATAAATGCTTGATCACTGACCCCAGACCTTAATGTTCATTCCTTATTGGAAGCCTTTAATTTTGGTATGATGGACACAATTATATCACAATGGTTCCTATGGAGTTGTTAAAGTCAATTTGTTCTTAGAAACTTCTTAAAAGGCCAATTTATTGACTTGATGGGCTGTAAAGCAGTTTCCGTTTATTACGAGAATTGCCTTCTTAGGTAGGCATTTGTGGCCACAATGGCTTTAGTGATATCCCTTGTTACCCAGTGGGGTCCTGTTAAAAGTCTTGAAATTAGGCCATTTCTCCCCCAAGGATACTGTCTCCACTGGTGTACCTTTTTTCTTGAAGATGGTTCCCCATGTCAGGGAGATTACCAACTTGTGCGTTTGGGTATTCCTACAGATCCTTTATTTTTCTCCAAGTCTCAAAGATAATAGCTCCCAGTTTGAGAGCCTCCTACTTCTTCTTCCTGTGTCCTCAAAATTGACCATGTTCACCAGCTTCTTTCCAAGTTTAATAGTGATTTATTCTCATAGTTCAGACTGTTGCTTTCAGCACCAGTGTGTACTGCACCGGGTCTTCTAAATGTCAAGGCAGAGATTTCCACTTCATTCCTGGGTATTAAAAAATCAGGTGCCTAGACCTACTAGATGTATAATAAATGTTTTTTAACTGTACCAACTAGAGTACATAGAGTTACAGAGGGAACTAATTATACCGAGTTAATTTTCAAAATATTAAAATTTGTGATTGGCAATACATGAACATTTTGTTAACACATTACGAGATCTAGTAGCAGATCTAATAACTATCATAATATTAAAGTTGTCATGAGTGCATATGACATTTAGAAACACCTGCAGCAACTGTAACGTGAGTGATTTCTGGTGATGACAAATTCTCAAGTACTGCTAATCGTACCATGGGTTTTCTTACATTCATAAATTGAAGGAAATACTAAATGCTAAATTCAACAACCAATTTGAAATTGTTGAAAATAATTTGTTGCAAGTCACAGATCCCTGGAATTCCAACTATGGTTTGTTCTTGGACCACAGGCTGCAAACTTTCTCTGTAAAGGGCCACATGGGTTACATTGGGTTACAATGGGTTAACATTTCTGGCTTCATGAGCCATATAGTCTTCATTGCAGCTACCCAATCCTGCCACATGAAAACAGCCATACACAGCACCTAAGCAATTGGTCAATACCTACGCAATGTGTACCAATAAAACTTTATTTAGAAAAACAGACAAGGCCGGGCGCGGTGGCTCACGCCTGTAATCCTAGCACTCTGGAAGGCCGAGGCTGGCGGATTGTTTGAGCTCAGGAGTTCGAGACCAGCCTGAGGAAGAGTGAGACTCCGTCTCTACCAAAAATAGAAAGAAATTAATTGGACAGCTAAAAATATATAGAAAAAATTAGCCAGGCATGGTGGCGTGTACCTGTAGTCCCAGCTACTCGGGAGGCTGAGGCAGGAGGATCGCTCGAGCCCAGGAATTTGAGGTTGCTGTGAGCTAGGCTGACGCCACCGCACTCTAGCCCGGGTGACAGAGTGAGATTCTGTCTCAAAAAAAAAAAAGAAAAAAAAGAAAGACAGAGGGTTGGTTTTGGCCCTTGGACCGTCATTCGTTGACCCCTTTTCTCGATGAAGGCTTTTCTTGCCAAGACTTGATTCCTCCCCTGACTGACAAATTCTCACTTTGAGACCTAATCATTGTGGCAGTTCTTTTTTTTTTTGAGACAAAGTCTCACTCTGTTGCCAGAGTAGAGTGCCGTGGTGTCAGCCTAGCTCACAGCAACCTCAAACTCCTGGGCTCGAGCGATCCTCCTGCCTCAGCCTCCCGAGTAGCTGGGACTACAGGCATGCGCCACCATGCCCGGCTAATTTTTTCTATATAGATTTTTAGCTGTCCAAATAATTTCTTTCTATTTTTAGTAGAGACGGGGTCTCGCTCTTGCTCAGGCTGGTCTCGAACTCCTGACCTTGAGCGATCCACCCACCTCGGCCTCCCAGAGTGCTAGGATTACAGGCGTGAGCCACCTCGCCCCGCCTGTGGCAGTTCTTTGTTATTTTGCATGTCTTTTCTCATTACAGTACTTTTGTATTACATTTAATTTAACGGGCATTGTTGAGCACTGGTATGTCTAGTTCTTACAATACAGAGATGATTAAGATATACTCTCTGCCCTTACAGAACCTCATATTAGTTGGGTAGACCAACACATAAATGGGTAAGTATAAATAAAGTGCTATAATTGCTGCAATTACTGAAGCATAAAATGTTACTGGAACAATGAGGAGGACAAAAATAATAACATATTACTCCTTCAGGAGACCTCTCAGTGCTTTGCATTCAATACTTTATATGGATAGGGGTTTTTTCTTTCCATGACCTGGTACATGTGAAGATCACCATGTCTATATTTCAATAAGTATTTTATCTGAAAAGGGGGATGAGTTCAGACATCCTAAGTGTTTAGGTTATGGCAATGGAACTTTATTCACAGGTAATGATAGCATGCTACTTTGGAGGTACTTTGTTTCAAATGGTGGTTATTGTAGGCTTCTATTGTGAGGTGGGATCAAGGTAATGCTTAAAACCTAGTCCTCTAATGTGGGGGGAGTGAATTTTGTGCATGGGATGAATTTGCACAACTGGCATATCCTGTTCTAGTTGAGATCCTACTGCATTATTTAGAGCTTCATTTTCAGCAGGGCTTTCCTGGTACCGTCACGGTCAGATAGACAATGGGTTTCATTCGCTGTGCTTATGCCAGTGGATGGTGTCTCCCCGAGTTGTGAAGAGTTCACAGGCTGCACCTGAGTTCAGTGGGGTAGACTGGTGTGATCACTCAACTGTATCACAGGCAGTGGATTACAAAGGGTGGCTGCCTTCTCCCCATCTCACACCTGCACTAGGGGAACCCTGAGGATCAATTGTTTTTCTGTTAATATAGAAAATCCTTGTCCCGTTATGTTGCTGATTTGCTGTGGTGGTGGATCATTAGAATGGTTGCCTTCTCCCCTCCCCCGCCCTTTCATCCCCTGCTCAGCCGCAGGGTACAAACAAGAGCCGTCCTGTCTTCATAACTATCTTGGGCACCCAGTTATTTAATATTACCGACTTGCAGTTGAACAAAAAGTGTTTTGGTCCACTGGTTTGCATTAAAATCAAACTTGATGGCAAAACTCAGACCATGTGCTATTTTACTGAAAACATCACTATTGAGTTTAATAAAGCTTGCAGAGTTAGAATAAGAACCACTGTGGAGAACAAAGTTGCTGCTGATATTTAACTGAACTTTATGGATAAAATATTCTTTTGCTCTTTGGCTAAGTTTATATGTAGGGTTATAAACGTATACTTTCTCTACCTGTATGCATGATGAAGCACTGGAGCAGAACCTTTATAGCTATTTACTTGGCCCTAGCTTTCACAAATAGCCTCACTGAAGCGTCATGAGATAACGTCTCAGTCTCAGAATCCCCTGTATCTCTAAAATTCTTTGTCTTCTTTGGTTTTGGAGGGGGTGGGGGAATGGGTAATGTTTTCCTGAAATTCAGTTCTTCATATTGCGATTTAATTATTTTCTGTAGGAAAATATGTCTAATAAGTCATTCATCTCTGACATAGGTAGGTACAACGATTGATTTGTTGGTAATACTTCTAATATCAATAAGACAAATTGTATGTAAAATCTTATTTTTTTT
>NW_012133857.1:24226951-24255767 GCF_000956105.1 Propithecus coquereli
ATAAATTAACAGCTCTTTTTCCCTCTTACTGTGTTAAAGCATCAGGCATCAGTTTTAAAACAACAGCCCCATCAGTGATTCCCATGTTGCTAAATTATTGATGAAACAGGGAAGAAGTATGATGTAATTTTTATTATTTGACTTGACTTCTCCACATGTATTTATATATAATTGATCCTGAGCCATTAGATCTCAAGCTTTGAGGACACTTTTGGGAAGCCAGAAACTATCATTTCTCAGTGGGCAGAAAAAACAAAGTCAGCATTTACCTTGGATACTTACGATGTGCTATTTCTTACACTCATAATTCAGGCTTGCTCCCACAGAGACTGGGAAATTATTTTCTGTTGCAAAGATGAGTTCTTTGAGACATGTCGCTCCAGCCTTTGATTCAACATCCCCAAGTGACTCGCGGACAAAAATGATCCTATTACTTAGATAACCTTTTTGAGGCAAAGGTTGGGTAGATATTTGTAATAGTTGCCAGTGGCCAGGAGTGCTATATTTCTAATAAATTTTATTTATAATACTTACTCAGTTATTCTACAAGCTACAAGTCTCTGTGCTAGTTGGGACTTTGTTTAAGGTGCTCTCTTGTTTTTAAAGTTATTATTTATTAATGAATTTAGCTCATCTCACTTTTTGGACTTTGTTAATGATTTGCAGAGGTTTAAGAGGAGAGGAAGGCAGGAAAATACATATTTAACGCATCTTCATGAATGATAAGTGGATCCTTAGTTTTAAGACACTAGAATGCCTTAGTTGTTAGAACTCATCTTTCTGCTTGGCTTACTGTGTCCTCAGAGTACAGAGTTTTGGGGGAAGTGGGGAAGGTGAGGGGTCTGCAGTGTTAGAGTTGTGTATTGTTACCAAAGGGGATTCTGGCAAGCACATGAGTGCTGAGCCCCTCCCCTTCCTTAGCATACAAGACTTCATGGCTTTACTTTGCCCTTGAGCCTAGGTTTAGTGGATTCGTGTTGGCCCATGCCCCATTCCTCTCAGCTCTTGGCCCCTTCCAGCTATGAATTCAGGAAGTTGGGTTCAAATCTCAGGTGTGCTTTGTCACATTTTCCTTAATTCTTTTTCCCATGGCAAGTTTTTTTTTTTTTTTAATATTGTTTTTCTCTTCTTTTACTCTGTAGCTTGCCATTCATCTGTTAAATATTATAGTAAACTAAAAGAGAGGTTGGCACAAGAAACATAAGATAGGAAATTTAAACAAGTGGAGGAAAGGTCTCCAAGGTTGAATGGTTGTGAATATTAGGTGCATGTCAGGGTTTGTCACTATTGGTCCAGCCCATCCCTTCCCCAAGTCCACTCTTCAGAGTTCCAGTAGCGCAGTTCACCACGATGTCCAGAACAGGAGTGGGCCACTTACCCAGCCCCGTCTCTTTCAGATGCATGGGTGTGTCCCCTAGGCTTGTGGGAGTACCTAGCACAGTGATGGTGTCAAGACTGGTCAGGTGTCTCACGCAAGACTACTGAGTGTCTTCTCTGAGTTCCCCTCACAAACAGAGAATTTATCTTCTTTTGGGTGTGTTTCTCATTTGAAGGACAGTGTGCTGCACTTTTGGCTTTGTGAAGGTCATTTATTGGCCTGAAAAGTAGAAAGAGAATCAGAGCCATGGTGTTACCTGAACCAGCTATACCTGAAGCCTTGTTCCTTAGACTTTTAAATTATTTAACTCAAGTCAATTGCCTTTCTTTTTTCCTTTATTTATTTGACCTAAATTTATGTCTCTTTCTAGCAAATGATACTCAAGTAATATACTGGGGAAAAGAGCACAAAAAAGCCACTGATTAAAAAAATAATAATAACAAACTACTATTACCAACCAGTTCAAGGCCTTCACCTCCAAATCAACAGCAGTCCCTGGGACAGGACAGCATTCCAGATGTCTGTCCTTGTCTTTGCTCTGGCCACTGCCACCACCACTTGCCAGTTTCCTTTTAGCTAAAAGAACCAGAATTAATTCCAAGTTTGGCGAGGCTGTGAAAAAGAAACTGTGAGAATCATCTGTTCTCTGTTTCTCCCTGCCATATAGACGTAAACATCTTTTTGATTATTCAATTATAGCTAAACTGATGTTTTTCCACGGCATGTTGAAGTTGGTTCCGCCAGATATTTTGTTGGAGCAAACTGATTTTGCTGGAGGGGAGGTGACATCCTTGGAAGTGGATAATGTCACAGACTTGGTGTATCTGCTTAGTGCTGGAGGCTCACTTTTGTGTTGAGTTTGCCCAACTGCCTCTGTTTGAGCACAGAAGATCATTTTGCATGAGTGCTTTCATCTAAATTCTACTCTTTTTACTTCATTCCCCATTTCTCACCTCTACCCCATTTCACTTTTAAAAAATCAGAATGGAATTTATAATGGTTATTATTATGGACTTGTGTTTTTTTTAAAGGACATGTTAGAATTACTATTATTTTTAAAATTTTCCTTGTCTTGTTTTTTTCTGTTGCCATCTGTTCTTTTAAATATTCTCAGATTGTTTACGGTTTCAGTTTTCCCTCCATACATTTTCCAGCATTTGGCTCTCCTTTTCTGACACAATAGGTCAGGCTTTCAAAAATCTGGCCCCTGTGTAATTTGACTTTTTCCGTAGTCAACACATCGCCCATGCCTTCCGAAGTCTTTCATCTCTTAGGTCTTTGAGCAGATGTTAACTGTTTAAATATTTTGTTGTTTTGGTGCAAAGAAAATTGAAATATAAGACGTCAGTGATAGCATGCTTTGCTTACACGAGAGCAGATTGCTGCTTACAAGTTGAATATGCAAACATCTTTAAAACATGGAGCATTCCCTTATGCATTTTAACCATAATCTACAGGTTGTGTACTCTGAAAAATGAGTAAATTCATCAGGTTATAATGAAGATTTTTGTTGAGTCTGGAGTATATCTAAAAGCTGGTGTTTTTATGCTCTGAATTGGTTTTCAACCATGGGAACTTACCTGGCAATAGATGCAGGTTTCCACATGGGAATGGAAAGGAATCGGGTATGTTTTATACTCTAATTTCTGGTTCTTTTTTTTGAGACAGAGTCTTGCTTTGTCACTCTCGCTAGAGTGCAGTAGCATCATCATAGCTCACTGCAGCCTCAAACTCCTGGGCTCAAGCGATCCTCCTGCCTCAGCCTCCTGAGTAGCTGGGACTATAGACATACACCACCACACCCAGCTAATTTTTCTATTTTTTGTAAAGATGGGATCTCGCTCTTACTCAGGCTGACCTCGAGCTCTTGGCCTTAAGTGATCCTCCCACCTCAGACTCCCGGAGTGCTAGGATTACAGGTGTGAGCCACAACGCCCAGCCTTTTATATTACATTTATGATGGTGTTTGAACTTGTTTGGTCATGATATGAATGGCTAAAATATATGAAAAGTAAGTTGTAGGTGTTGTAAAGTCAACTAGGAACGTGACATCACTATTAGTGGTAGCACCAGGAACAGTTTTGTTAATGACCAGCATTTATTGCATACTTAGTAATAATACATAGATTTCATTTTATCCTAACAGTAACTTTATGAGTTTCATTTTTACCCTCTTTATGGGTGGGAAACTGACTAGAAAAGAAATCACAATTAAGATATTCCTGACACTGTGCCAAGTGTCACATTTTATCCTCAGCCAGCCCTATGTGTTGATCCCTATGATTATCCCATTTTACAGATGAGAGACGTGAGGGTTAGAACAGTTAAACAGCTTTCCTAAGGTCATACAACTATTAAGTAGTTGGCAGGGATTTCAGCCCTGGTGATCTGAGTCTGTTGCTCATGGGCTTGGCCACTGTGTTGCATTTTTTCATTGTGGTATAGGGTTTAAGAGCGTAGGCTCCGAAGGTCAAGAAGACATGACCTCGCTAAATCTTAGTTTTTTTCATCTGTAAAAAGTTAAGTGGGAACAGTATTCGTCTTCACAGTATTGAGAGGTTAAATGACAAAATACAAATGCCTAGCTGGTAAGTGCTCAGTAAATATCAGCTAATTTCATTATTATTAAGGCTGTTAATTATTATTAAACCTTAAAACTTTGTATATACTGTGCCTCCCACCCCCATTACAAAGTGGCCTCTGGATAGTAAAAGTTCACTGTGGATTTGAGTGTAATCATATCTTGGGGTCGATAATATATCACTACTTTTGTCTTACATGATATATTAAATAATTGAGCAGCGGCAGATATCCCCTTAACTTTATTCAGATTTTGTCCTTGGCCTGTTCCCCACCAGCCAAAACGAGGAGAAATTTGTAGCTCAGGCCCTCAAGTTGAAAGTGGGCATTAATATTAGCAAATTCCCTTTAATAATCATCCCATTAAATTTGATGACCAGAGGGGACGTCCTCGTAGCTTATAACTGAAAATAATGTCTCTGAGAGACAAGGGAGCTTTTCCCAAGTGTTATCTATTGAGCAGGATTAAAGAGACAGATGACCAGGGAGGCTGAGGGTAGGTGGTGTTAATCGGATAGTCTACACTCCGATAACGCCTGTTCAGTTTCCTGAGTATCCCCTTTAATCTTGGCTGCAGAGATAGAAAAGAAGATTGTAGCAACTTGTCCTGGAGCAAAGATTATTGATACTATTTCCTCTTACATGACTCTGAAAACAAAAGAGGACTGTAATAAATAGCAGCTCTGACCCCTGGGTTATAGAAGAGGAGTGAGGAGCCAGGAGAGCTGATAATTGCCAGTGTGAGACACTGAATGGGTGGAACTTGGCTCCTAGAGGCAGTTGAAGCAGCCCCGGAAGGACAGACGCCTGCATGGCACTCCATGTGTGAGTTGACCCTTTTGCCAAGGGTCAGAGGCCACGTGTGAGTTGACCCTTTTGCCAAGGGTCAGAGGGTAGCATGGGAGGGGGTTGTTCCTTTGTGCTTCTTGGCCACACCTTTGGCCCCTGTGTGCATCGTTCCCTCTGCTTTCCTCTTTTCGTGGCTGAATCCTTCTCTCTAGATCATAAAATACATGTTGATTCCTACGTGTGGCCTTTCCAGAGCGCTCTTGCCTTATTTGTGTTGTTGCTATTAACTTGTTTGTGGTTTTCGTCTCTGTTACTAGACATCAAGGCGGAGATTTTGTTTCTCTCTTCACTATCTTTTCTGGCTTAACACAGGGCCTGGTGGCACATTCTAAGCACCCAAACATTTTTGGAGAATGACAGTCAATTATTGGTTTCCTCCACGTGTTCTTCTGAAGCCGTTGTCTTAATCTGTTTTTGCCCAGGTGCAGGGTTAGTTTTTGGATTTAACTTTGTAATGCTTGGAAATAAAAAATCCAGTAAGGGACCGTAGGAGAAGGTAGAGTTCCCTGTTCTATCAGGTTCTCAGAGGCCGGGGAGCGCACGTATGTTCATAGCATCCCAGGGGCTAAGATTTCCATCATCTATTACACGAAATGCAGAAATGATGCTCACTGTGTCGTAGGCTTCCCTTGAGGATTAAACAGTTTGGCAGATTACATTGATGCTAAGTTTTTTTTTTTCTTCACATTTTAACATGTTTGAAATCAGGATGTAATTTTCATTTAGTAATGTTTGAAAATTGTCGGGTTTTTTTTCATATTTGAATATCACTGAAATTGTGATGAGTCTTATAATCCATGATGTCTGACGTCATGAAATAAGGTAATTATGGGAGGCATATTGGTATTATGTACACACTAAATGTTAGTTATCTTTTTCCTCAATGGCAAAGGAGCAGAAAGGTGTTGATACAGACATCACTATGAGAAAGAAAGGAGCCTTTCTGTGGAAGGAGAAGCACAGGGCTGAGAAGAACCGGGAGGCTGGGTTCTTCTTGTTCTTGTGCTGACATTCACTGGCATCATTTACCCTCCTTCTGTCTTCTTTGTAAATTGAAGTTTTTGGTTTTTCAGGTAGGGAACTAGGGCCACGGATTGCCAGTGGCTCCATGAGAGTTCTGTGCTTGGAAGAATTGTGAAGCTGAGCCCTGGGTCTGTAGTCTGGTGTTAGAATCATTTGGTGCTCCCTGCCCTGCTCTGCCTGACCCTCAGCTCTAATTTTCAACATCAAAAAGAGAGATGCGGGAGGGAGGGAAGAAAAACAGTAAAAGAAGGAACTGAAGTGAGAGACAGAGACAGAGAGAGATTTCAGGAAAACCCGGCCAATGGAACTTTCTTCCCAGCATAAAATAAGAGAAGGCAGAGACTTTTGAGTCTGTCTGCTGAATCCAAGCATGTAGTAATTGTGTTGAGGCAGTTACGGTCACATGATTTTTTTCTTTCTTCTTGAAGTACTTGTCTGTATTTTAGTACAGATAATTGCATGAATTATCTCTTCTAGGAATAAACTGTTTTTCGGCAAAGACTAACCCTGCCCAGCATAGTACAGGCTTTTAAACGCTTTATTAGCTGTGATGTACGAAAGAGACACTTCAGATGATTGTGGGGAGTGATGGACACAACTGTATCTGTAAATGCCAAAATGTCAACTCAACATTTTAGCGCCCCTTCCCCCACCCCATAAGTTCCCACCAAAATACTGTATGTGGCAGTAAATGACAACTAGTTAATTCTTTTGGTAGGTTAAGAAGGGCTTCTGGGGTGTTGGAAATAGTATCAGGCATGAAATTACTTATCAGTATAATGCTGGTCAAAATCATTTAGAAGTCACTGCTCTTCATCTTAGCCTTATAAACACAAAACATTTCCCAGAAAGAAATAAAAAAATTTTTCAAAGTCACTTTGCATTTTTAAAAGCCTGTTTTTTACTACCCTGAAAAGGCATTCAAAGTATTGTGGTTGCTGTTGTTGTTATTTTTTTAAAGAAACTTTTGGTTGATTTTGAATTCTTTCATTTTTTACCTTTGCATTGGAAGGGGCCCTTAATTAAGGGCTTTTATTTTCATTTGTTGAGTGTCTTCTGGTAAGAATTGGCCCCAAATCAGCCAATCTGATAACTCAAGAGTTGGAGGCAAAGACTTGACTAGTGACTTAAATACTCCACTTTCATGGATGAGCAGCAAGTAGAGACTGAAACAGTCAGTGGAACAAAACAGAAGCATGATGAGGCTTTGAACGGGGTTTCTGTCGATGGTACAGAGGCAGCCTTCTGTTCCTAAGGAGAGTTCTCACCATGGTTAGAGCCGGAAACTTTGAGCGTTTCTTGGTCTTTTATACATTCCCTCCAACTATTACGGACATATGCATTTTAAAAAAATAAACATTTTATTTCTCAGTAATTTTCGATTTATGGAAAAATTGTGAAAATATAGAGTTCCCATATGCCCTATGTCCAGTTTTCCCTTTTGTTAACCCCTTACATTAGGTTGACACATGTGTCACTACTAAGGAACTAAAATTGGTACATTTTTATTAAAGTTCGTACTTACTCAGATGGCCTTAGTTTTACCTGATGTCCTGTTCCAGGATCCCGCACAGGACACCCCCATTGCATTTAGTCAGCATGTCTCCTTAGGTTCTCCTGGGCTGTGACAGTTTCTCAGACTTCCTTGTTTTTGATGGCCTGGACAATTTTGAGTACCAGTCAGATATTTCATAGAATGTCTTTCAATTTGGGTTTGTTTCTCATAATTAGAGTGGGTTATAGGTTTGGGGTAGAAGATAACAGGGGTAAAGTGCCATTTTCATCACATCCGATCAAGGGTACGTGCTGTCAACACAATTTGTGACAGTTGATGTTGACCTGGATCTCCTGGGTGACAGTAGGGCTTATTGGGATTTCCACTGTAGGTTTGCCCCTCCCGCCCTTCCACGTACCCTACTCTTTGGAAGGAAGTCACTATATGCAGCCACACTTACCGAGTAGGGAGTTAGGCTCTATTCCTTAGAATGTAGACACCACATTTCCCCCATTGAACAGTAAGTATAAGCAAGGGGTTGAAGTCTTAATTTGGGAGATGATATACTATCACAGTTACGAGTGTGGACACTAGACCAGACTACTCTGGGTGTGAATTCCATCCCTGATATTTCCCACCTGTGTATCCCGGAGAAGTTAAACTGTGCCTTAGTTTCCTTATCTGTAATATGGATCTGATAATGGGAACATAGTGAAGAATAAATGAAATAATCTATGGTACAATGCTTAGTCCAAATTTTAATGACTTAATAAATATTGTTGTGATCATGTAAATAAGCAGTTTGGATGTGTGGGGTGTTGCAGGTGTATTATTAGTTTTAAATTGGTGTGATGCATTTTTCCATAGAGGCAGTTTTGTAGAAGGTGGTAGGTTTTCCAGGTGGTTTGAAGACAGGTGACATGTTGCAGCACCAATTTCAAAAATAAAAACAAACAAGAAATTCTGTGGGTCAGAAATATGCTAAACACTGGTATAGAATAAAGAATTGTTATTAGAAGGTTAGTGGGTGTGTAGGGTCTCAGGGAGATTCTTGAGGATGCTTCTCCGCGTCTTTGCTGGTTTGGAGGTTGGTACTGGTTCTTGGTGGTACCCACCTTGCCTGCAGAGATGAAGAGTTTCTTAGGAGGTTTTCACAGTCCTTAGTCCTATTTCTCAGGATTAGCGTTTCAAGCTCCGTGAAGAAAGCCACGTTTTCCTTAGGTAATAGGAGTGGAGGAAGAAGAGTGACTTGTGGTGTGGACGGAACTCTGCACAGTTCCTTCATGGGAGGGGAGAGGTGGAGGGCAGCAGACATCCCCTGAAGCTTTGCAGTGCTCTGGCTTGAAGCCGCTGCCCCAGCACTGCCTGCTTCAGCTTCCCTCTGGGAAGTGACTTCCTGGTGAGGTAAAAAGTGTGTCACCAGCTGCTGCTGCAAAACAGATGCATGGGAGCTCAGGGGAGTGCTTGTGAGGTGGGAAATGGCTTCTCACTGCTTAATTTACCTTCAAAAGCACGCATCTTTTCATGATTACCCCCAGCGGTATACACACTCCCCCACCCCCAGCCCTGTATACTCTCCAGGTACAAGACCTCTGGGGGCTTATGTATTTATATGTGTGTGCATGTGTCTGTGTGTGTGTGTATAAAACTTTTACATACACACAGACACACACACAGAAGAGGAGTGGAGGAGGGAAGGAAGGGGAGGATGAAATGAGCGAGGAAGGTGAAGGTGATGGTTATACAAATAACTGTAAGTCAGGTGCAAGCAACAGAAACCCCAATGCAGGTTGGCCTCACCAGTAATGGAAAAGAATAAAGTTTGTGTTGATCTCAGTGTTGGCTGGGTTCCACATCCCAAGACTGTCAGGGATTCTGATTCTTTCTGTTTCTGGATTCTGCCATCCACAATGTGAACTTTATCCTAATGTTGGCTCTCCATTATGGTGGGCACTTCGCTGTCCATAGCAGGGGCTGTTTGGTAGGAAGAATTTTCTCAGAAGGCCCAGAGGGTCAGTGTTTAAGGTTATGTCAGTCGCCTCCTAGCTAGCTCCATTATTTGTGCAGCTAGTTATGTTCAGCCTGGGGTATTAATACATGCTGCAACCCTACAGTCTGGGCAGAACCTGAAAACATTTTTGTTTAAAACTATGGAAATTATCAGTAATATATTAATACAGAAGTAGGAGGAGTAGGAGAATGAGGCCCTATGTTCTCATTACCCAGCTTAGGTGGAACTTTTTTTTAATCATCAGTCCATGATTCAGATAGGGAAGGTGTGATCAGCCAGACTAAAAACCAAGATTGTTATCCAGAAATGGTAAAAATAGAGCTTGGTAAGCCGACCAAAGAGAACATGAAATGAAGCCTGGGAAACCCTCCACAGTGTTCATTACACAGATACGATTAAGGGAGCCCAGCCCTGTTCAGTGTGTTAGAGGAAGAGTTTGTTTAACATTAAGACAGTGTGCTGTATTAGGGTTGTGAAGTGTCATCAGCAGTTTCCTTAATTGTTCATGTCTGCATCTTGGGGAAAGTTGACTAGTATTTTTATTGCAGACCTACCTTCCTTTATCACTAGGGTAACTGTACACGTTCTCGTTGAAGAACAGAAAGAATTATTAATTATGCCCCTCCTTTCATTTAATAATTATGCCCCTCCTTTCATTTAATTATTAATTATGCCCCTCCTTTCATTCTCAAAATTGATTTGGATTGGACAGTAAATTATGTGATTAACATACTTTACCAGTCCACAATAGAAACACACATTATCTGACTCCCTTTCTCTCTCCATGGAGTGCCTCTTTGTATGACACCACCTCCTTAGGAGGAATGCTAACGCACGTGGCCGTTATGTGAAGAAGGCCAGTTAGACGTGGGGAGTGATGGAGACTGTGGAAACCTGGAACACCCATGCCCAGTCTGAAGGCATTTCAAGTTCAGATGTGTGTAAAACCCATGCTGGATACATTTGCTGGCCAAATTCAGATCACAGGCCCTGGGGTTGTTCATCTTCTTTATAGGGAACTGTTAATGTGCTAGACACCAGGTAGGCAACTAGGGCACACAGGCCAAATTCAGCAGTCTGAAGGGTTTTGAAAATGAACTGTTATTGGAACACAGCCACACCCATTTGTGTACATGTCATCCATGGCCCCTCTAGCACCATAGACAGATCCAGAGCCTACACTATTTCCCATCAGGCACTTACGGAAGGTTTGCTGACCCCTGATTTGGAACAGTGCTGTCCAGTAGAAATACCATGTGAGTCATCAATGCTAGTCCCACATGTAATTTAAAATTTTCTAGTGGTCACACTACGGAAGTAAAAAGGAAAAGGTGAAATTAAATTTAATAGTATATTTTATTCCATCCATTATCTCCAAAATAGTACCGTTTCAACCTGCAATCAATAAAAAAATTATTAGCGATATTTTACATTCTCTTTTTCCTGCTAAGTCTTTGAAATCAAGTTTATATTATACTCTGTAAGCACATCTCAATTCTGACTGAGCCACATTTTAAGTACTTCATCGGGCACATGTCCTGTGGCCACTGTATTGGACAACGTGGTTCCTATAGTAGAAGGTATGCGTCAGGCACTTCTCTGAGTGTACGGCAACTCACGGTACCGTTTCAGCTTCTGTTCGTGTTTTATTGCACACCTGATGAACTATTTTTTCCCCCAAAAGATTTTTTTGTTGTTGCTTCCTGAACGTTGCTCTTTTACGACAAAGTTGTGTTGAGATGTGGTGGTCTGGTGGTCATATCTGGTGGTCAGCTAGGCTCTCACGCTGGGTGACACACCATCATATGCTAGCTTTCTGGTGCTCAAAAGTCATTTCTTCCTCAAGAGATTTAAAGTTATCTGTTTGCCATAGATCTCCTCAGTCTGGTAGAATAATCACCAAGCGTTTGGAAAGTTAAAAGTTGCAATGCCAGGGTCTTTTATGCTTCCTCTAGGACATAGTTGTCAAGTATGAAAAATTTATTGTGGCAGGATCCATTTGTTGTATTAATCACTACCTTTCCTTTGGAGTTGATTTACGGTTCAGCGGGAAATTCTGGAACATGCTGAGTGCAAACAAGACCATGTTCATTTATGGAGAAAGAGTGGAAGGCAGGTTCAAAGTGAAGAATATCAATTTCCAAGGTCCCTGGAAAAAGCCTTTGGTCACTTAAATTCCCATGGGCTTTCTGTAAGTAAACATCCATCTGCTGTCTTCTGTGTTGGTTTTCTAGCATCTGACACACAAAAGAAGGGGAGCAGTGTTAATTACCCTAAGCCAACTCACTGTTAAAAAGTCCTTTTGGGTTACTCTCAGGTCTCCATTGTTGTTTAAGGTTGATGGACAAAGGTGTACTGCCCAGGACTACCTTTCTTCTCTTTTTAAAAAGAGAACTTTGAGGGGGAATCCGGGGTTAATAGTTAGAACCAGATTATATCCTCCTTCTGGGGTATGAGCTCTGGCACCTGAGTAACCCAATTTCTTGATAAAGGAAGGTAATCTCAGATCTTCATTTCCAAGCTGCCAGACTTGGTTTGCTTTTATATCCCCCAAATGGAACTGGAACCTTCTTTATTCCAGTGGTACCTTGTGATAGACGGTATTCAGTGACCTCTTCTGCCAAGGGGTTAAAATAAATCTGTCTCATCAGTGTCTTTTTGTTTAAGGATAGCTTAAAAGTGCTGATGGTTAGCTGTACTTGCCTGTATGCTCATTCTTTATTTTTACTGCAGGGTTTACTGACTTTTTCTTTTCCTATGTCTCGCTCTCTGTCTCTCTTTAAAAAAAAAAAAAAAACACAAAACTTCATTGATATGTCAAAAAGATGAAAAGATGTTATAAACATACTTTGACTTTTCTGTTTCTTTGCCCCCACCCCGTTTTAAAAATAGGTCTCATAGCATCAGGCATTTGCCGGGGCAGCAGTTTTGAAGCATAGGATTTTTCCTTTCCTGATAGATCAGTGCTAACTCTCTTTCCCCCCCTTTGCAGACACAGGCATTTTCCCCTTTTGGAATTTGGGTTTATGATAGCACATTACAAAGAACTTGACAGATCCTTTAAGATGAAGGTCTGTTGATGTATTTGCTGTTTATGGTGGCTCCCAGCTTCATTGGTGACAGGGACACAGGTGCTGGAAACCCACAGAGGCGGCTCAGATTTGCAACACTCTTCCTCCAACCTTGCCGGGGCTGACCTTAGTTATTTTAAAGGAGCTCTTTCGTTTGCTCTAAAGCAGGGGTTCTCAACTTAGGGTGATTTTATTTGGCAATGTCTAGGGATATTTTTGGTTATTACAATAGGACGGGAGATATGGGCATCTAGTGGGTAGAGGCCAAGGATGCTAAATACCCAACAAAGCACAGACAGTCCCCCACAACAAAGAATTGTCTATCCTGAACTGTTAATAGTGCCGAGGTTAAGAAACCCTGCTGTAAGGGACACTTTCTAGAATCAAACTGTGGCCTGTGTGTTTCTTTCTTCTCATTTTTCTTCTTTCAAAAAAATATACCATCAAGTCAAAATCTACACGGTATATTCTTAATAAATTGCCTCTTGAAGAAAAATCTCAGGTTCACTCTTCCTGAAAATAAGAAAGACAGAAAATCAAAGTGGCCCCATGGTACAAGTTACCCACTGCTGACATTTCCCTCTGAGGACTGTTTTCTGGGTTAGGGTAATTAACACAGGCCAGAAGGTTGTGGAGTCTAAGTTAAAGGCTGTCACCGATTCTGCCCTGAGTTGAGCCACCCCGCTGGGATATATGATGGCATAAACCGCAATTAAATCTCATGTTGTATTTATTTTCTTTGTTATCGAAAGGAAATAAAGGAGTGCTCTGTAGTAATTCTTACCTAGAGCAAAACTCCTGTGTTTTAGTTTAATGTGATTTCTTGCGAAGGTAGATGTTAGATAGTGAGAAGGGGAGGGAGCATAAACTTACAAATCTTGCAGTTGGCAAACTATGACGTGACCTTTTGTTTGGATACTGTGGACTGTGTTTCTATTAAGCCGTCGACCATATTCTGTCTTTGCCATTTGGGAAAAAGAAAGCACACACCTCTTTGTGGGTTTCAGTACCTGGGGACAGAATTCAGTGGGATGATTGCTAACGTTCTGGGGCAGGCCTTCGGAGCTGGTTTCTTTTGAATAGACAAATAGCGAATGTACTAAATAGAATTCTGTGTGCCTAGGTTTCTGCTTGAATTTGAATACCATTTTTAGCCTGAGCTCATGAGGTAGGGAAAACTGAAATGATATTTCAGCATTATCATTTTGGTGTTTCAGAGTGGGGGAGGGGAGAGACGGAGACAATCCAATTATAGCAAGCGTACTGGACTGCATGATCTTAGAATGAACTTTTTGGGAAATAATGGTGTTGGCGAGAAAGTTGGGTTTCTAAAGTTAGTGAGCCTGCAGATCTGTCAGCACAAGTGCATCTGGGCAGAGTCTCCCTGGGATGATTCAAAGGGTGTTTGTAATGGATGGGTTAAAGACTTCATTTCGCCATCATTTTCGTCCAAGTTCTAAGTACACATGCCCTGTCTGCTCTGTGGCTCATTTTAGATGCAGCGAGTGGAAAATTGAATTTAATGATTAAGTCCCTTTGGTTTCTGAGTCGTGGATATTCTGATCGTTTTTGTGCTTCTGAGTTTACAGTGTGTCTTAATGAATATCATTTTTTCTTCTTAAATTATCTCAAAAATATGATAGAGTAGTAAGTGGATTGTGTCGATTCTGTCTATGGGAAACGAAGGGAAGGGAGGTGACAAAAATAGGCTCTGACAGGCCCCTGGCTAAATCACAGAGTGGGGATTGTTCTTTAAATACTAAAATAGAGTTTTATCTATTAGAAGCCTTGTAAAACCAGCGTCCACCATCTATCTGATTTTGCTGTTGATGTAATTTTAGGAAATCAAATGAACCGAGATGGAAATTAGGTTTTATACTCGGTGGCTTATGTACCCCTCTAAGTTCTATTAGATTTAATAGGAGTTTTGCAGGTGGAAACACAGCAGGACCACAGCTTTTATCACTTCAAAGAGCAGGCCCTTCATAAACAGAGAATGCAGAATCGTGCCTTTTATCTTGCCATTTAAAAATTCTTTACTTTCTGCACCCAAGTTATTTATCACACGGAAGGATAGGACAATTCAGGATATTGTATTTTGAAAAAGGGAGCGAGAAGCCATTCAAATTCCTATTAAAATGAATTGGATGAGCTGCACATCACTTTCTAATTTCTGAGGCGCCTTGTAAATCATAGGGAGAGAGGGCATTCTACCATTGGTCAAGGGAAAAATGGGAAATTTAATAGTTTGTCAAAGATGAATAAGAAAGGATTACTGCCCTGAGAGACCCCGACTCGGTGAGCAAGTACATTTTGAAGTTCATCAAACTTACAAGCAGATGGAGAGTTTAATTAAAGTTACTTGCCATTACTCAAGTTTGCTGCTTCTCTGTCTCTGGGCCAGGGTGCGTGGTGTGCCAGTGACATTGTCAAAACTTAGATTTGACCCTGAGAGCTACGCATTTTTCTTTCACTGTCTCCCTAGTCTTCTTTCATCATGTAGAAACAGATGTATGTTTTTCAATTGTGATCAATTCTGTGTCTCAAATCTTGATGAAGTCCCAGTGGTTGGCTGGATTATATCTGTTTTTTTATTTTTAGCTGATAATGATTCAAGTTGTTGAGATAATCCAAGAATCCCAGGCAATAACTAATATATACACATATATGCATATATATACATATACACACACCGTATAAACACACACATGCACACATGTATAAATACCATCTTGGTAATAGAATCGTGTGTTTACATATATACGTGGATGTGTATGTATATATATTTTTATATAAATGTATTATTGAATCTTATCAGGATGACGTTTTACGCATTCAAGCTCCGAACTGTGTATCGAGACCATTTATACCATTCTTACAAACAAAGCCTTTTCTTTCCTTCCTGTTCCTGCAAAGAAGCACAGAGAGTGACTTTATCTGGGAGACCGCATTTTTGATCTCGTGCTGAGTTAGGAACACTCTGACATATGGTTCAACAAAGGCTCAAAGACTCGAGCATCCCGTACTTGTGGTGCTTCTGTTAAGGCCTGTTTATCAGATTATTGAAGGTCAGGCTGCTCTCCTCAGAAGTTGCTTGCTACTCCTGGCTTCATGTAATCCTAACCAGGCACGGTCCTGATATCATTATACAAACACAATTCTCAACAGGCACTACTAAAATTCATAGAACAGATTCCTTAGGATCAAGCCTTTTGTGTGGATGTAACCAGATACGTAGGAGACCTAATAATCACAGTCTGGAGCTTTTCCATTTGCCATCGTTGGACATTAAAGCCAGAAACTATGAGAAAATCCACCGATTTTTTTTGTTTGGTTATTTGTAAATGAACAAGTTACAGAGGTGTTAGTCGTTAAGATGTGGAGTGGACTGGAATCCAGTGGTTATCAAGTCTTGCAGCTCATTAGACACGCCTGGTGAGCTTTCTAAGTAGAATCCGTCCCTGTTCCTTAACTATGAAATCTCTATATTTTTTTTCATCCACCCCAGATAATTCTTACACAGGTGGTCCCTTGGTCCAGTATGGGAACCCCTAGTATAGGTTTTCAACTTGATTATAACCTTCCCAGGCAGGAATCAATTTCTTTGAGTGTAAACCATTTAAATTCCATAATATGATATTGGATGTAGAAGCAGATTCAATTATGTAGGGCAGACCATCCTTTTCACAAAACGTACAAAGATTTCAAGTTAGGCCTACAATCTTTGGAACGTATATTGCATTGGGCATGAATCCCCTGGCCTAGATACTGTTGAATTCAACCCCTCCCTTTCCTGCTCTCCCACATAGAAGTTGGCCTGTTGTTCAAATCTGGCAGTGAAAAGGGTTGAAAACTTGGGTCCACTCCTAATGGAGCCTTTTGATCTAAGTGCTTTAAAGTTTAGACCTTTGGTATCTCGGTTGATGAAAACATTTAAAATTTTTAAATTATTTCTACTAGACCTGTTGGGGTTGAATCTATTTTTGATACCTATTAGATGTGTGACCTTGAGCCAGGTAACTTAACCTTGACATACTTTGCTTTTTTTCCTGCAAAATGGGGGTAATGGAATCCATAGAGCTATGGTAGGAATAAGTAAAAAAAAAAAAAAAAAAATGTGGGAAGTGTTAGCTCCTCGTGTTCCACATAGTAAAGGCTCAATAAGTGTTGTCTCTTATTCTTTTTGGGGTGGAGGGGAGTTACAATGTGAATAAGCAGCAGACCTTACCTTTATCAAGAGCTTGCAGCCTCAAATTTGAGGGTAAGGTGTAATTATTAATATAGTCCCATAGTACACGTAGGAAAGACTAAAAGCTCTAAGGGAAGAATAGACAAATGATTGCCCTGTTTTCAGAGGAGGACATGATTGCCGATGGCTTTTTGCTGCTTCTTGAGGGGAAGCATTGCACATGAAACAACTTTCTGAGCTAAGTCCAGAAGGGAATGGCCTAAAGGAGTGGGACAGATAGAAGAACCAACTGGAAGAGGAAATGATATGGTGTAATAGTGTCTGGCACATGCAGTGTAGCCAAGAAGCAGTGGTTGAAAAGCATGGGGCTTTATGGAGAGAAACTTGCATTGGAGTTCTGGTCCTGTTTATTTCTGTAAAATGGGTGTTATAACACTGACCATGCGGGGTCGGATGCAGTAAGTGAGCATGTGCTGTGCTTAGCAGGTTATCTGGCACATTGTAAACTCAAAAAGAGAATAATACAGTTACTCTCTACTCATATAAAGTGGAATAGAAAGACATGGACTGAAAATACAAATGTGGACCAGATAAGGAAGGCATTTTAATCCTGAGCAAAGGAGTTCAGATTTTATTCACTTGACACTTGGGAGCCATGGAAGCTTTTTGACCAGGTGCATAGACATTGAAGCTTTGTGCACTCACGATTTCAAGACAATTCAGCAGAAATAGAATAATTTCTCCCCTCCTCCTTTCTTTCTCATCAGGGAGGCTGAACTTTCCCAGAAGGCCTATTGCACACTTCACCTCGGGTCTCTGCTTGGGATTGGGCCTGTGCCTACCTTATTGCTGCAAAGGGAGGCTGGGAAAATGTTTAGCCTGGTGAGCCTCTGTAGCTGGAAGTGGGCTCTGTGTGCACAACACAAATGGCTCTTGGCTTGTGGCCAGGCAACCAGTGATACTGCATTGGGAGTAGAATAGCCTGCTGGAGCCCAAAGTGTACTCCATAGGGAGTGTAGGAGAAAATAAAAACAATACCACTGGTTTAGAGAATACAGGAAGGGGCAGAGGTTTGTATGAAAAGCTGGTGAATTCAATTCTAGACTCAAAGTGAGTTCAGGGTGCAGGTGGGATATCCAGGAAGAAGTGATCCATAGGCAGGAGTGATTTAGGATTACACTGCAGGACTGGAAATATCGATCTGGGAATCATTCGTCCATAGACGGTTACAGTGAAACTCTAAGAATTCCAAGTAAGGAAAGATTAGAGAAGAATGGACAAGAACCAAATAACAAGCCTTAGGGAATGATTTCTTTTTAGGGGTTCTGATTAGCAATGACCACACCAAAGGGTACCTTATTTAACACTGTTTAAAACTCTGTATAGCCTCTACAGGGATATGACCTCAGTCAAAGCAGCAGAGTACTTGTTATGCAAACCCTGATGAAAGACAAGTTCTGGGGTCCCCACTCCCCAACTCCTTCTTCTTCTGGATGGAGATCTCTTCTCAGCTTTTTCTGTATAATTCAATTGTCCCCACTGTGGCCTTTGGGAAGTAACAGGGACCCAAAGAAATGAATCAGAATGCATAAGCATTTATTATAAGTAATTCAGGGCAAATGGAGAAATCTTGTCCCCAAAAATGGCTATAAAGAGGGCAGCTGAATTTGCTTTTGTGGGCCTTTAGTGTCCCACCATCAAGGCGCAGAGAGAGAATGAGTATCTGGCCACCTACCAGCCAATGAGAGATCTCTGCTGCCTACCTGTGGAAGGGAATAAGAGGCTGTCAGCAGGAGAGCAGATTAGGGTGAATTTGGCAGCTCAGGTGTGATAGACCTGACGATTGATCAGACATGACCTCCCTCCCTGTCACAGCCCTGCAGCACCTTTACTGTTTGACGTGTGACTCTGCTGTACCTCCCCTTCAAGCCAACTGCGGACATCTCACTGCCCCCTTGACTTTGGGCTGGGCTCTGTGATTCTCTTTGGGTCAGTGGAGTGTAGTTGTAGGCACATGAATAGAGGGCTTGAATATGCTTGCATGGCTTTCCTTGGCCTCTCTGCTTCTGCTGTCTGCCATGAGAAAAGCGTGCCTCAGGTGGCTGCAGGTCCCAGGATGAGAGATAGCCGGAGCTTCCTGGCCCCAACCTGCAGCTTAACTCTCAGTCACCCAGTACATCCGAATACCAGTGAGAAAGAAATAAATGTCTATGGTTACCCCAATTTTTTTCCCTTTCTCTTTGGCTACACAGTATTATCATAGCATAAATCTGACCTGTACAGCAGACAAGTTGACTAATATATCTACTCTTCGACCAGAAAACCGAGAGGAGCCAGAACGGGCAGGGTTGTGGGAAATGACTCAGTCGCGTCTAGGGTCACGTAATCTGCCCTCCTTTTGACCAAAGCTGAATTTCAGTGAAGTGTACTATTCAATCGTGCCTGCATTCAGTATTGTTAAATGATCGGTTTTTTCACATAACACACATAACATATAACACATAGCACAACTTTAGCGTTCCTATTCTGATTAACAAAGGCAACATACATTATGAGACTTAATTTAAAGGTGTAATCAGCTATGTCAGTCAGATAAGGGGAAAAATAGTACTGTGGACCTTTTCCAAATTCCCACAGGCTTAAAATATAAAAATTCCCTCAAGAGTGCTGACAGCACACCTTGCCTGTTATTACAGCTCGAGTTTTGTTTTGTTCCTCTGCCAGTAGCAGAATATCATTAGGTTACAAATCAGATCTAATGGTTTAGATTATTGTTCATCTTGAGCTCTGCGCTTTCTCTCCATTAGTTGTGGCATAACAGAAATAATTTAATTTATTAGTGGGCCCGTCTTCCAAAAAAAACCCTTCTATTTCAAAATGTGCTTGAGGACATAGTGGGGAGAACCATGAATCTATCCTTGGTGTCCTAGGAGGGTAAAATTGCTAGGATATAACAGGTTTAAAAATGTGTGTGGTTTTGCAGGATGAAGAGATGCTTGTATCCTGATATAGTGCTTCCTTGCTGCAAAGAACAGGTTTTCTGGCAACTCCTTTTCTAGTAGCTGCCGTTGATTTTGTGTGTGTGTGTGTGTGTGTGTGTGTGTGAGAGAGAGAGAGAGAGAGAGAAATACTGTCTGGGGGTAATTGAGCAACGGTGCTGACATTCATTCATTCATTCATTCATTTTTTTTTTTATCAATCTATTTGTCTGCCATTCATCAACTATTTATTCTTTCCTTTTCAGGACATGATCAATTTATCTTTTGTACATAATAATCTTTCACACAGGATTATCCAATATGGATATATACATTTTTGCAGTCTAATGAAAGCCCACCAATTTAAACAGATTTGTTATTAAATTTTGTAAGTTTCCACATAATGCCTCCATTAGTTGCTTTGCACAATAGAGGTTGAGTGTTATTCTAAGCAGACACGTATGCCTTTGCAAAACCAACCTAAATTCAGATTCATAATTACATTTCCTGGGTTTCTACATGCTTATTTAGCTGTCTTCCACTCTAGAGATTCAGAATGGGCAACAAGACGAACAAAATGGCTCCTGGTCTTTAAAGAAATATGTGTGCCTTTAAGCTGACGTCCACCCCCAGTAGTCCTGTGCATGCTGGTCGAGCTCTTGATTTATTTTGGTGGTGCAGATAGGAGTATCAGAAGTGATTGAGGGCATTGAGACAGAAATGCTGTGAACAACTGTTTTGCTTGATTGATGAATATTTAATGTGCACCTACTGGTTTAGGATGCTAGATTCATCTCAATGTGCATAACTGCCTTTAGGGTCTTAAATGCCCCGTGCTTGATGGAGACATTTCAATTTTAAATCCTGTAAACAGTATTGTTAAATGCATGAGTACTTGCTTCAATTACCAGAAACAGGTTCCCATCCGTTATTGTTGGCAAAGACCAGTGTGTTGAGAATCGGGGACAGATGAGTGAGGGAGAACATAGTAAAGACTCTCTAGCATGAGGTACTATGTGGGCCTCAACTTAATGGTAGAGGATGGGGTCTGAGGCTTTAGAGAAAGTATAGAATTTAAGAACTAAAATCTCCCTCCCCCCCACCGTGTGTGTGTGTGTGTGTGTGTGTGTGTGTGTGTGTGTGTGTGTGTTTGTGTGGTTGTACTGGTTTGTTTTTCAGCCATGATGGCTTGAAGAGTTCTGGATGCCTTCACTGTAATCGTAGTAGTTGCAGTAGTAATTATCATTCATTGCATACATACTGTATTCCTGGCTCTTTTATGAAGCATCTTATTTGATTTATCCTAACGAACCTATGATGAAGGGGCTGTTAATATTCTCATATGACAAAGAAGCAGTGTCTCAAAGTGATTTCTTTATGTCCTGAACATTGATGTAGCACTATAATATGTGCTTTTCACATATCATATTCTTACAGAAACCTTCTGAGGTACTATTTTTACAATGAGGACACCGAAGTGGAAAAAGTTAAGCCACCTGTCCAGAGCCATTAGTAGGTGGGTGAGCAGGATTTGAACTGGGCCCTCTGGCTCTTGTACCATTTTGCTTAAGAGCTGTGCTCAGTAACCATTGCATCGTTCCACCTCTTATATGAAAGAACAGACTCAAGGACAGGTTTTGCTTGTTCTTAACAGAGAGCACATCCACCAGGGGACCTATGTCTAGTGGTAACTTGCTCTGTTGATATCTGACTTACCGTAGTGCAGCTTCTCTCGAGTAGCCCCATGTGTCTTCTGCTTGTTTTTGTGTTTGTTTGTTTATAATTTAAGATCTGCTTGTAAGATTTCCTCAGACCTCAGGGAACTATGAGTTACATGGAAGGCTGCTTAAAATTCTATAAAGTCAGGGTTACCTACCTGGGGTGCTCTTCTTTATTTTATGTATAAGCCAAAGGAAGAACATATGTTAAAACTTGGGTGACCTTACAGGGTGTCTCTCTTGCTTTCCACCTCTGTCTCACCTTTTTCTTCTTTTTATTCATCTAGGGTGACTGGGAGGGGCTCAGGAAAATAAATTTCACTGCATGCCTGCTTTGTGCCAAGTATATTGCTAAGTGCTTTGCATACCTGATCTCATTTACCCTGGCGGCAACTCTACGGGGAACCAACAGTTTTTATTCCTATTTTATTAATAAAGATACTGAGGATTAGGCTGGCCAGTGGTGGAGACAGGATTTAAACTCACATCTGCCTAGCTTCAAATCCAGTACATTTTCCCTGCTGCAGAGCTGCTTCAGGCTCGCGTTCTGTGTGACCTGCCTGCTAATTAGGTCGTTAAAGGCTGCTGCTTTCTCAGATTTAGTTTTGTTTATTATTAAAAGAAATCCTGTTGTTTCATTTTACTGTCTCAATTGGCTGTAACCCTGTTTCCAATGTAGTCTTAGAGATGGAATACATTATAATGGGGATAACCATTTCTCAGTGTCATCTCTCATTTGAGCTAATCACAGAATACGCGCTTGTATATTGGCAAGATTGTAGGGACCCAGATGATGGGGCTTCATTGTTTTACTGAGCAAAAGTAGTTTATCCATTCTTTATTGCAAATGCTTACTGAGAACCATATTGCTCTACAGTCTCAGTGATTACCAAGCAAGATGAAAGATATAATGGCCATTTATTAGGTTAAAGGAGGCCCATGCATCCATCCAATAAATATTTATAAAGCTCCTGTTACATTCTGGGCATTGCTGTAGGTACTGGGTATACAGGAGTGAACAAAGATCAGGTTCCTGATTTGACCTAGAAACATAACCAGTGTTTGGAAATTCTGGAATGGACCTCTCATTATTTTTATTTTTATTTAATTGTAGGCTATTTTCTTGGCCAAAATCACTGGTCACTGGCCATCTTTAACCCCTGAAAACATTTCTGTGAATGAGGATCTTTTGATAGCAGAACTGATGGTTTTAGTTTGATGTGTATTCGTTGCCTGCTGTTGAGTAACTCTTTTACGTTTGTTATGAAATCTGTGAGATGACTTCAGGATCATCTAGTCAAGCTCCTACATTTATGAGGGGAGGAAATTGAGACCCAGGAGGAAGTTCAAAAAGTGTGGTAACTCCATTCACAGTAGGAATTGTGACATGCTGCTGTTTTGTGTCTTGGCACTCCTGAACAGAATTTCAAAAACCCAGACAAAACAGTGGACTGTTAGCTGTGCCCCATCAGCTACTAGACAGTTATAGCTCTACTGGTTCTTAAGGGTTTGAGGGCCAAGAAATCCTTGGACGTACTTTCCTCAGAAAAATGCCCATGGCCACATATTTTTAAATTGTTTATGCAGTCTTTGAAAATGGATCGGAGAGGGATATAGATGGCAGTTTTTGCAGTGATCTTGGTGAGACACTGTGAAGTTTGGTTGAGGATGATCCTGAGGGAGATACAGAGAAGTGACCAGATTTGAAGACTTTGGTGAGATGGAATTGACATCTCACTGTGCTAATTAGAACCAGTTTCACTTGTAAATTATTTGGAAATGTAGATTTTGCTGGAGATAATTTGTTGATTAAATTTAATGCTATGAAGCTTGTTGGCAGATAATGAGTAATTGGTTCCTTTTTTTGTGTATATGTTTTATGATATATTTACAAAGAGCTATTGATAATCTAAAAGCATTTCCAAATGTTTTTGTTTTAAATCCTAAAATTTTTTTTCATGGAAAAAGTGGTTGAAAAGTTTTATAGAAAACATTGGTAGGTGGAAGTTTTTAATTTTGGGGGGGAATTTTGAGATACTTTAATATACCTTTTAATACTTCTAAGAAAAATAAAAGGTTTAATTGATTGTTTTGGCTTTAGAATCATTATAATTTGAGGTGCCAGTGAATTTCGAGTAGAGAACCCCAATGGAGGCAGGTTTTAAATCTCAGATTCCTCCATGAAAAAAATAAAGCAACTAGGAAAGCTAAACTGAAAAACCATAAAAAAATCTGCAATAAAACAAGGTTATAAGGTGTCCCCATCAGTCTCAGAATACGTGTGGATAGGACAAACCACTAACAGCTACAGGACCTGTGAGGAGTTGGTTCTGGAGGGAAGAAACGAAGACCTCAGCCCCAAATCAACTGTAGATTGCAGATACTGATGGGTGGTAGGGTGGGCCCATCTAGGGTGTCCACTGAGGACTAAAAGTGGTTCCACTGGACACCGAGTTCCTGGATGAGGTCAAGGACACTGCAGTGGAGCAAGATTGGTGATGGCTGGGCTCTACCATTTACCCAATTAACAAACTGAATCTCCCGTCTAAGGTGAAACTTGGCGACAGGAGGAAATGCTGGGAGTATAACCCAGATCGAGAAAGGCGGGGCAGTGAGGGCCAAGGAAAGAGAAGGTTCAGATGACAGTGTGGCAGTTGAAAAGACGTATCTGTGAAAGCAGAAGGTCACACTTTTTGGAGTCACTCTGTGGAAAGTATAAAAGTGGCAGACCTACATGTCTGCAACTAGAAAAGCTCAATTACATGCCCTTGCCCCCATGTTTGGGAACATTTATTTTACATTAAAAAACGGGCAAAAGAAAAAGATTATAGTTGAATCCCATACCAAGTTATAAAAGAGAATAAGGAGAAGTACTTATGAAAGAGCCGAAAAGTATATACCTGATACTTTAAAATGAGACAAAAATATTAAGAACATGTTGTGGAAGAGCATTATACATTAATTTTAGAGAAACATAGGAATGAAGATTTGGAAAGAAAGATGGCAGAATTCAGGAAAGAAGTAGAAATAAAAGGAAACAATGTTTTAGAAATCAAGAGAAAACTCAAAAAATACAAGAACAAGTAAACACGATTGCTAGTATTTTCAGAAAAGTAGAGGAGGAAGAGGAGATTCAGTGTTTTAATAATTTAAGAGAAATATATTAATAAAAAATTGAGAAAAATTGTATAGATGCGACCTAAAAGAAAACCAAAATATGTGTGATATAGGAGTCCTCGAAGAAGAAATTGAAGTAAACAGAAAAAAAGGATATAAAAAACCACAAATTTATTAAAATGAGAATCCTTAAAGCTATGTTATAAGGGCCACTGTGTTCCTTAGAAAATCACCTCAAATCATTTCTGAGTATAGTAAAAGTATGGATCATTAATGAAAAGAAGATAAATCCCTCAGCATCCCAGCAAAAAGACTTTATTACTATATGGCAAGGAAATGTGGATTCTTGTGAAACTTTTTTTTGTTTTTGACAGTAGTCAATGGAGTATTATGTTTAAGAAATTCAAGTAAAAAAATGTGAACCATGCATTTTATAACTATTCAAAACTGACCTTAAAGAATAAAGCAGCAGACAATTGTGAATGTGCCAGAAATCGGGCAATATTACTCCTATTATCTCCTTTCGGAGAACTAGTAGAGTACAAGCTTCAGGCATCTTCAAAGCTTGGAGAAGCATTGATGATGTAAGTATAGGTAGATAAACAAATGACTGGTGACGGGTCTTCCTCTTTATAGAAGTATTTCAGCTAATAAGGCCACTGTTTTGTGTTTAAAATCATCCTAAAGGGTGAGTAGGTGGGAGTAGGTAGGATGATGAGAAATTAGTTTATGGGTACAGGTACATTATTCGTGTGATGGATACACTAAAGGCCCTGACTTCACCACTATGCATTACATCCATGTAACAAAATTACACTTGTACCCCATAAATGTATACCAAAAAAAAAAAAAAAATCATCAGGATTGGAGTGCCAGTTAATTCAGGGAAGACAGCACTAGTGATGACATAGTTTTGTAATCCGAAATAAATCTGTAGATATAGGCAATAATTATTGATGGCTACTAGCATCACACACAGGGAGACACACTGGACTTTATTTACTTCTTGATAGAAGCATACGACACTACTTATGAAGTAATTCTGCCAAGAAAACACACAACTTTAATCTGATCAAGCTTCTAGATCTATCAATGCACACAAAATAAACTGAGTAACATGTGAAATGACACCATGGGGATGCAATCGGCAAAACTGGCAAAATTCAGATTATGGGAAACTTTTCACAACAAAGTGGGTAAAATTTATTTTGCATACAAACAAGCAAACACATTATAAAATGGAAAAAATTATAATGTAATTGGGAAGTGTGAATATTGGATTTTACAAAATTGATAATTCATGTATGTTTAAGTGTTTCATGATATTTTGGCTTTTATTATTTATAAAGAAAGAAAAGAATATATTAAGGAAAAATGTTTGTGTAACAAAATAGCAAACATAAGATGCTGAATAACTCATTTGAAATTTTAGTAGATGTGTTCCTTAGGGTTTTCCAGAGAGAACCAGAAAGAAACATGTAAAAAAAAGATTCATTATAAGGAATTGGCATACGTGATTATGGAGGCTGAGAAGTCCTGGGATTTCCCTTTGCAAGCTAGAAAGCCAGAAGAGCCGATGGCATGAATTCTCACCCGAGTCTGAGGCCGGAGAAAACTGGTGTCCCAGCTCAATCACTCAGGCAGAGTGAGGGTGCAATCTCCCTTCCTCTGCCTTTTGGTTCTATTCCGGCTCTCAGGGGATTGGATCATGCCCACGCACGTTGCAGAGGGACGTTTCCTAAATTTACTCAGTCTGCTGCTTCAATTTGTTAATCTCAGCCAGAAACTCCCTCACATGCACCCCCAGAAATAACGTTTAACCAGCTATCGGGGCAACCCATGGCCCAGACAAGTTGACACATAAAATTACCCATCATAGTAGAAAACGCTCCTTTTAAAATTTCTTATTCCTGTGTTCCTTTTGTTCTTGTGGCTATAGTTGATCAAACAGTAATTTATTGGTGTTCAATCACTGTGGTTATCAAAATGGAAAAAGCAGGTTTTACTGTCCAGTAGATGAGGCTCCTGGCCGCTGAGGATTGTTCAGGTAACAGCTACAGGATTCATCCTCAGGGTTCCTTTTTTGCACTTTCTCTGTTACTGTGGCGGGAAATTGTATGTGACATTTCCTAGGGTTCCTTGGCCACTCTGGAGAGCTTGATTACTTGTTACATCTAACACCTGTATTTGAAATGATGTTTTTTTGATTCACTGTGAACATTTATGGGCTTATTCTTTCCTGTACAGCAAGCATTTCAAGCGTCGCTTTCCTTAACCAGAATTTTTATAATGCCATGTTTCTTACGGACTTCGCCCACATTTTACAGTATTCACCTCCGTGTAGATTTGCCCAAGCCATTGACAGCGACTTCTTTAGCCTTATGAGCCTGAATTTTTTCAGTAATAATTAATAAAAACAACCAAAATATCTCATTTGTTATGATCAGTTGTCATTTGTATGTTTTTGTCAGGTTGACAGAAAAGTAGTTTTACATTATTTAATCCTTTCTAGGAGGCAGCGTTTCTTTCGTTTGCACGCCAGAGGACTGAGGCATAAATGATGAGTGACGTGCTATGAGTTACAAAGCTAATGAAGGAAAGCTGGGGTGACCCAAAGGGTACAAGAGAGAAGCAGAAGAGGGGCGAGACAGAGGTTAAAGACATATAAACAGTAGGAAGTAAGGATCTGTGTCGGAAACATATGAATGGCAGTGTTAATGAGGGCAATACTAAATATGATAACAAGAGAGAACATTCTCCCAGGAAGTATGCTAAGAGCCTTACTAGTACTACATCACTGTGTTTCGGGGCACCTTTATGAGGTAGCCACAATTATTTCCTCCATGTTGCAGATGAATAAATAGTCGTGAGGATATTATATAACTTGCACTGGGCAGGCTCTGCCAAGTTAGTGCAGGAGCTTCACCCAGTAATTCAGCTGCCTCTCAGACACATCGTAGTTATCTGTCTTACTCCCTCCTCTCTCAGGGACTAGGTGACTGTACCCCAGGTAAGTAAAGTATGTTGCCTAAGGACACCTGCGTTTCAGTCGATGGCACAGCCAAGTAGAGAATCTCCCTTTCCTGGCTGGGAAATAGCATGACTCTGCTCAGTGAGATTGTTCTTGGAATAGCTCCTCTGAGGCAACGTTCTTGCCTTTTCAGTACTGTTTCTTTGACTTCCATGCCTGTTTCTTATTGGTCGCCTCCTCTCTTTCCACCCACATCCCAAATATGAAGTAAGGAAGCATTGGGTTTCACATTATAATCGGAAAAGGTAAAAGCCAGCCCCAAAATAATCCTGGCCAGTTGGGGATGTTGACTTGATGTTTAGAGAATTTCTTTCTTGTCCCCGACTTTAGATTTAACTTTTTCTTTAGTGAGGACTAACATGTTAATGTTGTCCCTGAACTTTATTTGCAATAATTCACCGATGGAAGTACTCACAGCCAGCTCTGGGAATGAATGCAGAACAGTGACTTTCTGTAGACAAGAAAAAAAAAAAAAAACGCTTTCTGTCCTCAGAGGGATCCTTCCTGTTTGGAAAAACCAAATGGACAAGGAAAATAAATCAAGCCCTTGAAGGACAGGAGCACCATCCTTGAGAGTGTTATATTTGCAAAAATTCTCATAGCCCAGAGATTTTTCTTTCCAATTTAAGCAAGGAGGAATTTTCCAATGGGAAGCTATTTTTACATGGCCATTAATAGGGTATTTTTGGTGCTGAAATAGTTGCTGGTCCTTGGTGTGGCAACCTTTACCCTTCTAGTCAAATATTTTACTCTTCCAGCCACACGTAGTAGGAGAATTTCCTCTGTGACAGTGTCCTCATACCTTCCCCAAAAAAGGAGACACAGGAAAGGCAGTATTTGTTTTGAGATTCTTTGCATGGCCAAGGGTGCTTGAGAACAGCCTCCCTGTGCGTCTTTTGAAGGGAAGGGGAAGGACAAGTGAGCGTCCATCCTCTCCTGCTGTAGACAGTGAGCATCCCTGTGGTAGTCAGTGTCTGCATTTGCTAGTTAGGAGTTCTTGCTGCATTTGATTACCCCAGGCTGAGTATTTGTACCACCCATTCCATCCCATGTGTATTTTGCACCTGAAAGTTCAGACACGTTGGGAGACTGCTGGAGCTGAAGTTGACAGACCAGTTAGTTGCACAGGGGTTATTAATTAGTGAAATCACATTGCTCAGTGCAGAGGAGTAATGAAAGCTCAACTGTGGTTTGCATTTTTGGTGTAAGAAATCTGATGTGGAACTCAGGGGGCTGACTGTATATACAGGTCGATATTCCTTGTGAACATAGATACCAAAGTAATTAGCAGCCAGGTGCGGTGGCTCATGCCTGTAATTCCAGCACTTTGGGAGGCTGAGGCAGGAGGATCCCTTGAGGCCAGGAGTTTGAGGTTA